>NC_141607.1:54747047-55093785 GCF_047967505.1 Dipteris shenzhenensis
CCTTGACCTTCGTCAAATGGCTATGTACCGTATCGCCTTCTTCCATATCAAGATTGTAGAGTTGATGCTGAAGAAGCACGATCCGGGAGGTATTATCTGTCTCGTACAGATCCTTCAGGGTGGCCCACGCCTCTACTAACGTCTCGGCCAGCTGGATATGCGGAAGAACAGAGTCCGCCGTAGTCCCTATGATTATTGCCAGGGCATGGGCATCTCTTTCTTCCCAAGCTTCAAGCTCTTCTCTGTCTACTGCCATGAGTACCTTCCCTTTACTGTCCACCATGTCTTCCGGCTTCGACTCCTCTCCCGTGGTCAGCTTCCACAACTTCCGAGCCACTAAATGACTCCGGATCTTCACTTTCCAGATCGGGTAATTAGTCCCGTCCAGGTTCCCAGACTCTCCAAAGTTAGGGATAGTGAAAGAGAGAAAACTGGAGGAGGAGGAAGGGATAGCAGGGGCTGAAGAGGCTGTCGACATCTCTGCTGTATATACCACTCAGCAAAGTCAACCAAACTCAATTTTAGTAAACCAGAACTCTAAACGCACCTGACTGAACCTGAGTCACCCTCCTTCTCGCAAGGGCACAATCCTCCAGTCGTGGAAGTCCATTCCCTAGAGCTTCTGAATCAGGGTCGTCCTTCAGCAAGGTCCCTGCCTTCAGGCTCCCACACCTGTGAGCCTCCTACTTGGGCTCTAATACCATGTTAGAAAAAAAAACCCAACAGAGGGTACACGCAGTGGAAATAATGCCCAGGAGCTCACACAGTGTGCGGTGTGGGTGTGGAATCACACACTTCTTTACTTATGTGCATACAATAGGTGTGCAGACTCATCAATAGACAATGAACCAATCAAATAGAGAAACCACCAAAATATATATTCCGTCCACAACTATGGACACAATACAAAAGAAACAGATCCAGAGTCCCACCAATGGTGTGGTCCTCTGATCTTACCACAAAGTCCTTCTCCTATCTGCTGGCTATCTCTAGACTAGAGTCCGCGTGCTCCACCTCGAGCGTGAGTAGACTTTCCGTCTAGAATGATCCTCTCCACCTTGCTGTCTGGAAACCAGCCTAGGTGGGCAGCTTCCTGGCTAAGTCTGCAGCCCTGCTAGCACCTCTCTATCCTCCTGAATGTAGGTCCAGAGGGTGGCTACCTGCTGCTCCTTTCTGCTCTGGATCTGCTGCTGCAAGTGATCCTGAAATGAGGCTAAATGGCCTCTTTATATAGGCCCCAAGGCCTGTACCAAAAAACCGACTCAGTCTGTATGAAAACCGACTCAGTCTGTATGAAAACCGACCCCACAGCTCCCCATTTATGGGACTGTGGGCTGCCCTTTTGGGGCACTCATTACAAGGGCCCTTGGCCCATCTTTCAAGGGCGGATGCCCTATAAATACAGGGTCCAGCCCCCCCCAAAATCTACTGCAGACAATGTGCCTCCTGTCTAGATCCTTCGCAATCTGTCCCAACCATGCTTCCGCACTTTTCTGTCCCTCTGTCCTGCACATAACAGTCCTAGATGTGCTGCCCACATGACAGCCATGATGCTGTCTATGTGGCAGCCCCTTGCTCTCTTTTTCTGTTGGGTTCTGCCCTAGGTCTCCCTCCCCCATGCTCTCCTCATATGGGGGCTTACAGATGGGGAGGTGACCTTTCCAACAGGCCATTCTCTGCCAGATCTACCCTCGAGGCAAGCTTCCTTCTGCCAGGTACTCTCCTCTCTTTGTGTGAGGTGCTGCCCATGTGGCAGCCCCATCCCTCTCTCTTTTCTTTTGCCCACATGGCAGCCATGCTGCTGCTCATTTGTCAGTCTCTCAAACCCTAGGTTCACCCCCCCCCATGCTCTCCTCATATGGGGGCTTACAGAGGGGGCGGTGACCTTTCCAACACCCCCTCTCACCAACACATCTCGGCCCAATGCCAACACGCCGATGACGATGCCCCAGTAACTCCCTGGTCGTAGTCCTCTGGAACATTTCGATGTCGAAATCTTTTCCTGGCTTTTCATCCAATGGCTCCTGCTCCACCAGGTCTACTTCCGCTTTTGTACACCGTCCTGGTACACAGGTCCATCTTTGGTAACACCTCCTGGCACCACTTCCTTCAGTCACTTTCCTGCCTTCAAGCTCGAACAATCCAACTGCCACGATCTTCCCATTGTCCCCTCATAATGAGTGTACAACCTGGAGTCTTCCAGGCACCATGCTCTGAGGGTCTGTTTCAACCCGTCCTTCCTTTGGCAAGGTTTGCAACAAATGAATATTTCTAGATAACATGGACCATGAACTCTCTTTATGTAGTCCTTCACAAAATATCCTAGCATGTCACAATAGAAGCACTTCTTCCTCTGCTTCCTCTTGGAAGTGTCCTCGTCATCAGAGTCGTCTTTCTTGGACTTGCCACCGTTAGGCTTGCCCTTTCCTTTGCCAACGTAATCCTTCACCACTAGCGCCTTGTTATCTATGTCGTGTTATAGAGCTTCTCCCTAGCTTCTTACTGTAGCAGTAATAGACCCAACTCCTCAAAAGTCAGAGGTTTGGTCCTCTGTCCTGCTGTCACAGTCGTAACAAAGCTTTTGAAGCTCCGGGGTTAATACCATCAAGGCCAAATGGCACGAGTCTACCTTCTGACCAACTGATGCCAGTTGATCCCTCACCACCTTGACCTTCGTCACGTCGTCATATACCGAATCTCCCTCTTCCATATCAAGGTCGTAGAGCTGATGCTGAAGAAGCAAGATCCGGAATGTGGTCTGTCTCGTACACACCCCTTAGAGTGACCCACGCCTCTACTGACGTCTCAGCCATCTGGATGTGAGAAAGCACAGAGTCCGTCGTAGTCCCTATGATCAATGCCAAGGCATGGGCATCTCTATCTTCCCAAGTTTCAAGCTCCTCTCCGTCTACTGCCATGAGTATATTCCCCTGTCTGTCCACCATGTAGTCTGGCTTCGCTTCCAATCCCGTTGTCAATTTCCATAGCTTCCGAGCCACTAAATAACTCTAGATCTTCACCTTCCAGATCGGGTTATTTGACCCATCCAATTTCCCAAACTCTCCAAAGTTAGGGATAGTGAAAGAAAGAAATCTGGGGGAGGAGGAAGGGAGAGCGCTAAATCACACAACAAAGTCAACCAAACCAGAACTATGAACGCACCTGATTGAACCTAAGTCACCCTCCTTCTCGCAAGGGGATTGTCCTCCAGTCGTGGAAGTTGATTCCAAGAGCTTCTGAGTCAGGGTCGTCCTTCAGCAAGGTGCCTGCCTTCAGGCTCCCACACCTGTGAGCCTCCTACTTAGGCTCTGATACCATGTTAGAAATCGACCAACACAGGGTACGCACAGCGGAAGACTGATAGAATTGCCCAGGAGCTCACACAGTGTGGTGTGGGGTGTGGAATCACAAACTTCTTAAACCTGTGTGCATAGAATAGATGTGCAGACTCGTCAATAGACAATGAACCAGCAAAATAGAGAAACCACCAAAATAATATATTTCCGTCCAAAGCTATGGACACAGAGTCCCACCAATGGTGTGGTCCTCTAATCTTACCACCACGTCCTTCTCCTATTTGCCGGCTATCTCTAGACTCGAGCCCGCGTGCTCCACCTTGAGCGTAAGTAGACTTTGCGTCCAGATCACAACACCTTGCTGCCCTGAGAGACAGCCAAGGTTCAGCCCTTGAGAGCTCAGTCTGCAGCACACCTACTCTCCTTCACCTCCAGGATGAGGCCCAAGGAAGTTTCTTCTGTCTGCTGCCTTTTTCTGCTGAACTGTTGGATGAATTATGAGGCCCAGGGCCTCTCTTTTTATAGGCCCAAGGCCTGCTGCAAAAAACCAACTAGCAGCATCATCTGGCCGACCCAAACAGGCCGACCAGTCTGCTGCTAAAACCGCCCCAAGGGGATCTCAAAACAAGGGCCTTTGGCCCTCCATTCCATACAGGGGACCAGCCGCTAGGTCTGCCCATGTGCTGGCCTGGTTGGCTGGCTCCAACCAGCCCCACCAGCCCTATCCAGTGGCTGACCCAGCTCCTGCTCCCCCCGCCATGTCTGCGCCATGCTGCAGCCCTTTCCCGGCACCATGTCCTGCCCGTACACCTGCTGTGTGCACCCATACAGATCCGTACCATTGCTGACATCATCGCGCCTTTGGTCCAGGCTAGAGATGCTTCGCAGATCTGCTCTGCTCTGTCCTTGACACTGTCCTTGACAGTCCCCTGGCCATTCTCTGCCAGATCTGCCCTCCAGGCAAGCTTCCTTCTGCCAGGTACTCTCCTCTCTTTGTGTGAGGTGCTGCCCATGTGGCAGCCCCCTCCCTCTCTCTTTTCTTCTTTTGCCCACATGGCAGATTAACCCTAATCATACCTACACAAGACAAGCAAGAAATAAGACGTACATAGTCCCCCGCTATTACCCCTTTTCAGCCCCCTCTCATGACTTGTGGTGGTTCTGGGACAGAATTTATTTTCATCTCGCAATATAGAATAATGGTGTTGAAGGAGATGCATTCGTCCCCTATGGCAAGACATACATGAAAAGATACAGTATAGTTTCTTCTGGAGAGATGTGGTGCAATATGTTACCAAGTGCTTGCCATGCCAACAAATTAAAGCGGACAGTAAAACTTCTAGCACGGTTGCTGCAGCCCTTACCCATTCCAGAAGGCCAATGGGCACACATAGCTATCGACTTCATCACCTGGCTGCCTTCTACAGATAGAGGACAGGACAGCAACTATGAAGTGGCTGCTATGCTTATGAAACAAGCCCATTTCATCCCTACCTAGACACAATATTCGGCATCTCAGGTTGCCTGGCAGTTCATTCACCATGTGTACAAGCATCATGAACTTCCTCAGGAGATTGTCAGCAACAAAGATGCAAAATTTATGGGTCATTTTCGGCAGCAATTATACAGCAGTGAGCACTATACTCACTCCCAGCACAACATACCATTGTCGGACTGATGGCCAGTCTGAAAGTATGAACAAATGGGTGGAGGAATACCTGAGGTACTTATGCCATGACAATCAGAGGTCTTGGGATGAATGGCTTAGACTTGCTGGATTTTGCTCAAATAAAACAAAGTATTTATCTATTGGGATAAGCTCATTTGAAGCCATGCGCAGATGCAAAGTAAGGATGCCTTCCACAATTTCAGATATGGCAGCGAAAATTCAGTAGCACAAGATGACTTGGGAAGTTCTGCAATAGGCTAAAACGAACATGCAAGATGCCCAAGCCAAGAAGAAGAAGTACGAAGATGAACGTAAGAGGTACTTGGTTTTCAAAGAAAGGGATTTTGTGCATCTTGTCTCAACAAAAATCGATATGCTTCTAAACAGTAATACCAACACTAAGCTAGCTCATCGATATTATGGCCCTTACAAGATCATCGGCAGGGTGGAGTAAGTGGCTTATCACTTGGAGCTCTCACCCTCCTCCAGGATCCATCATGTGTTCAATGTATCATTGCTCCAACCACATGTGGTAGAATTGCATGTTCTCTCAGAGTTTACATCCCTGAGCACACTGTAAGTTTTAGAGACAGTCCTCAATAACAAGTTATGCATTGCTACCCCATCAAATGGAAGGAGAAATCACAGAGTGCTAACTAAAATCTCACTCCTTTCTTTATTGTGCACACAATCTAATATAGATAGATGCAGACAGTTTCTGAACCATGCACGTGAGAGTATAAATAGTAAATATGTATTGCTACAAAGATGGACGAAACCTTGTACAAACGTGAGCACAGTAGAGGAGTTTTAAGTGCATTGCCATCGGACAGATGCAGGTCTCGTCACATTAGCTCCAAGAGCTTCAGTAGGCTGAGTAGATGCCCTTCACACAGACCTCCTTGCTGCATCCATCTGCAACCAATGGTGAGGTAATGTTGATGTCCAGAACCTTGACGTCTTTGCTGCTCCTGTCTGCAGCCAATGGTGAGGCACAAGACTCCCTGATTCCTGGCCTTCTTGCAGCTGGATCTGAGCCAAACTCTTGAGGCAAAACAGAATGATGGACGGCCCCTCCAGGGTCCCTTTTTAGAGGGCTAGAATGCCCTAGGAATAGGCCGAGCAGCAGACTGACCTAGCCAATGAGCCCACGGACTGGGCCGACCCAGTCTGTGGCAGATCTTCTGCCCCAACCTGTTGTTGCCAACCAACCTGCCATGTAGCAAGCGCTGGCTAGTCTACCTGTCTGTGGGCCTGACCCACTGCTGCAGACTGCAGTGCTGCCGCCATCTGCAGGGCCTATATAATGGCCCTTCCCTCTGTGCAGCCCTTGCAATTGCAGGGCCTTCAGATGCCTGAACCTCTGCCTCTTCCAGGTCTTCCAGGGCCGTGTGCTGCTCCCAGGCAGCCCTTCCATGCAGACATATCTGCTGCTCACATGGCAGCCTGCATGCTGCCCACGTGACAGCCCTGCACTCAGATCTGACCCTGTGGCAGCCTTCCTCTCTGCCCATGTGGTATCTCTCCATCCCAAAAAAGATGCTGCTGCCAATGGCACTGAACGAGGGGAGGGAGTAGGCCCCCAACCTCCTAAAACTGGCTGACCAGTCTGTAACTACAGACTGGGTCTGTAGGTCTGACAAAGTCCCCGACCTGCCATGTGGCAGTGGGCTGCTCCTTCCCATTGCCGAGAGGCCCTGCATGCTGCTCTGCATGGCTGCTGTATGCCTGTCTGTTGCTATTAATTGTATAGCTGGCTGTGTGGCAGTCCACGTCTGCACGCTCATTTGTTGCGGCTGCTGTAAGCAGACTTGGCTGCCCGTGCAGTAGATGAGCCATGCCATGGGCTACATATACCCCTTCTGCTGAGTCAAGTCTGAAGACCCCTGCAGCCTGCCCAAGGATCGGCTGTACCCGTGGCTTGGGAGCAGTTGACCATGTTGGAATAATCAGTTCATTGTCCCACTAATAAGCCCCCATATGAGGAGAGCACAAGGACATGGTACCAGTGTAGGAATAGGGGGACATGAGAAACTGCATGTAATTTGTGTGCACCAGGTTTGGATGCCACATGGGCACATCTAGGCAAAAAAGGATATCTACTAACTAGCTTAAGAAACAAAAGTTATTGAAACTTGTTATCCCAGTCACTAACAATACTAGCTAGTAACCCATAGAACTAGAACACACCTTTGGCAAGAGATCTTGCCAACTCAAGTTTTTCATGCTTTTCTTGTTTGAATACAAACTGTCATCTTGGCAATCTACCCACACAAAGTTTGGCACCGAGTAACTATATTATCTATACCATCTATTATGGTATACATTTTCCACTTTTGTCCTTTCCCAACACCAACTACGGGTGCCTAGAAAGTGTTAGATATGCTCAATGCCCCACCCTCCTGGTAACCACCAGTGGTCCAAGGTGCTCAAGTTGTAAGGCCCCCATATGAGGAGAAGCCATGTGTGAGCCCGGGACACTAGATGGATCCTAACTTGCATGTCAAATGAGGTCTATCAATGAGACCGTTGATGGTAGAAAGGTGATTGTGTGGGAGCCCCTTATTCTTGCTGGGGCCTGGGGGCAAGCTGGCCCCCAGCTGGGGGGTCCCAAGGGGACCAACGGCCCCCTTGGTGGGGGTTCGAAGACGAGAGTCCTCGAGGCAACGGTATAGGGAATATTCCCTGAACATTCCTTGGACGACTAGTCGATTCCACCGACTAGGTCGACTCCACCGACTACGTTGATCCGACTACCACCCTCATAGCTATAAAGAGGCAACCTCCCCAATCCATTGTACCAAGTCAGTTCATATCAGATCAGATCTTCCAGCTAGTAGCTCTTCACCTAGTATCTGTCTAGATCGCCATCTAAGCTCCACTATGGGAGCGCACGGGTGGACAGAGCCATCATCTGTACTACATCAATATTGAAGAAAAAGTTTGTCCCTCTCCAGTTTGCTGTGTACTCTCTATTCTTTGTTCAGTTTCTATTCCGTTGCGCCGTGTAATTTAACAGAAAGTACCAACTTCTATGCTTTTTCCTAAGCGCCTACCATACATGTAAAACTATAGGATGATTATCATAAACGGATGTAATCTCCATAAAGCCGCTTTCTCTCTTTCTAACTCTAAGAGTGTAGATGATCGGTTCAAATTTTCCCTTCAAAGGCTCAAAGATCTCATTATACACTAGAGTAGAACTTAGCAGATTAATCATAAGCATTGCACTCAAAGCATGGGCTACTAGCACTAAGCCCATAATACTTTTCCTTATCAATATCTCAACTGCATATCCAACTCTTGCACTAGTTCTACCAATCTTGCTTTTCAGCCTTTTAACTCGAGCTAATTGCACAACAACTTAGATATTCTCTTGGTAAAAGAGAATTTCAAACTTAGCACTATACGAATAGTGCCTCCATGTTTTCAAAGCATAGGCATGGAATTCTTGCTCATATGCCGAAAAATTTTGTTGTGCTAGATGTAGCTTTTTACTTTTCATAAGCTATTAGTCGTCCACTTTAGATCAACATGGCTCTTAATTGCATTGGTTTTTCAAATACAAAAGCTTCATTTGGATCAACTACTTTTAGCATTATGACTATAGCTATCAACGATTTGGTAATATTAAAACTTGATTAAACTCCTCAATCCAACTAAAGATGCTTATCTTAAGAAGATCCATCATAGGTGTAGCAACTATTGCATAATCCTTGACGTATCCATCATAAGTGCAGCAACTACTGTATAATCCTTTATGTATATCCAAGAGACCAACGATATTTGCAAGTCCTCTAGAATAAGATACTCTAGAATGACTTTGGACCTTCTTTCTGAAGAACTTGACTTCCTTACAAAAGAAGCCATACACGTCACATGCTCAGAATGCTTTGTCTTACTCAAGATGAGAATATCATATGGGAAGAGCATACAAAATCTCCCAGATACTACTATTGTTCATGAAGATCATGGACTTGGCAAGAGCTTTTGTGTATCCAAAGGGCATTACTCTAAACTTAGCATGACCTGTTCAGATGGTAAACTCAATTTTGGTTACATTATCTAGACAAATCTAGGAACATGCCAAAATCATACATTAAAAACTTGAAGAACCCACAACCTAGGTCAATCAAACTAAAATACTTAGGTCCTTGCAACTAATCAAAGAGGTCCTCGATGTGTGCCATTGAGTATTTACTTTATTGTAACCTTATTTAGAGGCTCAATATATGTGGACAATCGCATAGATCCATGTTTCTCTATAACTAAATGAGTTGGAGCCTCCCAAGGCAAAGCTCATTGGGCTGAATCTAAAAGCCAAACACTAACTTTCCGCTGTGGTCCCAGACTGAGCCCAAGTTTCTCTCACGACTTGGCTGGCAAGGCTCCTCCAATTTCTTTGGAGGGACCCATCCCCTTGGCTGCCCATTATCTCTGGTCTGCAATTGCCTTCCAAGGGCAGTTCAGGACTTCAAGCTTAATACGCCCTACCTTGAGCAAGCTATCTGCCAAGAATGAATTCCTCATGCCAAGGCCTGTTAAGCCTCACCCATACAACTCCAAAAACGGACGACACTTATCCCCTTCCATGGAAGAGTGGCAGGAATGGGGGGGTATTGAAATTGCTTACCGGGATCGCGTTCTCCATCAAAGCAGCCCGGGCAGTTCGCCACCTGAGCTTGGACTTATCCCCGAAGTCTGCATCGAGAAACCTATGGGAACGCTGCGGTAGGCTGATGGACAAGCTCTCGCAGGTGTTGGAGAGGAAGAAGCTGTCGGTGGCTGAGGAGAGGGAAGAGACAAGAGGGCGGCAGCAATGGAGGAAGACGGGTTGAGGAGAGGGCTCGCCAAAGACGGTAGACGAGCACAAGGTAAGGTCCATGGCGAAGGCGAAGGCGAAGGCGCAGGCCAGGAGGGCTTGTAAGGCACTGAGGGGGTGAGAGCGAAGAAAGAACGTTGGAGTTCGTAAAGAGGACCTTCAGTCGAAAAAAGGTTGAGATATTTGGCGTGTGTTACAATACACACGTCGGCCTGGTCGGTCTGGTTACATACTCCACCCATATGGAGTAGGGAATCGGCTCCCGTGGCCACGTGGCAAGCCGATTGCTCCAACGAGTACTACTATCAGAGACCACTCCCCATGTGAAGGTGGATCTTTGATTCTTAAATTGCTAACTAGATTTGTGGCAGGCACTCTTTTCATTGTGGAGCAAGTAACTACTAACTCAAAATTGAAGTTGAATCCTTCTATTTTATCAATTGTTTATAAAATAGTGGACAGGAGACGCGACACAAGGTCCATTAGGATCCGATCCTCCCTGCAAATGTCAAGGGTGGTGATTTATTATTAATTTTGTGATGTCCATATTTTGCAAGCTGAAGTCCAACAGATGCATGAATAAGGCGATACAATAATTGATCCTCGTTGCAGTTTTTACAATATTGTTACATGGACACAACCATCTTATATTCCTTATTTTAGGGATTGAGGTGTCAATCAAGGGGCAAGCCACCTGTCCTTCATTGGATCAATGTGGGACGTCATATTTGAGTAAGAAAAGAAAAGAAGTTAGAGGTAAGAAGATCGCATGAAACGGTTAAAGCCGAAGAGCGAGGAGCCATGATGAGCCTTCTTCCCTTCATCGCCTCTGCCTCCTTCTCCTGCTCCATCTCTGCAGCTTTTTATATCTCCTCTATATTCCTACAGCACCTAACTCTCTCTTATGATTTCATGTTCATGTTCCCTTCTCCAAAAACCTAGCTAATTGCAAGCACAATGAACCAATAGGAGGTAGAAGACCCTAATGTGCGGGAACTGCAACAAGAGAAACAAGAGATCATGAGGAGGATTGGCAAAATGGTCCCGTTGGCAGGTAGCGGGATTTGCAAAAGACTGAGAGATTTCTCAGCCTTGCTATGGACAACAGGTGCAACAGTAATGGAGGGGAGAGATGCTATCGTGGATCCGTCTAGACCAGCAGGTGGCCACTGCCTAGCCTTCTATCCCTTTTCCTATATTTTTCAGCCTCTTTGTTTTACCCTCAATTGTTTTCCTATAGCTTGCAAGCCTTTCTGATTGTTTCGTGCTACCTGTATCAGGCTTTTGGACCTCATACCCCATAACATTTCGAAACAACATTTCCAATCTACCTTTTCATAAATCTGCTATCATCAGCTGCATCGATGCCTTTGCAGTGGTGTTGTATGGCAATGAAAGGACAAGTCATGGCATCATGGCGAGGTCTGAGATAAGAGTTGTAAATCATCCAACTCAAAGGGATCGACAAACAACGCAGGGAGATGGTAGCAAGAGTGGCTCAATCTCATCCGCTACAGCTATGGTGTCCCAATGCCTATAATGTTTTTTAGGATTTGTTAAATACAAGAGCCCTCTCGACAAGCTTTTACCAACATGCACGTCATCAACGTAATCTATCGGAGTACATTGAAGTTTGCTATGCCAGACAACATGCTGCTTTTCTTTTGATGTTAAGGTTCCACATAACAATTATGCCAGTCCTTATGCAATTCACAATGGAGACAATGCGATTAAAATTATGCTTGAGCAGAAGACTTGGTGAATGGAGCGTAATTGGAGAGTGGGATTACGATTGAGATGGATTTGTGACAAAGGTGGGAGTGGAGAGTAAGCTGAAGGGGAGATCGCCCGAAGATATAATCATTGGTTTGGTTTGGTTTGGTTTCTGATGTGCATGGAGTGCTGGATTCTTCAACTATCACGACCCTCAAACAAGCCACTAGTATACTCATTCATTCATGCAAGTAATTGTATAGCTGAGAGAATCGAGACTCTTCTCACTTACTTCAAATGGACCGAGAGTACCTAAATCAATCCTTTCCATAGCAAATATAGGTGACAATTGTAAGAAAAGTCAAATTTCTGTAGAACAAGTGAAAGAGCGGTTGGAGGAATCAATGGGAAACACTGTCGTTGCTATAGCTGGCAACGTTAACAAGGGGTAAAGATGAAGCTTGCCATCTATCACATATCTACGACGTCTTAAACATGACTAGTAACGTCTTCCCCTATAGTTTCAGCTTCACTCATGAATGTGAATGTTTACTGAAGGGTTGCGGACCTGCCTAGAACGTGTGTTGTTAATGTGGCTGGGGTTTCGTGTGCAGTTGCTTGACATTAATCCCTATGTCTTTGAGAATTCCTGGCCATTCTTTATTACAGGGCGGTAAAACATGAAGCGAGTTGTCTGTCTCAGCTCGTCGAAGGCTTGCAGGATGTTTATGAGGAGGTAACACAAAGGCACACACAAAGTGAGACAAAGCCATTTGCAAAGAATTTGCTTCGATAATCTCATCGACAAATCAATGCAAAATTGGTGGCCTCATTAAAAGACAAAAACCAATAGACCAAAATGCACTTTAAAGGCCAAACTAAAATGAGAGCCATAAGCCCTCCTTTGGAAGAAGTCTTTAATTTGCAAGGAAGATAAATTAAAGAAAGATTGGAAGATTTGGAGAGAGAGAGAGAGAGGGAGAGAGAGAGAAACAAATTTTAAGAAAAGAGAGAAACAAATACTATCATAAATAAAAGGGGGGCGGGGAGAGAGAGAGAGAGAGAGAGAGAATGGATTGCCTTTCTGCGTGGTCTTCTCTTCTCCAACTCTATATTCTTTATGTGTGAGTTTCCACATGGCACATAAGGATGGACTTAGCACTACTCTTCTAAATTTTGCTCTTATTCAGAGCATCAGCGGCTTTTGCGAAGACTTTTTGGGGGGCCATTCCGTGGCATCAACGGTGATTGGCGACTGCATTCTCTTTTAACGCAGTTCTGGTCCTTTCTGTCTCTTGAATAGGTATCCGCACGCAACAGGAGTTTGGATGCAAGAACATGTAGAAGCATGGAAACCAATTGTGCATGTAGTTCATAATAGGGCGGCATTATTTCTTCAAATTTGGCACGTCAGCTGAGTCTCCAATACAGGTAATATTGGTTTTCCCATTGATAGTCGGATTTTTGCACACGCAAAACAAATCACCATATGATCCATGCAAAACTTCAGACCTAAGAAGCATGAAACAACTTGGTGTGTTAATTATGTGATACATTCTTTTGCTCTTGTTGTTCGAAATGTAAACAGAAGGAGGCTAGCTTAGCATAGTGAAAGGTCCGAAGTCATTACCAATGTATTCACTCTCCGTGCTATGTTTCAACGCAGGTCTCCAAGAAGGAGTGGGACTCAATGATCCAGTAATTTCAATTGTAGTTTCACTCTTTGGGGACAACAAAGGAGCAATGATTGGTGACAACAAAGGAGCAATGATTCTCTCTACCAAGTCATCCATATGCTTATTGTTTGTAGCCATCGAATTGGGAACAAACCCGTCGTAGACGGGTCTAAGTACTCGTATGAATAAAGGTATAGTCATCCTTCAATCTTGCATCCATCTTGGATTTCCTTACTCCCTCGCATCAATAACATGCATTAAACGAGAGGAATGTTGTAAGAATTCAAATTAAAAACAAGAAATTTTGAATGGACCAGTAATTTAAAATATTTAAATTATTATATATAATATATAATTATTATAACCACACATAGTGTGGGCAGGGAGGCGGCGCACTTCCTTCCCCAAAGAGTTATAATCCGAGGGAACAATCCCTTCCCTAGCATTAGGAAAAAAGGGAGCTCATTTTAGGGCCCTGTAAGAAATTCACTATTTTCTCTTTTCTCTCTCTACAAAAGCAAGAAAATATGGATACTTGCGTGAGAAATGTCAGTGTGAAAAGGAATAAATATATTCTTTCACATGCTTTACATTCAATGTTCATATAAGAGAAACACTTTTCTGTGCAGAATTTGGTGATTCTGACACCGCAGACGCGTTCGAAATGGCCCAAAACCCCAAGAACGGCACTGGAAACGTTGGAATCGGACATCCGAAGGCCCGAAAACGGCCAAAAAAGGCCGAAAAGTGAGATTTGCATAAAAACGCAATTTGGTATCTTTCTGCCGGCCCCCCAAGAACGGCACTGGAAACGCTGGAATCGGACATCTGGAGGCCCGAAAACGGCCAAAAAAGGCCGAAAAGTGAGATTTGCATAAAAACGCGATTTGGTACCTTTCTGACGGGAGCTGCTACAGGAGGGAGGAGGAGGGCACTACTGCTGCTGTAGGAGGGAGGAGTAGAGAAGAGGGAGTAGAGCGGCTGGAGAAGGAGGGGAGAGGAAGGAGGGAGAAGGAGAAGCCAAAAGGAGGAGGAGGAGGGGAGAGGGAGGAGGGAGAAGGAGGAGCAAGACGGAGGAGGGGAGAGGAGGAGGGAGGGAGAGGGAGGGGGAGAGAGAGGGAGAGGGAGAGGGAGAGAGAGAGGGATAGGGACAGGGAGAGAGAAGAGGGAGGAGGAGGGAGGGGGAGGGAGAGAGAGAGGGAGGGAGGGAGATTCGAAATTTGAAATTCAAATTTCAAAAAGTGGCCCCCTCACGGCAGAAAGGTACCAAATCGCGTTTTTATGCAAATCTCACTTTTCGGCCTTTTTTGGCCGTTTTCGGGCCTCCGGATGTCCGATTCCAGCGTTTCCAGTGCCGTTCTTGGGGTTTTGGGCCGTTCCGGACGCGTCTGCGATGTCAGAATCACCAAATTCTACACATAAAATAAATTTTTTAAAGATTCAAATTCGATCACCTCATTAATGTGACATGCTTCTACGAACATATAGTACTATTTCTTTTTCTTATTTTCATCTTCTTTTGTTGAATTTTCAACGTTACGTTGGCCCACTCCTGATTGGTTGAGAGCCTATTTTCTCTCTCTTCTAAAAGGCCCCAAAATGAGCTCCCTTTTTTTCTAATGGTGCCAAGAATATAAACACTGAGAATATTAGCGCTGAGGGTAAGTCTCACGAATGGATAAGAAACTAGCAGATTACCTAAATGTCAATAGTCGTGATCGTAGTTGAACACCGAGAGACAATATCCAAAAACCTTGCCAATATGACCTTGAGAGGATCTATGTGTGCCCTTGAGCAGGATGATTCCAATATTCTCAGATCATTTAGTAGACTCTGGACAACACAAAAAGACAACTATCATTAAAGGAAGTCCAAAGTAGAGCACGTAACATTCTCACTCTCCACATAGCCAGCGTTACGTGCCTCTACAACCTCAGGAAAGTCATACTTGCAAAATAAATTATGAAAGACAAAACATGTTTGACATCGTGTGAGAAATCAAGCATCCAAGCCACCATTTGCAATGCCTCGAGCTATGTCAGAATGCACTCCAAGTCCTTTCCCATCTAACCCTAGATCCATAAACACTACAATCATTATCCAACCCATCTTTTGTGCACACATCATACCCTTCACGAGACCTTGATCTTCATTATCAAGACCACCTATCATGACCTTATGTGTTAAGGGAGCAAAAATACCTGACAAAACGGGCAGAGAACGGGCACCATCCCCAAGGTATCTCAAATTTGTAGCAAAATATAGTCATTGATGCCTTACCAATACGGCCAAAATGGTGAGGCAACAAATGAGAAAGGTAGCCTCTACTTAGTGTCTACTCCTTTTAAAATTCATAGTTCCATCCCTAGGTTTTTTTTACTTTTAAAGGGAAGCTTGTGCTACATGAAAAAAACATTTCTTTGAAACTCTTCAGCTATCAAAGTCTCTTGGTAATTGCAAAAATATATATTGCCATATAGCAATTTAACCTACGGTTAAACACCAAATAGTGTGACCTTTCTCTTGCTAAATTGGTCCTATATACACATTAAATCTTTTTCTTCAATAGCAAATCTACATTTGCATGCCTCTTTCAAAATTCAGAAGTCTTTGAAAATAACATCGCCCCTACTCCCATAACCATAACAGGGAAATTCACCACATGATTGTTTTATCTCTTGAAATTCTTGTGGGGTCATATAGATAAGCTTGCTCACATTTTGCCTTTTTGAATTTGCAACGTTTGATGGGCTCTTTCATAGGGGGCTCTTAAATGAGAGTAGGCTTTCCAATTACTCCTAATTCCCTTTCTTTGTATATTATGCCTACCCACACTGACTTATGTATTATGTAGCTACATGTAACCATGATACTAACTATTCTAACATTTCCCCTTCAGGTGATTTTTTGCTAATAAATGTCTGAAGCTTTAGCCTTGGCAATGCTTGGTGAATAGGTCTTCCAATTGATCTTTAAAGGAACAGTGGATAGGTCAAGCGTTTTGTAGCTCAATTTGATGTTGAATGAAATGATACTAAATATCAATGTAGCCCGCTTCCCATGATCTTTTGAACTCTTTGTTGAAGCAACTATTCTTATGGTGTCACAAAAGATCATAGGATCTTCCCGTGGGCTAATCCAAGCTCATTTAGAAGCATCACGACCATATTGTGTGGCATCCACACTAGGATAGAGTATATTCCATGCACTAATTGTCAACAAAGTAGTTGTGTCTTGGATCTTTCTCAAGGGTTTCTCAACCATGTTATACAATGCTATGATTATGTATCTCCAGCCCAATTTATATCACACGAGTACCATGATCCGTCTTTGATGGGTTAAAGACCTTAGATAGAATTCGTTGGAACTTTAACTTCTGATTTACGCTCTCTTTGAACTTCAAGTGCAAATTTACTGTCATGATTGATCCCTTAGTAGGCAATTCCTAGGTGTAAGATTTCAAGGTATAGTCAACATTTGGATTTCAAGCAACGATGGTTCCCGATGTTTAGGGCAAAGGGGAGAATCATCCATTTCATTTCTAGAGGAATGACAAAAATTGATTGGGAGGTACAAAGGGAAAGGGCGAGGGAACTAGCTAAGTAAGAGGTGTTTGGAGCGAAATAGCTGGCATCACACTCTTTGTAGAGACATAGGTGTTTGTAGGCAAGGAGTTGAATATTGCAGACGTTATTAGTACTGCAAATCTTGCAACTCGGTCGCTCCTTGAGGTCCCTATTCTCCTTCAATGTGTGGGATGAGCATCACCCAATTCGCCATGATTGCTCTGCAAGATCTGAGTGTCCAAGCTGAGCTATCTAACACGTTCCTCCAATTTCAAGTTCCTATGGCTAACTTTCTCAAACTCCAGCAAACAATTTTATTTGCGAACGGATGCATCACACATCGAGTTGTATCTCTTCAGTTTTTGTATCTCTTTAGATTTGTGACAACGTGAAAGCGGGTTTGAACAATCATCAATATCCATGACTGGTGTCAATGTCCTATAAATATTGATAGTATTCGTAAGCATGTCTCCGACTCTTTACTAAAAGGAAACAACAATCTCCGGTGCTATCTTTTGCAGCAATCAGTTTAGTTGTTATGAATATCTATTTCCTAGGTAATTCATGGACCGATATCCTCTGAGGCACAACATTGCGTCAAACGTGGAATTGAACATTGATCCTTTTGCCAAACATCTAAGTGATTAGATTTGTGACGCTACATATTGGATATGTCGATCTTGCCTGCAAGTAAATGGTTATGATGAGATTGGTAAACAGAAGTTACGTGACAACCATCATAGAGAAACCAAGAAAACCTTCGAATTCCTTCGCTCTCATTGTAGTTCCCGCATTGGCCTTTCCTCCGTCCTCCTGCCTCATCTTTCTCCTCACCTTAGTACCGTTCCCCTTCGCTATGGATCACCTCTCTATAGCCAGCAACCGCAGTACCTTCCAGCCCCAGTTCATCCGCAGCTTTTGGAATTTTATTCATTGTGATGACGACAGCCGACCACTGCGTTAAACAGATATTGTGGCCTTTTACGTTTCATGGATTGCGTCACCGTATGTCTGTGTTGCAAGTAATCCCTGCGCAAGACACAAAGCAAGAAGGATCGCCTTATATTTTTAGCCATCGGTAGATGAGGAAAGCATTGAATTTTGAAGAAGATGCAAAGTATAAATGTCTGATAAGCGCCGATCGCACTGAGGTGGTTGTTTTGATACCACTGGATCTAATGCGATGTGGGATCTAAAGCTCTAATTCTCTGGATATTTTATTCGTTACTTTTGCGAGTGAAGACGCTCTTAGCATCATCAAGAAGGTAAAGTAAGTCTGTGCATCAATTCATCTGCAAAGTGTCACCTTCCATTTCCAAGGATTCCGAGTGAGGAATTTCTGCGAACTGCTCGTGCAATTGGTGGTCTGACCAAAATTAACAACTCCGTGACTAATGATTTCTTCTTTCGAATTCCCTATTGTATGTGATCCATCTTCAGTCACAATGTTTTGACTTTCCTGCTCGTCTATCGATCCACCTGCATGTAAACATTTGCTCCTAGAAGCGTCTTCTTCGAGTTCTCATGATCCAAACGGTAGTTTTGTCCACAACAGACTTTGAACGCCTAATACCAGGTAGCACTTCTAAAGACCGATTTTTTCCACTGCGACCCTCGTCTATTGCTTTTCACGAGGCGACCTCTGTTCCGAAAGGTGAGGACGAAGCAAAAGGGATGGTTGGACGGTTGGAACGTTTCGTGAGTGTTGGAATGTGTTGCGGTTGGTGCGTCTTCTTTTGGAGAGGCGGTTTGTTGGAGCAATCTTTGGCCACATCGAAGCTAGAGCAAATAGGCTTAATGAAGGGCACCTAAAATAAGGAATATAAGATGATCTAATAATGGCTTGATGTCTAGGTTTCTCCTCCTTAACAAAGTTATTGTCCGTCTACCACTAGCCTTATGACCCATCTTGGTGGATGCAGACTAGTCTCGATGAACTATTCTCAACAAATGAGAATTGGATCTTACACTTTATCCTTAGCTCTTCCCATCAACTTTTCTTAAGGTCAATTGCCATCCATTGTTATTGTTGACAATGATTTTAGTGGCATTCATGCTTAATCCCTCCTAGACCCAAAACCTACTATTCCCCTCTCCTTAATGTTAATTAACCTATATATTTAAGCTAATATACCTCCTTGACCTGATTCCACTATCTCTGTCGCCTTGGTACTCCCTTTGCCTTTGCCTCCCTCCCTCTGCACATTTCCCACCACTCCTCTCCCTTCCCCGTGCAGCCTCTCCCTCCCTCCTCTCTCTCGCTTGCTCCCACTCCTCTCCCTTCCCCCTGGCTTCCACTCAACCCCCCTCTCTTCCCTTCTCTTCCTCCTTGTCTTTGAGAGGCTTTCATTGCACCCTTCACTATCTACACTCTATGCCCCCCCCTCCTTCTATACTAGGTTGCAGAAGGTTCTGGATTCGGATTCTAGAAGAAGCCACAACGTTAATCGAAGACTCGCTACCTTTCATTATCCTCAATTAAATCATTACATTAATTGAACACCCACTACCTTATGTTGATCGAAGACTGGCCTGCCACTACCTCCGTAAGTAATTAATTATTTGAGGGGTTTGCTCTATCAGTGGGGGTCCCTATTCATGCTTGTAAATGCTTAGTTGGGCTACTGTCCTCTATGTCTATAAGATTTGCACACTACTTCTTGTGCGTAACTATCCCTGTTGCCTTTCAAATAAATACATAAATTAAGTATATGTACACACACACATACACGTATGTACATGCATGCATACATACATACATACATACATATACATGTGTGTGTGTGTGTGTGTGTGTGTCTCTCTCTCTCTCTCTCTCTCTCTCTTTATGTATGTATGTATGTATGTACGTGTGTGTGTGTGTGTGTGTCACACACACACACACACATCCCTTTGGAGAACCTTGTGTGCTTCAAGCTTGTCAACATACTGATGGCCCATGAAGGTAGGAATCATATTGAAGTCTTTCATAAAGAATAAGATGTTCCACTTATGCACCGGCTCAGTCTCGTGGAGATCATTGCATCCTCTAGAACTTGACAATGCTTTTTATTATGGTTTTCTCCCTCTTTTCTCCATAATGCTTTTTATTATTGAACATGGATATATTATAATGGAAATAATGGAGGAACATGGCTAAGTTATTTTAATTTATTATTATGAACTTTACCCATTAGCAAAGGGAAGTTATAGGGTTGATTAAGCTTTTAAACACCAATTACAACTGAGAGGACCTGAATAATGGAAAGGGTTGTCAACGATGGACAAAATACTATTATACACAACTTTTATAATGGCATGAGATAGAGAGGGACTGAGAGTTATTAGCACTGGGGAGTACTCCTACCCCTATTAATGGCATTGGGGAACTATATAAGTCATTCCATAGGGAAGTACATCTCCCTCCCCTCTCTCTCTCTCTCCCTACTCCCAAGATGGAGTATCCAATGCACTTTACACGAGCAAGATGAAGGTGGACTACATACATAGCTCCCAAGCTCATGTTGCAAGAGAATGAGAACCACTCCACCATATTACGAGAAGATCTAGAGTGATGGACCTACAGCCTCGACTCATGGACCATTTGGGAGGACTTGGAATGAAAAGGTAAGCAAAGTTTTGCCTCCTCCATTTCTTTGTAAATAGAGAGGTTCTAGCGCTCTCCACTTGATGAACCACAGCCAACCTCCACATCTACCTAGCTCTGCACTCTTCAAACTAGAGTCCTTCTAGCTCCTGTAGTCTCTAGACTAATAGCACATTGCAAGTGAGGAATGGTGCCATGCCCCCTGGCCTTTAAAAGTGGCAAATCCTCAGAGCTACTCACCTCAAAGCTATTGTGTAAGGTATCATGGAGTTCGGGCACCTATTTATGGTCATGAGGTCGCTTGGAGATGAGCTCAATGAATTGCTTGCTTGAAAATTCCACAAGAGATAACCAACAAGGATTGGGGTCCCGAGACCGACTTCACAGTGTTACCAGGACATTGGGGAACTCCTTAAACAAATTTCACTATGAAATAGCTCAGTGGTGGCATGTCCCCATAGTTCACTTTGTGTTGTATTCCATGGCCCCAGCCTTCACATCAAAAGAGAAGCTCACGGTGGTGCTCTCGTGGGCTTTGGCTCTGTTGTTCCAGCCAGATTACTCTATTGCTCAATGGCATCCAAGGCTTCTACTTTGGCGCATGATCCCTGGGTCTCCCCAGAGGCGCATTACTTCCTAAAGTAATACTTCTCCCTTGTTTCTGAACATTAGCTCGAGAGCCATTCGAGAGCTATAGAACTCTCTACTATGCAACTCACTACTAACCAAAGCATTCTTAGTGTGATGGACAAACGCTTGGTTGCATCGTTGTGTCATTATAAGTTTTATTAAAACTACACTATGTTGTGAATAAATAGAAATCTATTCATATACTACGTGCAAAGATCCATGCTAGGATTTTATTGATGACCACGCAGGATTTACTTGCTAGAATGTAGTTCCATACCCACGAACACTATCAGACTACGACTTCATCTATAGGTCCAAGTTACATGCGAGGTGTTAAGACCACTATTTGAGTTTTCTCCTGAGTTGGAGCTTTTATTATGTACTGTGTAAGATGTTAAAAGTGGAGATTGACTCCTTTAATAGAGCTTTTACTGAGAACTATTCATGAGTACCAGACGCATATGTGATGACACTTCACGTGAATTCAACTATTGCATTGTTTTGTGAAGGCTTGGAGGCAAAAATGTAAGCTGCCAATATAGTTGGGCACGGTTCTAGAGATAGCTATGACTCTCTACCATCTGGAACTAGTAGATCTGGGATTTTCCATTGCGAGTATGTTTATTTTCCTGGCAAAATAGATACGTAGTAGCACATTCTAGTTGCTACAACTACACACATTTGAGCTTGCACTTGATCTAACATTGACAAAGCGTTGTAGCTGCATTGCCATAGAAGACATTTGGACCCCCAGTCGTCTATAGTCATGCCTTGTTCATTTATAGTCATTCCTTGTTCATTTCGCCAGAGAAAACACTTGGACCCCGGTTGTTTGCAAGCTTGAAATGCACTTGAATAAGGAGAGCTTTGGGGGAGGAAGATTGGAGAAAGGTGGGCCCTTGGATGTTAATTTGATGAATGTGAGGCGTTGGATCGAGGATGACAAAAATCCGTTTCAACCATCACATCATTTCATTCCTCGCTCTTCTTGATTCCAAATTCCAACCTTAAAGCCTGCGAGCAAGGGAGCCATGTAGCCTTGAGTTCCTCGAATTGTCGTTATGATCACACTTTTTGATGCGTATCTGCTTGATGCATAGCTGATGAACCAGCTGCGAAATGCGGGTGGTAATGGCCGTCTTTCTCACACTCGATATATTTGCAAATTCACGGAAGGAGGCTTTGTCTTTGAGACCAATTCTGGGACATCGAGCTGATTTGCGCGACTTCTTGACAGCACATTGTAGCCGAAGCCGTTTCTGGCAAGAATAGACTTGACTACAGCGAGCATACCCTTCTCAATCTCCACAACCACGATATCATGGTCGAGATCAGTGACTTCCTTGAAGGCATGAGGCAGGTTGAGGTCAGCAAGAGATCGGCGGCTCTCCACCTAGGTGTCTTGCGCAGATTTGGACAAGGCCTTGATGGTGGACATGATCACAGAGTCGGGATTGAGCTTCTTCTTGAAATTGAGAGCTGCATGGGCCTGGCCTTTGGGAGCTTCACGGGGGATTCAGGGGGCTTCATCCTCTAAATCACCTGCTCTTGCTCTATCAAGCATTTCCTCTTCTCGACCATGGCGAACGACCACTGCTGTCTCCGTTCTCTTTCTCCCTCGCTCTCTCTTGCGCTATCTTTCCCCTTCCTTCCCTCATTGATTCTCCTAGTGCTAGCCCGAAATCAGACACCTTGGTCGAAAACTCCCTATCCAGAAGGATGTTCTCAGGCTTGATGTTGCAGTGCATGATGGAGGGTTCATGCAGATAATAATCATCTTATGTTGCCCAGGCTGAGAGCCGTGGCAAAGGGTATGCCGCTTGCAACACCAACGATTGCGAATTTTGATAGATGCGCGGCTTGGATGGTCGATGTGGGTGATGGCTGAGTCCAGGAATCGTTTGAGGAAGACCCGGATCCAGTCGCCATAGAGCAAACATGCATGGCTAATTGCGATGACGAATCCCGTTGCATGGCTGCTGTGTTCAGTAAGTCTAAGGGATGTTTTTTGAAGACTCTGGGACAAATGCACAGTGGAAACAAGCTCGACGCGAATACTATAACGTACCTTAAGTTTGCCCTTGAATTCAGGAAGTAGTAGTTGTATACCGATAACTGGCTATACTGTGTGCCAGGGAATTTCAAGAACTAGGTGCCGGAATTACGATCAAAGGGGACGTTGGGCATGTAGCCAGCAACGAAACTGCTTTTGTTCGTTGCTAAAAAACCTCATGGGCATTCACAGGAGTAGTGAATCCCGTCTGCATTTGGCGTGCATATGGGCCGCAGGAGTAGTGAATCCTGTCTGCATTTGGCGTGCATATCCCATATGGGTCACAGAGTCCTGGCACTGCACGCGGACTATCTGGCAATCTTTGAGTAGCAGTCCATGTCTGTTCGCCATTGGCAAAACCTTCACATGCGTCAAAAGCCATTAAAAAAAGGCTCCTTAGTAACACGCTGCAATGCGCGGGTGATGTACTAGTAGACATTTACGTGAGCTTCGTATTATACATTCTGAGAACATGTGTGGGCGGCGTTTCGGTACATTTGAGCATTGCTAACTTGACTTGCATTCACATTAGATGTACCAATCCATATTGAGCTATCACATTGGACGTTCGAGGAGGTAAGGGGTCAAAGAGTCACCTCCTGCTTGCTAAACAGATTTCTGCAGCCAAGTAAGTTCCACAAGTAGTCCGGATGAAGACCGCAGCTGGGCTAAGTGTTTCTAGGAGTTGGATGTCGACTTCAGCTTCCTGGAACTCTGAGCTCCGGATAGAATCTGATGAAGAGCTAACGTTGCTACTAGGAACATAATCAAAATCCTCTATATTGTTGTCGAAATATTCAAAGATTGCTATGTCTTCTTAGTTATCTTCAGCTTATGCTCAGGCTCTCTCTCGAGTGAAGTACGGTTCTCTATTCTCCTCATTTGACATTCGTTTTGAGACTTTCCATGAGATACTGGTGCTACTCTGTCAGTTTGCCATAGTGTCATGTCATTGAAGAAAAAGAATGCCGTCGTCGGCTGTGATCTTAGAGAGGTCACTTTACTTATCTTTAGACCGGATGGTATTGCATACAATCTGGGTCGAATGCTTTGCTGCCGTGGAAAGTCATCAACCCAAACTAGTCGGATGCCTATGGTGATATCTTTCGATCACCTTCCACCACCCTTATCTGTATGAAGATGTCGTATATCTACATTTTCTCCATCTGAGCACAATTGATGGTGTTGTTGTATGTTGGAAGTACTTTGCTCATGAGTTCTACAGCGTAGTTCCTTGTCGGACTAGAGTCAAAATGCGTTCTGAGCTGCTGAGCGGTTGGTCTATCACAATCAAAGTAATTCGAGGTCGTTCGGAGGTAGGATCGCCAAATGTGTTAAGGGTAGAACTTACCTAGAACAGAAAGATGTATCAGCTATGGAAGGCAACATGAAAATGCAGAAATAGAAGGTAGTCGAACACAAGTCAGACTATGTATTAACTCAAAAATGTATCATTCAAGGTAAAAGTAGACATAACAGAGAAAGATAGGAGCAAAAAGCTTTCTTCTTCCAACCACCAACAACAACTTGCTCTTCTCCTCATAATATTCAACTAGTGAAGAGAAATAGAGCTGTTACACGTATCATATTGCCATGATTATGTTTTGTAACAGTCTAAACAGTTATAACTGCCTATATGGCTATTTTATCCACTACTACTATTACTTATGTTGATTACAAAAGTGTGTTCCACTTGGTGCTGGGTTATCCCCTAACACTTCTAAACCAAATTGCTTCACATGCTACTTTGGTGGATCCTCTGTACTCTACTTCAATGGAAGACAATGCCATTGTTGGTTGATTCTTGCTTCTTACTGCGGAGCCAAGATTAAAGTAGTATCCACTAGTGGATCTTCTATCATTTACACTTCCTACCCAATTGGCATCTTGTACGGAAGTGTAAGTCAAATGACCTGCCATAGTGTAGTCCATGATCCCATGTACCATGAAGGTATATGAGTACTCTCTTTACTATAAGGAGGTGTTGGGATTCTGCATGAACTAACCAAGCACACCAACAATGTCTGGCATGGTGATAGTCAAGTAGAATAAGCTGCCAATGAGCTATCTATACTGTAGAGAATCTGAAGCTAGAGAAGTGTTAAGTGGTGACAACTTGATATTGCATTCCATATAGGAGTACGGAGTACTCGTCTTGCTTTCATGTAGATGAAATTGCTTGAGTACCTTCTGAGTGTACTTTCCTGAGAAAGTGTGATGCTAGTGTCATCTCTCCATATTTCTATCCCAAGGAAATCATGGAGCTCTCCCATATCCTTCATGTCAAACTCTAGCGAGTTGACTCTTTGTTTCTAAGATGAGATATCCATTGAAGCCGATGATGGTCAAGTCATCAACATAAAGCACTATAAGAAAGATGTCTCACAGTCTTTTTGATGTAAAGAGATAGATTTTAATTTGATGGTTTAAAAACCAGATGTTAGAAAGTGATAATGAATCCTTGCATTCCATGCATGAGGGGCCTATTTGTACACCTTTGTACATACTTTTTTTCGCTCTACTCTTTTTGTGCCCTTGTGCATATTTTCTGTTGCCATCATGCAATATTCAAAAAATCCAAAAATTCTATTTTGTAAAGCACCCTCTTCTTATGTAGTGCAATTTAATAGGGGATATTGAGAATGGTGTAAATTGCACCATAGGGTCGTGGGACAAACCCTAACCCTAATCCTAAGGAGTCCATGTATATATTCCTACATTCCTTGGAAAACAAGTTGTGTACATTTAGTCTATCTTGTGTGCACTCCTCTCTCTATATATAGCTCAAAATGACAAGCTATTTGAAGAAAATTGAAGTGGAGAAGGGGCTTCCAAGAAGAGCTAGAAGAGTGATGAAGGTGCCTCAAAGAGAGGGCTTGTGCCTTGACTAAAGCAAGGGCTTACACACTCTCATAGAAAACTCTCGAACAAAGAACCTCATGAGGATCTCTCAAAGATTGGAGATAGAGTATGCCTTGACACAAACAAGGGCTTGACACTCATGGAAGGGAATGCGAACATCATAAGCTCTAATACCATGATAATGCATGTGGGAGAGAGAGAGAGAGAAAGAGAGAGAGAGACACACACACATACACACAGACACACATACAGAGAGGCAAAGACAGAGACAGAGACAGAGATAGAGGAGTGCACACAAGATAGACTAAGGCTACACTAACTTGTATTCTAAATTATACACATGGACGCCTTAGGGTTAGCATTAGGGTTTGTCCCATAGGGTTAGCATTAGGAATATAAACATCGACCCCTTAGGGTTAGCATTAGGGTTTTTCCCATAACCCTATGGTGCAACTTACACCATTCTCAACAGCAATGTGATGTCACTAAGTAACACTATTTTTCTGATGACGTGCTCTCTTAAATGAATGTGCTTTGTCTTAGAGTGGGTGCTTGGTGGGTCAGGTGCACAACATGGGTCTTGCTTGGGCCATTTTATTATCACACTATATTGTTGTTTGCTTTGACTCATCAAATTAATCTATTTTTCACAATAGTCTTCTGGGCCGTATAACCTCAGATGCACCTATTGTGAGTGCCCTATATTATGCTTCTATTAAAGACAAAGAAGCAGTTGGCTTCTTGTTTTACAACCATGATAAAGCACCTTTACCAAGGAAAAAAGCATATCCTTGTGTGGATCTCCTAGTCACATGATCTCCTACATAGTCACTATCACAATATCCATGCAACCTTGGATGACCTCCTCTGTATTCTATTTTAGACTATCTTGTACCTTTGATGTACCTTAAGAATCTCTTGGTTGCATTCCACTGAGGCTATTTTGGATTTGCCATGAATTATGTATTAAGCTTATTGCATAACAAATATGTAGCCTCGTGATAATAAGCTATATGAGAGATCTGATAAGCTACCAATAGTACTTATCATTGACTGTAGGCTTTTCTAGATCCTTTGTAAGTTTTAAACTCTTCACCAAAATTCCATACCAAGACAATAATCCATAAGTTAAAGATATTTCATGTCAAACTCTATAGATAAGTCTTGTTTCAGCTTGTTGATGAAGCTCTCATTGCTTCCTATCACAACCAAATCATCTACATATACAAGTGCAGTAGTAATGTCTTCCCCTTGAACTTTGTAGTAGAGAGTATGATCTGCATTAGACTTGATGTATCAAGACTATAAGAACTCGCAATGTAGTGTAGATAAATACCCTTAGTACATCGATGTTTATGAGCTCTAATTCTGTAGTTGGAATAGTCCTAAATGAAAACTACCATGAACACGATCCCCTTGAATTCATGGCAATGTTTTGAGCTAGAAGAATTCATCACCTTTTTTTAACAAATTTGAATATACAATACAAATATACATGCTTTGAATATGGAATATCATTCTACTACCATAATTCTACCATGAGAGTTATTTTATGTGAGTTTCATAAGCTTTACTCGAATTAAAAATGCATTTCAGCTTCATAATCTTTACTCAAAGGGAAAAATGACAACATGCCACTGCTTTACCTAGACTCAAATCCTTAGGTGAATTTTGTGAAGCTTAGTGATTGGTAAAGAAAACAAGACACATCCTTGTCTAAATATTCTCAAACCAAAAGTATTATTGATCCCCTTATTATGTGACAACTATTGATGTATGCAACACATATTCTGGGTATACTTTATAAAAATGAAGTTAGATCTACATGAAAAAAAGAATCCAAGGCTATGAAAAGAAAAAAAAAAGGATAAGAACAATGTGGTGGGATATAGGAGGAGAAACATACCTTTAAAAGTGCAAAATTCATGCTTGATAAAAAGCATGTACAAACTTAGAACATTTAGGTCATTAACATTGCAAACTAGAATAAATTGCTAGCATATCTTTTTCATACATGATCCATTATGAATGATTCTTTGTCATATCATGATCCATTATGGAGGATTTGCAAGAGAGAACCTGAAAGCTGAGCATCTCATGTTTTTAGTTGTATTTCGTATACTCATATGTGTGGATATTATCTCATATATTTAGTTGTGTTTCGTATACTCATACATGTGGACATAATAGGAGGTATTGAATGTTGGAAAATGCATCACAATAGGATAACATGAATTGAGTAAATCCTGTGGAGTATTTTATCTAGCCAAAGAAAACTTATTGTATATAGAGATGTATAAATCTAACAAAGAAACAAAATGGATGACATCATGAAAAAAGAAATTGATAGGTGTATACTTAAACTCAAACCAACATGAAGGAAAAGAGTGTTTCACTTGCATATAATGAACTATAATTAAATGGAACTTATCAACAATCACTTGTAAATAATAACATTAACTCAAAAGTCCAAGAAAATAAATAAAGGATAAAAATCAAGTAACATACAAACATAAAGAAAAACACGTGTAACACACTAGTTTATGCATTGGTGACAACTGTCGTGCAAAAGAAAGACCAATTTACTTTGAAGGTGCAGCCAATAAGCTTGAATGACAAGAGATTCCATGTATGAGGAATGCATTATACTAAAATTATGCATGGGAATACACTAGTTTATGCCAGCCAACTTGTATCAAGTCAGAGCAGATCAAGGTCATCCCTATAGAATGAGGGGTCGGCGTATCTAGTTGACTATTTTGAGGGGTACTCTTGGCCCCTATAAAAGGGAGCCTTAAGATGGCTCATTTATCATCCATTTAGTGAGCAATTTGGAGCAAAAGTTCAACCCACCTCAAGAATCCAGGAGGTACTAGTGCACCAAGGGAGGTTCCTAACTGCAAGCAGAAAAGGAGCTCAAGGTCTTCACCAATTGGTTGTCTATTAGAGGAGCTTGTGCCTCATCATTGGTTGCATTATGAAGCGGCAAGGAGGTTAAGATTCTAGGTCAAGCACTACCTTGCTTGTGGTTGTCCAAGAGAATCAGCCCGAAGGTCTGTTTGTGGGGCACAATGATGGTCCACAAGCTCATAGGGACCACGCAAGCCAAGTGTTTTGGAAGTACCGCAGATGTAGGAGAACAAAAGTACCACAGATGCAGGAGAACAATGTTTTGTGTGTTCAAGGGTCCACATCTAGCCATCACTTTGCTAGTAGAGGGTGGCACACTGAACATACCTATTTTGTATTGTGCCTTCTTAGACATAAATATTTATTTGCTAGTTCTAGATCTCTCTTGTGCATTGTCCACTTACTTGCTGCACATATATCTAATACACATTAAGGTAAGAAATTTTGGATTCCAATTATACCACTATGTGAGTTCTTGGGCTACATAACTCTGGTGAAGGCTTCCACAACATTATTTTACTCTAACAGTAAGTTCATGATAATGTTGTAAAATGTTTATCTTCTCTATATAAGATACCAATCAAAAGATGCAAAATCTAGTAATTCTCAACAAACTTGATTTACAACACTTTTATGCAAAGATGCTAAAATGGGCAATAGCTATGTGGCTCTCTGTTGTCTTCAACTCTATGATCAATGAAATTTATTTTAGCTACATGGATAAACAATGGACAAGAACACTGCAACAACCATGTCAGCAATTATAAAACCATTATGCTTAATTTGGTGAAACCAACATGTTTTTTTTATGGTTGTGGAGGCTAAACTAGCCATAAGTGCCCCCACAAGACCACTCCCTATACTTGAAGAACTCGAGGTTTTCCCACTCTTACGACACCGCCAAGCCCCTTGGGTTTATGAAGTAAAGGCCATGATTGCCTCTTGATCTCTCTTATATTTTGAAAACTATCAGGCCAATAAACATCAGTCCTTCGAGCCCTCGCACGACCCCACCAGCTAACATTCTACAACCCTAACAAGTGCTATGATACCATACTTAGGAAAAGGGAGAGGGGTGGCAGCAACAAAAACAAAAATAGGCCCCAAACACTGATTTGTTTTCATTACAAGAGCATTGCATACCACCACGATCCCATTCCTTTCATTCCCACAAGTGACAACAGAATTGTTCACATTTTCACAAGGCACTCCTACTTTATCTTTGTGCGAGTGTTCAGTGATAGCACATACTGCATTGTATACTTGCGAGTGCATATACATTCTGGCATTGCGTTAAGGCCCCATTTCAAATTAAAAGCTGCAAGATGACACTGGTCTAATGCCATATTGAAGTTTAAACAGCTACGGGATGGGGAGGTTTGGCTTAACATTCACATATCTCCAATGTGGGCTAGCCTCTCCCAAATGAACAGCCTTTAGTAGAATGAAAGAGCAGACCAGCAAGAATTAACATTTTACTTGATTTTTTTTCCCTTTTTTCCTCTGCATTTCTGATTACACTACATCCTAGTGTAATTGTATACCTTTGTAAGACTAGTATATCCATTCTTACAAATTCAGATTTTTTTTGTTCTAAAGTTCAAAAATGTACAAAGAAAGAAATTTTAGCTGTTGGGGGCACCCACATAAGATACTTCGATATAGTTGAGTAAGCTGATCACCACTTACATGAAAATTCAATGAATTTGCACTTATGCTACGGTGAGAGAAAACATGCCTTTCTAAGACCCTTAAGTACAAATTCAGATTTTTGTTGTTTTAAAGTCCAAAAATCTACAAAGAAAGAATTTTTACACCTCGCATAATTACACCATCCCATCCCCCTAGGATTAATTAATGCACAAACTTTATAAAACCTTAACATACAGCTGAACTTAGTATTGTTTTAAGACCTTTAATATAAGGTAACCTTTCCTGGGGAAAAAGAGAGATTTTTACACATAAACCACTTCCAGACAATCGTTCCAAGTTGCAACTCTAATTTCTTTTTCTTTAATGACGGAGTATAGAACACAAGAGACTTCCATTAAAAATGAAGGATTTAAGGTAGATTTCAAAAGCTATACTAATCCACACAAAAGACAAACTAACCCTAAGTTTAAACACACAGCGATCCCTTAGACTGATAGCCACACAAATCAGGGACAGCAGCACCCCCACATGTGGCACATACCTATCCCAAGACTGACGGCTCCACACGAATCAAAGACACAGGGAATGTTGTCAGAAGGGCGTAGTAGCAGAAGCAGCTGAGCTGCAGTGAGAATGGGAGTCTTGAGGGAGATAGACGTGTGGCATCAGCAGCCTGGAAGGAGACAACTGAGACATCCAGAGAGCACACGAAGAAGTAAGCCAGCAACAGAGCTGCAGACATACACCGGGTACTTGGTTTGCTCCTCAACATTCCTTTGAGCACAAAAAGGTGAAGATAAAGAGCATGGCACCCAATTATTTCATACATCATATCATACTAAGCTACAGCAATTATGACACCCCTGCCCTTCAACCATGTGAGTTTTTTGTGCCTACGAGTGCAATGAAAATCCACATAATTCTCTTTGCCCGCAAAATTTTATTAGATGGCAGTTTCAACTGTCAAAAATCAAAATCTCAGGGATGCAAAAATGTAGGTGGTGAGTTTTTAGCCATGAGAGATCATTCTCTTACAATATGTTTCAATGTTTTACATCACATTCCATATCACAATTATTAACGCATTCAATTCTGGAAGACCTTGTCATCCACCACCTTAATATTGTTGTCAGCAATAGAATCATTGAAACCCTCAACTTCAATTTTTGCTGGCTGAACAGGCTGGGTAAGTCCCTCCTCAATCTCCCTCGGTGTCCCAGGCCCAGTTGGTTGTTTAGGTTGACGGGGATCATCCATCACAATACCAAGCTGGTTGTCTCTAGTAGGTGCAGCAGTTTGATCTGGAGAATGATGCTCCTTTGAAGCAACAGAGGCCTTATCGTTTACGACTGGTACAGCAGACGGATCAGCCGGTTGGGGCTCCGTTGAAGAAATAGGAACCTTGCGATGTCTGTGTGGAGAACGGCTTTGATATGGTGACCTTGGAGAACTGCTCCTGTGTGGCGACCTGCTCTTGTACGAGCCCCTTCCTCTGTACGGGGACTGTCGATAACGATCATCACTATACCTATCATAGCTATGGCTGCGACTGCGGCTCCTTCCCCGGCTTCTACTAGGGCTCCGACTGTGGCTGCGACTAAAGCTACGGCCTCTTTCCCTGGCCCCAAACTTCCTAACAACATCTCGACCTCGATTTCTATCATCTGAAAACTTATCACGAGCATCATTTCTGTCAGCAAACCTTTCCCTATCACCAAAGCGGTCTACATTCCTTTCACGACGATCAAATTGTCCACCAGAAGGGCCCCATGACCCCCTGCCAAAGCCATCCCCCCACCCATCACCACCACGTCCCCCTCCAAAGCTATTGTTGTAACCACCGTCTCTGCCACCCACACCTCCAGCATCCCAACGTCCTGCACGACCTTTGGGGTGAAAGGATTTGCTTGCTAAATCACGAAGCTCTACTGGCACCTTCTGGTTTGCACCTTCCAGAACCCTAATAAGCTCCTTGGCATACTTAGAATCCTGATCTGAAAAGAAGGTGAAAGCAATACCAGTTGCACCCGCCCTTCCTGTACGGCCAATCCGATGTACATAATCCTCAACTCCAGTTGGAAAATCAAAGTTGATCACAACCCTAGGAATTAGACAAACATAATCAGTACCAGTTTCAAAAGGCAGATCAAAACACCATAGAAGATGAAATCAAAGTACACCTTATATCCTTGATATCCAGTCCCCGAGCAGCAACATCTGTTGCAACCAATATTGGAGATCGGCCAGCTTTAAACTGAGCAAGTACATAGTCCCTCTCAGACTGAGACTTGTCACCATGAATAGCAGCAGCCCCAAAACCCCGTCCTAGACTACGTGCAAGCTGATCACACATCTTCTTGGTGGAGCAAAATATAATGACTTTTGAGCCTGGTTCTTGACTACGAAGAATCTGCTCCAGCCTTCTTTGTTTTTCATACGGATGAACCATCTCCACGTGCTGTTACAAGCAACATATGCCATGAATAACATTAACACTGAAAAATCACAAGAAATGCCTTGAACATGTAAGGAAACTGAAGCAAACCTGAGTAATAGACTTGTTGGCACTCAGCTCATCTGAATTCCCAATGTTCACTTGAACAGCATTAACCAAAAGGTCACCAGCAATTTTCCGAACTTCTTTGGGCCAGGTGGCAGTGAACATCAGTGTTTGTCTTCGAGGTGGTATTTCATTCACAATCTTTCGAATTTGCGGTTCAAAACCCATGTCGAGCATTCGATCAGCCTCATCAAGAACAAGGTAAGAGATTTGCCGCAGGCTCACTTTCTTCATCTCCAAGAAATCATTCAAACGTCCAGGGGTAGCAATAACAATGTCGGCACCCTTGTCCAAGTCCCGCAGCTGTTGTCCCTTGGGTGCTCCTCCATAAACACACTGTTGGATGCAGAGCGTGTTTCACAAAACCGAAACATGTTACATTTACTAGTCAGCCAGAATCTGCAAGCGAAAAAGCTTCAAGTGCAATAACTATTCTGAAACTTGAAATCCTTACAGTGCAGGATATTCTTGAAGACTTGCCGAATTTCACAGCTTCATCTTGTATTTGAGTTGCCAGCTCACGTGTTGGAGCCAATACAAGAACTGTGGGGCCAAGCTGAGAGTTTGCCCGAGTTCGTGTTAGATGAAGAAAGGCCGGAAGAAGATATCCCAAAGTCTTCCCGGATCCCGTTTTTGCAATGGCAACGATATCCCGACTTTGAAGGGCAATGGGCCAGGACTGAGCTTGGATGGGTGTCGGGGCTGAAAACCCAGCAGTAAGTATCTGCATGCACATATGAAATTTTATCAGTGCCAACTAAACACAGAAGTAATCGAGCTGCAACCTTTGGAATTGTTACAACCACTCAAAGTATAGAATTTCACAGCAACGAAAACAATCTAGACAATTAAAAGGTCTAAGGCCCTAGACCTGAGAAAGACGCGTTAAAGCCTTTGCAGAGCCAAACAAAGCAAACCCATGGAACATCCCCAAAGAGGGGGGGTGGTGCATGGTTGCCTGCTGGCAGCCGCATGAAGACGGAAACAGGCCTTCTCAGACCCATGGGTAGCCATGGGTGACCGAGTCAGCAGCAGCCCCAGCCCCTCTGCAGAGTATTTACGGACAGATCCCAAGCAGATGGGCCACTTAGGTGCAGCCCCCGCAAGAGGACAGCAGTGTGCTACAATTCTGTTGTATAGCAGCACAGCGTACGACATATGCTCCTGGCCGGAGCAAATATCGCACCTGCGACAAGTTCCAAATATAATTCGCGTGTAAGTTTGAACCTCCATAAAGGTGATACAAAGCAAGGACTGTGATTTCAATGAACCCATCTTTACAAAATAAACTATACACAATGAAGGAAAATGATTTCAAAAACTCTCTGAATCCTTCATCTTTTTGGCATTTTGTTTTAATTTCTAGCCTGGCAGACAGAGGGGGCTGGGGAATCGATTCTAACTTAACAGAATTGCATAACAGAAAACTACCTCAAAGAAATGGTGGGCTTAAACAAAACCACCTAGCTTTAGTTCAAACATATGTGTCTATGGAAACCAAGTTCAGTATAGCAGGCCAACAGACTGGCCAAATAATGAGCAAATTATCTACATACCTCTCTTAAGATTTCAGGAGGAAAGTTGCCTGAATCAAACGTCATGAACGGAGGGGGGACATTATCACCCTGCAAAACATCATATCGCAGTAAGCTTCTACCAAGTTTTAAGTATTGCCATGTTCATAAGCAAACAAATGCATTACCACAACGGTAACTTCGTGCTGTCTTCTGTAAGCATCCACATCCAAAGCCACAGAAGGCTCAGAGAAGCCCTGCATGCGAGGTCTCTTGTGAAGATCAGGTTCACTGTTGGGGTAGTCACTGGCAGTTCGCTTATAAGGGGCTGCAGGGCCTGTTCCAGGGGGACCAGAAGCCCCAGGGCCTGAAGAATTAGAATGCCCCATCTGCCTTGGCTGGACAGGCATATGAATCCCTCCCATCCCCTGCAACAAAAGAACATTGATTAGTCATATGCTCTTAAACCATCAACCAATAAAAAAGGGCAATATCTACAATTAATCTCAAGTTGAAGTTTGTGTCAGAGCTCCCAGACGAGCATCTAAATCTAGCTGATGGACAATCACCACTTAAGATGGAAAGAATTATCAAGAAATTGAAAACAACTCAAAGGAAGAACACATAGCAGGCCCCATTTTCCCATATGTTTGTGCAAATGAGAACAGACATGGGTTCAAAAGAATAACATATATAGATAAATCCTAAGTAACAGCAGTGTTAACGTCATGACAGTCTCCCACAAAGTGGAAAACAATTAACTTCATCATACATAACAAGAACTAGCTAATATAGCATCCCCACACATCATCAGCACCCAATGGGGACATTGACTGTAGTATAAACATGCGGCCTCCACATACACATGCCCAAACATACAAAGGTCTTAGTACTGAGTTTCTGTCAGCACTCTGCAGGCAAAGGGCACACTCAATCGTGACAAAACCAGCACTGAAGCAGAAGACTAACGAAAAAATAGTCCACATTCTCTCCATTATAGTCTCTACCAAACAAGCATCTCTAAACAAAATCTAGAAATATAGCTGATGGGGAAAAATCGACATTCATAAGTCACGAGCTCATGAAAAAAACTCTGTTTATCTTGTACCATATCTGAGAGCATTATAGTCTTACCTACTTCACACAATCGAGACTGGATTTGTCCTAAGCTTTGACTGACAGACAGCTACAGCCCACCACTTTCTTCTAGAGAAAAATTGCATGAGTTACATTAGATTTACAAAGAATTGTGGATGGTAACGAGGCAGATTAATAACCAGCATCCTCAGAACTCCACACATCCATACACTGGCTTCCTCTTAAGACAAGAAGGTTGGCCATTTCACAATAATGAGGCCCCTCTTCCTCCCCAAAAGGGCTTCTCCACTAACGTTGATCCCACTGTACACAGATAAGCCCTACAACCAACAACTACAATACATCAGTATCAATTAAAGCCTCAGAAACGAGTGCACTCATTGACGTTACGGAACAAACTCGATTGAAACCCCAACCCTCAGAACAAAAAGCCATGTCAACTTTTTGAAGGGCCAGTGCCTGCAGTTAAAAGACTAACTCTTCTCAGCAACGAGGCACTTCTAAAACTCCCCACTTTTCAAAGAGAAAATCCTATGACCTTTAAGTAAAAGATTTAAGAGAAATAGGACATTTTGCGCTTTGTGATCTCACAAACAGCCCTTTAAACTTTAAACCAGCTGAGACCAATGCCAGTTCTATTCCATGGGTCGACCCAATTGGGCTAGCAATGGCAGCAGACCAGCCAGCACATCAACCGAATCTTATCTAATATGGTAACAGGCAGGAATACCTGCCAGGTTGGCTGTGCAAGGGGCTGTTTAACTATCCCTCATGACTGCCAAGGCACCTTCTTAGGCACCCTAAAAACAATTCAGCTCAGGCCTCCATTGCCCCTCCTGGGAAGCACAAGAGCTGTTCTCACTCCCTATAGGACCATGTTTAATGTCATAGCATTCACAGGCAGCCTTGAGGGGACCATGCGCCAGCCACTGGTGCAATAGACAATAAGAACAAAATAAGTAACACCCATTTTTACAAGGTATTAACCTGCTTAGATTCAACAGGAAGGGACCAGTACAGGCACCCAAAAAAATATAAAGAATATGCAGCTGCAGCCAAGGAGGATGGCTGAGAATAATTGAGTCCCAAGCTCTAAGCTCCATCCAGTAGAGAGAAGACGAGCTGAGCAGTAGGTCACCTGGTGAAGGCACCACGCCAGAATCTGCAGTCTGCTTGTCCCGTACAGTGTGCTGCTTGCAATCATCCAGGGGGGCAACAAATAGTTACAGCTGCCATGCAGCACCATCTGAGGCAGCATATATAATAGCCAGTACAGCTACTAGTAAGAGGTTCACAGAACCACCCCTTCAGCTGTCCTGCAACACAAAAGGCAACACAATTTTAATGCATGCATCTCCTAGACTTTTGATTCAGTGTCCCTATCACTTACTCGATGGAGGAAGAAGAAACAGGGCACAAGGGGGGGTGAAGAGAAGGGAGGCTGGTTCTTTCTTTGTTGTGTGTAGAGAGAGAAAAGGGGGGGAGGGAGACAGCTATTGTCAACACAGATCCAGAATGGGCCGACAAGACAAACTGCACTTATCACAGTTGAAAAATGCAAACAGACTATGTCATCTCTCAAAAAGAGGGGGTTAAAGGGGAGACCAAATGTGCAAAAATGGACCCAATCCCACCTTTTAGAGGAGCTTCAAGCTATTTTCCTGTGTTCAGGGCAGGAGAGCTGATTCCAACACGATCTGATTTTCTTCGTTTGAGTGTCTCCATCGACACTTCTAGACAAGAGTCTCCATCAGATTTGTGATGCATGGCATTCTTTTACTTTTCCCCCAATTACTTTTGAAGCATTAATGACCTGCTCTCAGATGGATACATATAACATCCCCTTCTGCTAAAAGCCTATCCCCAATGAAGATCTGTTGCAATGCTATGCTGGTGCCTTGGGGAGCCTGTAGAACTATCTCCATCCTCAACAAGTATCCCATGTCCCCTTCTGCTAAAAAACTATCCCTACTGATAATCTGAACGTGCTGGCCATTGCACTATGCTAAAATGGAGCCTTGAGGAGCGCGTGCAGCTATCTCCATCCTTGATGAGATCTCACTGAATGCAACAACTCTCCAATTCGTACGAAGGCAAGTTAAAAGCATACCAAGTTTGTACCACACCAAAATGTTGATAACTACAATAAAGCAATTGTGGCCAAAGAGCACATTTATAAGATAAAAGGTTAAATGGGCTTGCCTAGTAACCAACAAGTTGTGATCATTTCCCTAATAGCATGGCCTTTGCATCTGCAAGCATTGGGAAGAAATGCCACAGTAAGTCATGGAAAAATTCTCTCAAAACACATCTCTTTTTGCCTCCCCACTGATATTAGTCCAACATAAGCATGGATCGACTATTGTGCCTGCTTCATGGCCCTTAATAGACAAGATAATGCAACCACTTATTTCAATATGTGAGGGTTTTATTTTGAGCTTACAGCAAGGAGAAAAAACTCACATATGTCAAGCAAGTACATGAAATCAAGAGCTGGCACCCATTGCATGCTAATGCCAAAGCTACGTAATTATGACAAGAGAGGTCAAGTAATAGGTGTTTTGGACAATTATGAGCCATAAGGGGGACCCCTCACAATGGAATGTGATAAGAGTGTTTGCAACCACGTGAAACCTGGTAGTTGATAAGGCTAGAGGTATTGCCGCATTTTGCAAGAGCTCTATGACAAAGATAACCAACGCGTATAACAACAATTGATTACAATAATGTGACATGAAATAGAGATCTTGCATGTTGCAGCCAACTCCCTGCAACGAAAGACTTCCCCAAGATCAAGGGAAGATCACACAACTTCAACTGAGGTTCACACTCACTCTGTATGCACACACTAGCATAAAAACAAGCTAAGAGAGAAAGAATTGCACAATGTGTACAATCAAAACCAGGTATATTGTATGCTCCAAAATAGGACGAAGCTTGGTACAAAAGGACCACCATCAAGCAGTAGGATGATATATATCTAGATGAATCCAGGAACAAGACCAAACTCATCCTCTAAAAACACAACACATAATGTAGTTTCAATCTCATGAGAGTCACTCATAAGGTTGAAACCATAAACTCCATCAAGCATACCAGAAACTAGCTACAATGGCATCCCAACTAATGTCACCAACGCCCAAACAATAGGACGATGCCTTAATGTGCACCTTGGAACATAGTTATAAAGCAAGATTGTTCCCGCTATTCCATAGAAAGAAGGTAAGAGGGAATGCTTTGAACGCCATCAAAATGCTGCCTAAGCAAACTAATACATGCCTCTATAAGACAAGAATATATCCAATCGTACACCAAAATACCGCCTATGCAATCTAGAGCCCAACCTGAAGACCGCATTTTGACATTTTTGAACTACTAGATCGTCGTTTCTTAGCATTTTGAGATTTAGGATTATAGAACTTTGCTTTTTCCCATATACCATGTACTTGAATCTTGAGTTTTGCATGTTTGGTATTGAGGGCTCAAGGCCCCAAGCATTTATCTGTGGCAATGTATTACATGGGCAGTTCTTGCTCTGTTATATATTGCATATTCACAAGCTCTCTCTATGATCTGTAGAATATCATGCATCATCTATGACAACGCTTTTCAATTATAATATGGATTTTTGTGTTTTTCAAAGTTTGAAGCTAAAGTAGAGAGTTTGGAGCTGTAAAAGTGATTATTTATATGCTAACGCATTGTATGGTGTCGTAATGCGGTATTTCCAATCCATGCTCTCCATTCCCAGTCCATTCATGTTCCGATATTCAGCATTCTCATTCCTTGGTCACTAAGTCTTGGAAACCTCCCAATTGCTGTCCTCTACCTTCACATGGCACCTCCTTGTAGCATGCATGCCTTCTATGCGGTTTCATTGGGCTGCAAATGTGCTCCTCCTCTGATCTTCCCACATGTTTATCTGCAAGCTGCAATGGATTCCTAGACCTTACAAAGTGAGGCCTTATATAAGGCTCAAGCCCACCCAGGCTTTGATGAATGCTCCAAAGTGTGTAAGCTCTAGTTTGTCAAGACAATTAAACAAATGTTGGCCGAAAGAATAGGATGTCATCCATTTGCAAGAGCATTGGTTCACCCATTGTAAGCAAAAAGTTTGATGACAAGGCAATCATTGCAAAATATTTCAAGGGAAACATATTGTCATGGACTTTGTCAAAATTTGTCTTAAGACATATAAGGATATGATAGCATGTATGTAGCAATCAATGGTCAACAAGCTAGATAAACAAGCCCTATTTACAAGTTCCATCGAATTGGATTCCATCCATAATCGTAATTCATGAGCTATCGCTCATATTAAAAGGCAAACAGCTCAATGTGCATGTGATATGGGCATTAATGTAAAAGATTATATCAAGTAGTGCAACAAAGCAATTTATAATGTCATGTAGTCCTACAAGGCAAATCAATCGCCTCCACGATATACCTCATACCTCCATAGCAATCAATAGCTAGAACAATTTCCCTGTCAAGATCCCTTACCATTGGCAACTCGCATGGGCTGCATAATAGATCTTTGAAATGACTAAAAAACGCATCCCAAATCCAAACAATGCGAAAGGAACGTGGCATATCATCAAGAATCAGTAGCTTTGAGCAAATGAAAAGATCGTGAGGGTAAGAACATGTCCGTTGAAAAAGGTGTTAGCCCAAGATTATCTACCCAACAGCAATGAGAATATCTAGAATGTTCCTTAAGATTAAAGATTTATTAGAAAGATTACACGAAAAAATGCCACTTAGAAATGTCATAAACCATGAAATGAACACATTTCGTCTTCATTCCAAAAGCTTCTGTATGAAACCCGAGTTAAAATTTTCAACTATATAAACAACAACACTGCCTTGCTCAAGGTCAGTTCCACTACACATACCTAGATGAATCCAGGAACATTCCCAAACTCATCCTCTAAAAACACAACATAGTGCAGTTTCGATCTCATGATAGTCACTCACAAGGTTGAAAACCATAAACTCCATCATGCTTAGCAGGGACTACACATGCCTTGACAGCAATCTACTGCTTACCTACCTAGAAAAATAGCACAAAGATGCAATAGCCCATATGATTTCTCAGAAACACACAATAACCGTCGCTCAAAGTCAATTCAAATAGACTCAAGTCCATGGCTTGGACAGGCTTCAACTACTGTTCTACCAAAGCAAATAGCTCAAAAGGTGCAATACTAGGATAGCACATATGATTATTGAGATCGTTCTACTTTGACTACACATTCTATAAGATAACACATAACAGTAACGTGAAGGCTATAGGCTACAAACCTAATATTGCAGGGAAGAAAATGTTAGACGATATAGACGATAGTATACGAAACACCCCTACCACATGTCAAGGGCGTAAGAAAAGCACAAAGGAAAACAGAAAGCCGAAATTTCAGCAGTGCTAGCTCGTTGGCAAGTGAGAAAAAACCCAAACCTGTTGCCTTTGAGGAACTGGAAGGGCAGCTAGTTTGGGCTGTACCGGTACATTTCCACCAGCGCCACCGTATGAGTTTCTTGCAGCGCTCGGGTGCACGTTTCCTCCAGAAACCCCTCTCAAGGTTCCACCAGAGCCACCATGCCCATGCCTACCACTGCTTCCAAAGGAATTATCATTAGCGTTCATGTGCACAGGACCACCAGACATACCAGGTCCCGACCTAGGGCCGCCAGAAATATGCCCACCAGGATGACCATGGGCATTATTGGCACTGTTACCTCCTTGATTGCCATGGACGTTACCACTGCTATTCGGAAAACTGTTTCGACCGCCACCTGCATGAACATGCCCAGCACCCACCCCACTATTTCCACTGCCTCCTGCATGCACGTTTCCTCCACTTCCATGGGCGCTGACAACAGCGCTTGCCGGCATGCTGCCGTTTGCCGATCCTCTCCCCTCTGCAGATCTCCCACCCTGCACATCAGCAGATCCTGAAGAAGGTGCAACAGCAAGTTTGGGCCCACTAGACCCACCAGAAACGGGAGGAGGCCCTGCAGGTAAAGGGGGGGCCTGTGGAGGAACAGGCTTCTCGTACTGAGTCACATTACTTTCTGTATTCCAGTAGTATATGTAGCCAGTGTTCCCGTCAACTAACGCCCGCCAGGGAGGCGGAAGAGTGGGATCAACGGGGGCGTATCGAGGGCCAGAACCCGCAGCTGGAGCTACCATGATGGAAAGCAGGGCAAGAAAAGAAGGCAGGCGAAGGCACAAGAGGTGGGATGTGTGGGAAATGGGAGCCGATGCGTTCCGAAGGAGTGAGAAACGATTAAAGGATGATCGAAGCCAGGAAAAATTCTAGGGGGAACGAAGAGATCTAGGCGGTTGGGGGGGCTGAACTGGGAGGAAAAACGAGGGAGAAAAGGATGATGGAAGAGATGCAGGATGTGAAAAGGGAGAAGATGGCAAGGCAAGAAGATATAAGGGGGAAAGAGGCAAGATGCAAAGATGCGAGGTTCGCTTCCGCTGGCTATGGCGGAAGGGAACCTCCCAAACACACACACAACTTTGCAAAATGCAAATGCTCCCTCTCTACAAAACACATTTGTTTTGTGCCCCCTTGCCCTAACCCAACCCCAACCCCTCCCTACCTCACCTAACCTTCCTCGCACCCAAACAGTGTGCTTCTTTTTTGCCACTCGTTCCCTTGCATCCCATCTAGCATTCCATCCGAGACGCCTTGTCTCTCTGCCCATAATAAACTCTCTCTAGCTTCGTTTCCACCATCACTACACGTAGCCTTCAACGTTTGTAGACTCAAGCCATTACATGCGGGTACTCACAGTAGTTGTTCATCATAATTTCTAGAGTCAATATCGATGAAACTTTATTCATGTAGTGAGCTCCTTAGTTACATGTAAGCTTTGTTCTCAAAAATGAATCAAGTTGTACTTTGAGCAAAACTATCCTTAAACGCTCTTGCCTTGACCCATTTAGTAACATATGCGAGGGGGTCCACCTAGAAATATATAAGTATACCTTGTGAGTTCAAATGGAGGGGGTTTTTTATTCAAAATTTTAAGGTAAATTTACAGCAATATATTTAGTTATGGGGGTTTTTAATTGAAATTTGAAAAATATACGTAAGTTTGTATAGCAAAAAGAGGTCTTTTTATCATGCAAAATTTACAATTTAAATATCCCTTGAATGCACATCGTAGCCAGGGTTTCTTCCCCCGAGGTAGCATATAATCAATGCCCAATATGATATGCTTGTTTTGAGTTGGGTGGGGAACTCATATCAAGGGTCCCATGAAGTCAAGTCCCTAGCACTTGAATATTGTTCTATTTGCTCTCAGCATTCATGGTGTTAAATGGTTAAACCCTACCTATTGTGAATTGTAATAGTCCCTTAGATATGGGACATGGAATGCGACCATTGATGAGCTAGAAAAAGATGCAAGGAGGCCAAGTGAAAGTACTTTAGCTTTCTCACTCCATACACATTGATGTTTGTTCCTTTTTATGCTCTCCTTACTCCATGAACACGCTTCTCATTAGACAACTCTTGCAGATCTAGCGAAATAGAGGCCTAGATTAATGTGATGGCAATTTCTTTTGCCCCCCCCCCCCCTTTCTGGCAAGAGTTCCCTCCCATTGGTTAACCGCTTTTGTTCTTCAATCAATCGGAGTGCTTGGTGAAAAGAAAAAGCATCCACCATTGATGCTTACAAGTTATAGCACACATGCATGGCCCAAAACCCATTGGAACACAAAAAGGGACACATTGTACAATTGCATCACTTACTCGAGTAAAACAATGTGGACTCTAACTGCTTATTAATAGCATCCCTAATCATATGTGATTATCATGTTTTCCTTTTGGAAGGTTTCTTTGTAATGTTGTTGTTAGTTATAAATGCATCATACTCCTACAATGGTGATGAGCAAAAGGTGTGCATCATGGGTGCAAGGCTTAAGCATCCCTAAAAGTGTCAAATTATTCCATGGATAGCAATATTTGCAATGCTAATAGGGACTTTGAAAATGCAATAATGAGTGACATGCATAGTACATATTAAACAGTAAATAGGTTCCCCGATTTGCAATGCTAATAGGGACTTTTAAAATTTGATGATGAGTGCCATGTGTAGTGCAATACTCAACTCTAAATAGGTTCCCCAATTGAGATGAATTCAAATAGGTACTTTGGTGGACAAGGGAGAAAGGCAAGGCAAAGAAGGAGGGGGCGGGGGGGGGGGGGGGGGAGTGTGTTTAAGAGGAGAGTGATTAATGAGAATGAGAATGTCCCTCTATTTATGAGGAGAGGGGGGCCCTCCCCTCTTGTTTATAAGGGTACAAATTCAAAAACCTTTTATTCTATTTCGTTCATAAACCCTTCATGTAGCCAACTGGTAGGGCCTTTTGAGCATGAAATTTTGAAGCTGCCAATTTTAGTTGGGGTACTTATCCTTTACACCACCTAACAAAACAATTGAATTTCTCAATTCAAAAATAAAGGCCTTTTCAATCATCTTTCTCCTTAGGTTAAGTCATATGTATAGAATAATTTGTTGAGATTAAAGGCCTTTAGAATAGGTAGACCGCCAAAGCCTTCACTCAACCCCTACAAGAGTGTTCATCTTTCCCCTCTTGAATTGGAACCTTCACTTAGCCTCGACAAGAGTGTGCACCTTCCTATCAAGCCTTGAAATGACCATTCAAAGTAGATACCTCATTCTAACATCTGTACCTCTCCTAGCATTGACTAATCAACCAAAATTAATCCCAAAAACTTCCAAAAAGCATCTTTATGTCACATGTCTAACTAGTTGTCCTATAATTGACTATCACTGCTACCTAACAAACTTATGTTTATATAATAAAACTCAAATAGGTGCTAGCCTCCCCCCAGTTTGAAAAGTCTTGCCTCAATTAAGCACAGTGTGTCGTATTTGATGCCTTATCCACACACACCAAATCAAAGACCCAGTACTATCTTGAAGATCCAATTTCAAAAAAATTACTCCAATCGGGTTTGGAGGGAAAGACTTTCTGACACATCCTCCCCTTCATATGGAGGGTGAAAACATGATTCCAATCATGTTGCAACCACTACTCAACTTCATCATGCTTGTGAAGCATCATGTCACCATTCATAAAAGGGAAGAGAAATGAGAGAAAGAGTGCTTCAACTGATAGTGTATCATTTAGCTCTTTCATCTCAACTTCAAGCTTTGTGCATGACCCATCATCCATCAAATCAAGAGAAGACAGTGGTGGTGAAAGAAAAGTTTGTTCAATTTCTTCTATATCTACCTTGTCCTCAGGCTTGAAGCATACTTCCTAGGTTTGTGAAAGGAAAGTTTGTTCAATTTCTTTTATGTCAACCTTGTCCTCATGCTTGAAGCATACTTCCTAGGTTTAGTGAGTTCTTCCCATACTTTGTTGCATTCTTCTTCAATGTCCTCCATGGCATCTTCCATAAAAATTGCCAATACTTTTGTTAGTTGGCTACGAGCATTTCTCTTGGAGCCTCTATACTCAAGCCTAAGCCCAGATAACATGGCATCCAATTTCCATGTGCCACCTCTATCCCCAATTGTATGCTAGGTAGAGTGTTAGTCCACTAGTTGACTCGTCCCCAACCTCTCAAGAAGTACTTACTTGCTTCCACAATATTGAGTTCTCCTCTTTCATTAGATCCCATGATCTTGGGGCCCTAGATTATAGGTCCCCTCTTATACTTAATATTATTTCCCTTAATGGTTGGATAAAGCTGCTTAATTTCTCTAAAAATGATGCTTTGTCTAGACTCAAAAGAGTTGCCTCTAGTCTTGCAGCATACATGTTAATGACTACCACTCCCATAGAGTTTCATACTCTCATTGTTGACCTTGCATACAGCACACCACACAATTCCATCTCGAGCTCAATGATAACGTGACATGTGGCATTATCAAAGAGGTCTTCTTTGCTTAAAGCAACAACTCTACCACTCCCAACAAAGAAGATAACAACTATGTGAAAAACAGTTTGAATATTATTTGACCATATTTAAAATGTGCTTGCCTCACCAATAAAAGAAATTTGTGATGTAAATCTACTATTATTTGGATAGAACATGTGATTTGGCACATGCTTAATCACCTTTACAACTCGACTCATTCCCTCTTGGATCCCTCCAATCCAGATTCATTACTTTTCGTAGTGGGGTCTCCAAACCTCCCAAAGAAGTCATCTTCTCCCTTGTTACCTTTTATCAATTTAGAGTTATCTTACTTGAAGTAGCCAATACATTGCCTCTTCTATTGACTTCTCCTTTCCCTCTAGCTTCCTAATCTTCCAAGTCCCTTCCTTGCCCCAAATATTCCCCCAAAGTCCAAAAAGTGCCTCTCATCCCGTCAATCCTTCACTCTTTTGTCCAATCAAGCATTCCCAAGCAAAGTTCTCAAGCCACTTTAGAAAATTAAGATAGGGTTCATGCACTTTCAAGTCTTGCTATCAATTGGGACAAATGTTGACTCACTCACATCAATGTCTTTCATGTTCTTTTTGTTAATAAAGTACTCGATAAAATCTCCTTTAAAACAATATTTAGAGATACGCTTCTCTCACACTTTGTTGTTAGTTTGGATATTATCCAAACTTTTGACTACTTTACCTTTGGATGGAAATATACTTCTCCCCTAAGAACCCTTCTTTATAAACCCAAACACACCTTTCTAACTAACAAAATTTCCTCCTCTATTCCTACACTTCACTCCATATATTCAAATGTTTTCTTAAAAACATCGATGACCAACCTATGTCTACACTTCTGTCTCCCATCACAAATAAAGAAAGGTCTCAATCATATCCCCAGCACCCCATTAGACCCTTTCAGTTGCTCACAAATAAACAAAGGTCTTCTCACCTCTCTTTCACATACTATATCCTCCATCATTCACTCCCTAGACAACTTTGACCTCCCTCATTACCTTAATACTCTCTCTTTTCTCATGTGCATTTACAAAGCACATACACACAACTTTTGTTGGCTCACCAATGCACATAATTGTGTCTTTTTATCCCTTACTGAACTCAGCTCTTTTGGGCTCAACAAAATTTAATCTATGATTACCCTTAACAGCCATAATGTGCATCACCTACAAAAGATTTTTTAATGTCAACACCAACATGCTATGGGGTATTGACTTTGGTCTTGACTTTCTTGTCAACATTCCTTATGAGATCTATCATTTATACTTTGAAGATATAGAAATTACTATGAGGCTATTCCTCACATGGGGATAACAGTTTCGTGCATTGCCTTTATTTTATTTGCAAAATGGCCTCCACCGTCACTTCCACCCCACTAGGTATGATAAGGTCAAAAAATTGTTCCCTTTGACACATTCCTTAGCTACAACCAGCTATTGAACTTTGTGTTGCCCAAGTTGGTTCTTAGTATTTGACTCAAACAAAAGTAATTCCCATGGGTTACTCATTCTTCCCTCTCTAATGTCACCATTATTTGATAGCCTTTGAATCTAAATATATTAGAAAACTTGTTTGCCTTGGCGAGCTTGCCCTTCTCCTCATTTTCTCCTTACTTTTGATACATTGATGTCATTCTCATCATAAATAATCCTCCTATTATCAACTTACTTACCGATGTTGACTTCCACTTACCCAAAATCAAGAAAATCATAGTGAGTATATCTCCACCAATCATTTATGACACTTGAATTGAGACTTACAAAAACTTCTCCTCCTTAAGAGTAGACAGTAAAATCATCACATTAGGTGATGACCTACTATCTCACCTAGTAAGTTGCACTCTAATTGGGCAAATGGTGGGTATACACACATGCATGCACGTGCTCACACCCAAAACCCACACACTAACACACTTACTACTCCATCTCCCCCTTTCTCATGCTTTATCATACCTTTACCTCCTCTCCTAGTTAATCCTATTCTTTCGCACATCCTTTTACTAAGCTTGTCCTTTTCTCCCACTTCCCCACCATTCACAACACAATTTTAGAAAATAAGAAATGCAAATCACACATATATCTCCTCTTATGAGACTTTCGTTAAGTTCTCTAATTATCTAGCCATGCAAGTTAATGACAATCACTCCCACAATGAGTTCCTTACTCTCATACCAAGTATCACCAATGACATCCTTGTTCTCAATGATGCCTTCCCCTTTATGGTCCCCATTGGGCTTGCCCCCTCTAATGATAACATCCGTAGTCTAATTAGCTTAGAACTCCCCAATCTTGATGATAGAAAATCCTTTGAAACACTCTCAATCACTTAACCTCCTAAACCCCTTCATGGAAAGACTCAAAAAATTCTCCTCATATGTACCTCTACTCCCCCTAAGGCATGTTGAAATGAAGTCTGACTATGTGGGATACAAAATTCCCATTCACTATTCAAACTTTGGTTTTCATTTGTAACCTCTCCCCCAAGGAAGTTGAACAATGCAAACAAGATGCTTATCAGCTTAGACAATAGATCAACTCCAACTACTTCTTCCACACCCACTTCCATGTCAAGCTCATTGATAACTCAAAGTGTGGCCTAGCAAAAGAGATCTTATTTTGCCCAAAAGGGGCTAGTTGTAACAACTCTACCACTTTAAACAAAGAAAATAATAATAATGTGAAAACTTGTTGGAATGTTTTTAGCATTATTTAAAATGAGCTTGCCTCGTCAAGAAAATAAATATGTCTTATAAGTCCTCTATTCTTTGGCTAGACAATGTGGTTTGGTACATGCTTAATCACCTCAATACCTTTTTTCATTTTGGATCCCTCAAGCCAAATTCTTTGCCCCTTCAAATTAGATCTCGAAAACTCCCAAAGAAGTCATCTTCTCCCTTTATTACCTTTTATCATTGAGTTATTTATTAGAAGTAGATAGAGCCATTGCCCCTTCTATTAGCTTCTCACTTTTGTCCACCTTCCTAAACCTTCTAGGTCCCTTCCTCACCCTCACTATCCTTTCCCTTTTCCCTTCCAACAAAATTTATGCCTCCTAAAAGAGGGAATCCTTCCCCTCCCAAATATTCACCAAAGTCCTAAATATTGCCTCCACTTCCTCTCATTCCATGAATTCTTCACTTTCCACCCAAGTCAAAGACTCCCAACTAGAGTTCTCAATTACCTCAACACAAAAAGAAAAATTTCTTAAAAATGATACACTTTCAACCCTTGTCATCAATTAGGACAAAAAATGGATCCCTTTGGCCCTAGGTTTTGCAAGTACTTTGTCTAGAATTGTCGGAGGTGCATATTGTTTAGCTTCTTAATAATTGCTTATTTCATTTTTAATCTCCTTATAAACATAATCACATCAAAGTCTTTCATGTTGTCTTTGTCACTAAAGTACTCAATAAGAATATTCCTAAATTTTTTTTTATAGAGACAATTCTTTCACACTTCATTGTTAGTTTGGATATTATCTAAACTTTTTTTTTTGTTTCTCAAAGAAAGGAACCTTCTATTAATGCTTGAAATAATTCATAAAAAATAGCAACCCTGAAGGTGTTGAGTATGGGAAAAAACTTGAAAAAGGCTGAAAGAAAAAAACCAGCATGTTCCAAAGAAACCCAACTCACTACCTAGGGGATCTCTGGCATAGGGGCTAACAGACAGGTGGGGGGACTATGCAACCAACAAATCCCTCAGACACTGAATATGTAGAAAACTCTTGTAGACCAAGCCTTGCAAAAACGAGTGCACCTCGTGAAACAAAGCCCTAGAGCCCGAGGTCCCATGCTCCTAGGTGGAGCACAGGGTGTAGATGATATCCTGCTAGATGGTGACCAAGGTAGCCGACGGTGGAACCGGATGCTCCTCCATCACTATGCCACAACGAGCAACCCAAATGTTCCATGCAATGATATTGGTTACTACCGCCCACACGCTATCCTCTAGAGGAGAATGAGCATCCGAGCTATCAAGAGGCACCGCCTCACGGAGCTCTATCCTCTAAATGTTCTGACCCTGTAACTGCGGTAAGATGGAGAGACCTCATCAATCTAGAACGCGTGTCCTCCCTCAGTCAACCAGGCCACCATCCCTTAAGTGTAGTTCCCTTGAAGGCTCTACAAGTGGGTCATAATCATAAGGGCTCGCATCTAAATACTCGCTATGCTACGACAACTCCAAAGGCAGTGAGTGATCGTCTCTCCAAACATCCAGTAGAGCAACATTGAAACTACCCCTCCACCCGCATCTACTCCTACCATGGGCAAATGGGCAAGCCTCCATGGGCAGCCAAGCAGAAGAAGTAAGAAATCTTCCTCGAGCCGCAAACTAGACCATAATTGCATCCAAAACCTCGAACGGACCTCCTAGGGCACTCTCTGGGCCACTTAATGCCTCTCCCTTGAAGTGTCCAAATCGAAGAGTCCATCTAAAGCCTCTTACAAATCCGTGTGGTGTAGGAAAAGAAGGGCACCTCATCCACTTGCTCAGCAAGGCCAATCCTGGAGGGCCAAAACCACTCTCCCCCATTGGACCTCCCTCAAGGTCATACCCTTCCAAAGCTAGAGGTGCCATCTGGGGGCATCCTGCTCTAGGATGCTAGGAGGATCAATGTGCCACTCCTTCCCCAATCGGCCCACCACTCTGATTATCTGCCAATGAATCCCATCTAGACTCCCATCCATCTCTGGGTCACTCTTAGTGAGTGCTTGAAGTAGGCTCCAATTGGCCTAATCATCTGCTGTCCATCCACATGTGGAGTCTCTCCCTCCAAGACTCAAGGATGGCTAGGCCAATCTCCCTAATTTGTTGCCCTACCCCTCGCAAATGTGCTTAGGTTCCATGCCTCGCCTCGTTTCTACCTCCATGGGTAATCTGCTCCATCTGCCTAGGGAGCCTACCAATCCATAGTCCCATTGTGCCCAACCAATGTGAGTCCGTTGCCCGAGCATATGCCCATCCTAATCCCTGATCTCCATGTGCTAGACAAGGGGCTGCCAATCTCTGCTAGACCCTATCAAGGCTCCTCATCAAGGGGGGCCTCTGAGAAGATCCATATGTATGAATGCTACCACTTCCCCCCAGTGCGTGGGGTGTTCCTGTGAAGCCCTCGCCGTAAGAGGAGCTTCCAAGGCTCTGCGCTTGGGGTGAGGCCATGCACCACCAACTTGCCCAAGAGGGCTTTTCTTTGCATCTCCGGATCAATGATACCCAAGCCTCCCCCATACCTCATTGTCTGCCAAGCGACTCGGGCTCTAGTATTTTGCTCATTGTCCGAGCTTGCCTAGAGGAAGTTTCGAACCAACCATCGGAGCAGCCCAATGCACCCTCTATGGAAGCACCAGTAGGAGGCGATATACCAAGCCATGGTAAGAAGGACCTGGTTTGCCACTAAGGCACGGCCTACTAGGGAGAGTTTGGTCGAGCTCCAGTAAAGAAGCTTGCATCGCACACTCTCAAGGGCCAGGGCAATCTGCTGCTCTATTGTAATATCAATACCCACTCGGCAGTCCAAGGTATCTCATTGTCTAGCCCCACAGTATCCAACGGAAGCCAAAGTTGCTCCCCTACTCTCGAATCTCCTATGTCTCCTTAGAGCCTATGAAAAAACCTATGGATTTTGTCTAGTTGATCTGCGCACCCAAGGCCTCATAGTAGATAGCCAGGGCTTCCTTGACTCTCTCCAAGCTCACTGTGGTGCCCTCTACGTACAAGGCCGTGTCATCTGCAAACTTAGATCTAGCAGCTCCTCCTCCTGTGTGATTGGGAGCCTCAACCCTGTGAGGCCCACCACTTGTGATCTCAAGTAGTAGCCCAATGCCTACTTCCCTAATCCATCTATCTGAGAAACCCAACCTTTGCATAATGCCCTCCAGAAAAGACCACTCCACCCTGTTGTAAGCCTTCTGAAAATTCCAAGAGGAGGACAGCCAAAGGCCGTGACTTCTCCATGGCCCAGTCCACTACCTTCGAGAATGTGAAAATGTTGTCCAAGATGCTGAGCTCTTGAACAAATCTGGTATGCATGTCGTGAATGATGTCGATAAGATCGGGCCATATCAAGCAATGTGATTGGTCTCTACTGTTGAATGTCTGACCTATCTCCCCCTTTCGAGAGCAAGCAAATCCACCCCTTGCTCAAGGACTGAGGAAGGGTGCTCGTGTTGAAGATCTCCTAGCAGGCTAGGTAGAAAGGGGTGGAAATGATCTCCCAAAAGTTTTGGAAAAAGGTCGGAGTCAAGCCATCCTTGCTAGGATACTTTTGAGTCGTCTTGAGGGCTTCCCAAAGATCCTCATATGTGAAAGGCTCCTCTACACTCCTGCACAAATCCCGCAAGACCATTGTCAAAACGTGGTCCCAAACTAGCTTGCAGGTCACAAGGCAAGCTAGAGTCATCCTCTTCATCTAAAAGAGCCGACTGTAGAAAACCGTGGTCAGATCTAGAATCTCTTACAGATCAGTGTGCATAATGCCTTGTGGATCCCGTAAACGTTGCAAACTGCGTGCCTATCATTCAAGTTCCGTAAAAATTGACAAGGTATGGGAACGTGTCCAACATGTAGGCTCAACTGTCATGAGCCAAAGGTTGTCTGATGTGTGCATAGCTAAACATCCATTGACATGGAATGTAGCATCTGTCATAGACTCAAGGTAGAGCTGATAGTGTAAAGGCCTAGAAGCCTGAAATATAATTGAGAAAATATAAGATGTCCTGAGGCATATGAGGTACCCAATGCTGATGTAGGGATTGATCTGTAATCCTGGATCCAACCACTAATTGCATCAAGTATGGAGTATATACGACAACCAAAAGTGCATGATGAAATATAGATTCTCCCTAAGTTGCACTATGGCTGAACCTGATGATGTCTACTACAGTGGGGTAGGATCACACTAATGCATAAGTATCCTCATACTGAGGAATGATCTACTGATCGAAAGAGATGGTGATCACTAGATCCAAAAGTGGTGCAATGTGGTATGATTGAGCCAATGCTAGAATGTCCTAAAGATGATCTCTTGATCTGTATTGCTGAAGGGAACTGAGCCCAAGGTATGGTATGTGTCAAAGGTGAAAGCATCAGTGATGGATGCTAGAATGGAATCACCTAAAGAGCTGAATGCATTGTGGAATGTATCTTTGCATGTGGCAAAAGATATGAGTTCCTCATACTGAGGACGTACCTACCGGAAAACTGCATGATCAATGGTGAACTCCTGCTCTATATTTGCATATGATGTGACAGTAGATGGAGTTAAATCTATGCATGAAAGTGATGGTTGTACATCAGAAGAATTAGACTGTGATGATGTCAATGGGACTACCTCGTGTTGAGGGCTTACTGTCAAATGTGCCTCATGGCAAGGAATGTGCATGATCAGAAACTACAAGTTGATCCATGCTAATATCCAAAGCATCTGCGTCCAATCACTCAAGACCAATGAGGCTCAAGTCTGCGTCATAAATTGGTACATACCCCGTGGCAATGAATGGTCGAAGTAGGTTCTCTTTCTACTCATAGATCACATCCAAACTCATGACTGGTGTATCATCAATTGTGTGATGAGAATAACTCCATGTTGGAGTTGGTCTGATGCTCTGTCCTAGAGGCTTACCTGTGTACCGGCGAGAGTGTCTACCCATGAGAACACTGTAAGAGAGCTACCACTATGGGGCTTACGCTAAACAATCAAAACCAAGTCATGTGATGGAAGAACAACTCTGTGCCAAGGATCAAGCCTACAATGAAATGATGACAACTTCGTGTCAAGAGTAGCCAAGAGGCTATACAAGGCGGATGTGTATGCGTGTAGGAATCAATGTCAAAAATAGTCAACAAATGTGGCTGTACATGGGTGGCATGTGTGTGTGCAAATGTGCAACAATCTTGAATTCAAGGAGGAAGATCACTCTACCAAGTGTCACACTGAAGTGCTGAAATGCCAAATGCCGAGAGAACTAAACTAGTGCCAGATGTGAATGTGTTCACCAATGATAGAATCGAAGGGAGGACTAACGTCGATGGGAAGTAATCGGAGTAATGTGGCAATGGCTTACTTGGCTTAGTGCAGTTGGATCCCCTCTATGGGAGTGCTAGTCTACAGCTAGACTACACGTTGAAGCGTCAAATGTAGCAAAATGAATTTTGGTTTGTTCATTTGATGTGCCTGGTACGTTGCAATGGATCAGGAGGTGGTTCCGATGATGACCTATGGAAAAGTTAGATAGAAGATTTGAGGTGTTCAACGGGTAGAGCAGGAGTTGGTGATCATTTTGGCCTTTTGGAATGCTACAAAATTCCTTCTAGATCAAAAGATACGACCCCCAGAAGGATAGCCAAATTTTGATCATAAGAGAATATAAAATGATGATGGTAGATTGAATGTGATGTGGTAGTGTAACATGGCAATGGTGGTCACATGTTGCTTATAGGCTGTGCCTATGTGGCATTGTGTGCTTAGGAGGCACATGCTGATTGTGCAAGCTGAGGTGGCATGCTGACTGGGCAAGATGGGGCTACTGACATGGCAGTTGATGGGGCAGGTGGACCTGGCAATGATGACATAGATGTCATATGATGACGTGGTAGTGCCAACTTATCAATGTGCTGATGTGGCTTGAAAACTATTTTGCTAGTGTGGCAAGGTTTGCGAGATGCTGATGTGGATTGCCACATGACTGTAGATGATGATGTGGCAGTCCTATCAGTGGTGGTGAAGACGTGGTCGGATAAGAAGCCTAAGTACCACATGTCAAAGGATTTGTGGTGCCACGTGTCCTACCCCTAGAGGAGATTAAGTCATCGAAATCTTAGAGATTCCATTAAAGATTTGCCAAAATCTTTTAGATTCTAAACGAAATCTCTTGGATTCTATTGCCATGTGTTGTTTGTGTGAGTTGGCCAATTGAAGCGAGGGTTGTTGAGCTCGAGTAGTTGGAGGAGGCATTGCATGTGCTCACATTGGAGGTGATGAAGAGAGTGGGAGTAACTAGTGCTCTGATACCATGATAGTGGAAGTGAGAGGGGGAGAGAGAGAGGAGTGCACACAATATAGCTACCTGTACACTAAGTTGTATTGAACATGAACATGAAGGTATACATGTGCACCCCTTAAGGTTTGGATTAGGGTTTGCCCCTAATGCCTTAGAGGTATGGTGCAATTTACACCATCCTCAACAAGAAGCATATATGAAATTGGCTTAGAAGGGGTAATTTAAGAGGAGGGGGATAAATTTTTTAGGAGGAGGGGGGGGATGAGAAGGTGAATTTTAAGGGAAAATAAAAGGGAGAAGATAAAGGGAATTAAAAGGGAAAATGTAGGGATAATAAAGGGCAAATAATATAAAGAGAGAAGGGGGGGGAGAGAACAAAAGAAAATACATATATAGAAAAAGGGGGAAAGATATAGAGAGAGAGAGAGGAGGGGGAAGAAGGGAGAATATGTATATATAGAGAGGGGGGAAATTAACATGGGGGGGATTAGACATAAATATTTAAGAAGGGGAAAATTAGATATAAATATAAAAAGGGGGAAATTAGATATAAATATTGAGAAGGGAGAAGTTAGAAATAAATATATAGAAAGGGGGGGGGGGGAGAAGAGAGATGTAAATATATATAAATTGTGAAGAGAGGTAGGGTGAGGAGAGTGTGAGCATAATAAAAGAAGGAGAGGGGGGGGGGGGGGAACCATAATGAAATAAAGAAGAATAAGGAGGAACTTAAACTCCATTTGCTTGGAGAGAACGGCGAGTTGACCGGCGTGGTTTGCAGGCGGCTAAGAAGCACAGAGCCTAGAGAAGTAGGTCAAAGCTCTGACTGTGTGACCGTGATTGTGGAGATGTCATGGATGGCGTAAATAATGACCAAAAGCTTTCAGTTCGCACAAGTGCAGTAAGGATAGGGGGCATGGGGGTAGAGACTAGAAGAGTAGGTAGTCGAACAGTAATGGAGGACTTTGGAAGTGTGAGGGAGTACATTTAGTAGAGGGGGTTTAAATAGATGGGTAGTGAGCGTAGTCGGGGAGAGGAAACGAGTGGAAGTAAATGCGCCATTAACTGAGAAGGCCGCCAGTCAAGGGAGATACGGGTCAAACAATAAATGCGAGGGGTGTCCGATTAACACTGCAATTTGCAACAAGGGTGTGTCGCAGTCGAGGAAGGCAAGGTGTGACGTAGTCGGGTTGTCATGTGGCATGGAGATTAAGTGTTGGGAAGCCTAAGAAACCAAAGATATTCATGGTGGCACGAGGACTAAATGCATGATTAGGGGAGGGGAATAATAATAACGGATTAGGATAAGTGTGCCAAGTGATGGAAGGGGGGGTGGGGGGAAATAATGAGGGAAATAAATTAAGGAAAAATAGGTAGGGAGAAGTGGAAAAATAGGGGGAGAGAAAATAAAGGAATAAAGGAAAAAAGGAAGAAAAGGGAGGGGTGTTGGGGTTAGGTTTGGTGCATTTGGTAGAGTTAGTTTAGGGAGAGTAGTTAAAAATAGTGAATAAAATGAGAAGGAAGGAAGATGAAGAAGCTTAGGAAGTTTAGGAAAAAAGGAAAAAATAAAGAGAAGTTGAGAAAAAGAGGAGAAAATAAAATAAAAAATTAGTTAAAAATAGAAATTAACATAAAAATGGGAATTGGGAAAGGAAACCCAAAAAAACAGAGGAAAAAATTAGAAAGAGATAAAAAATAAATTAAAAATAATGAATAGAAAAAAGAAAACAAGAGGTTAGAAAATAGGAATAAATTAAAAAGAAGTAGAATGAAAACAGAAAAAGTTTTGAAAATGAAAGGAAAATAAGAGAAAATAGAGAATAAGGAAGAACGTAGAAAAATTAAGGAGATAAAGAAAAAAAAAGTAAAATTAAAAAAAGAAGAAAGGAAAACTTAAGGAAATTAAGAAAATAATTAAAAATAAGAAATTTTTAATAAGGAAATTAAGGAATAATCAAGGAAAAAGAATAAGGTAAATAAGGAGAAAATTAAAGGAAGTAAGAAAAGTAGAAGGAGAGGGGGGGCTGGGGACTAGAGGACAAAGGAGAAAGGGTAAGAAACTGTGTGTGTGTGTGTGTTTAGATTAAAAACTCCCATCAATAATTGAGCCATACAATTAATTCCATCAATTGGATAAAAAGTAAAAATGGGGGAACGTATAAGGAAAAAATATTTGAGATATCTAAGTCAAAAAATGCAACAACTAGAGTTTGCAAAAATTTCCACCAAAATTAAGGATTTTTAATAATATTAACAAACACAACCTTGAAAAAAGATGTCAAATCCTCAAGCAGTCCAGGTTCTGAGGTCAGGTTCCATTTCCCTGCCACCATCCAAACAAATTAGGTGTTAGAACATCATAGCTACATTCGGTTAGACAGGTAATGCTTGTTTTCCTCGGCTTGTTATCACTTTACCTAGGAATATAGTTAACCATATGGATTCTTAGATAATTAAAAAAAGAATAGAAAAGTTTAAGTCACAAGTGGAGTAAGGAGTGAATGAGTGGATGGGTTGAGAAGGGATTAGAGGAGGTATGGGAGGATTAGTGTGCTTGGCGTGTGGGGTGGGGAGATTTCACAAGGGGTACATAAAAGAATAATTCATAGTTGGGGAAGTATGCATGTGTGTGTGTGTAAGGGGGGTGGGGGGGTTAAAAAGAGAGTTGATAGGGGAGATTTCACGGGGGATACATAAAAGAATAATTCATAATTGGAGAAGTGTGTGTGTGTGTGTGTAAAGAAATAAGTGTTTGTGTGTGAGAGATACATCTCCTAATCAAAATTATTATGTGTGTGTGCATGTGTGTGCGTGTGTGTCTGTGTGTGTGAGAGAGAGAGAGAGAGAGAGAGAGAGAGAGGCAGTGCCTTGTCTTGAGGATTTGTATATGACAAAGATAATGTACTTTCAATTTAAGCACGACTTGCAGGTATTGAGGTAGACAAAGCTTTAAGGGATGGAAAAACAATCTTTTAAAACTTTCAATATCCAAGATGCCTCTTGAGTTTTGAGATATTATTAGAAAGCTAGATGTGTCATTTCAATCTTATTCTCTCCAACTTATTCATAGATAATCAAATAGTCTCAGACAAAAAAAGTTTACTTTTAACTTTTAAGTGTGCCAATCTTGAAATTATGAAATGTGTAGGCATGTGTCATCATTGATGTGTAGGGCCTAGATCATAGATTCACCGTACATAATTTATCATTATGAAAGGAGCTTATAATCAAAAGTATCAATTTATGTTGGAAAGTTTATAGAATACACTAACGAAGTTCAATAATTGACAAGCAACATACTTTTAAATCTTCCAAAAAGAACATTGGGTCATCTTTGGGAATCATTTGATTCTTTTTTCTTTGCATGCATCTGACCGAATCATGACGTATTGCAAACCTCAAGTTATCGTGAACCTATCTGTAATGGGTATTATTGTAGGATGATAGCTAGATAGCAAGGCATGAAAGCAACACTTATGAAAACAATTCAAAAAAGGAAACATTTGTTTGCAATATGGGTCTGCTTCATATTGAGCGACCTTCTATCTTTGAGGATTCACTTGGTAGCTTGTATGATCGTTATTGTTGATGGTTTTTTAAATAAATAAAAGATCAAGCACATGTTTTTCCTATTATTGGTATATTTTGATTGGCTTGTATGATATTGATATTCACCCTTTCCATGATTGTTGTTGTTCTTTTATATAAATAAAAGATTAAGCACGTGTTTTTTGTATTATTGGTATGTTTTGATGGGCACATTATGACTTTGGGAAACACATGTTGAAGAAATGTCATTGTCCTTGGCAATAGTCTTATTCGTTAGATCAATGGATTGGTTGAAGGTATATGGAACACCTCATGAAAGATGGCCTATGTTCATCCACAATGTAGGCGACAAATCTATGTTTGAACTCATTGACGAGGAGTCACCCACGCATATTCCATAATGCACTAGATGGAGAAAGCCACAAACGGCTAGAACTGATATGGAAATGGAGACACCAACTAAGGACAAGCTTTGATCCTAACTCAAGAGCCACAACTACAAAGTGACATTGAATTCCTTTGCAATGTATGGCGTTAAAGATCTAGCCCTAACATGCAATGATAAGTATGAGAGTAGGTACCCAAGGGGCACTTCAAATCCTTGCAAGAGGTGAAGGAGCTTGTGCTCTATAAATAGTTGTATCATAAAGGTGATGAGGCCCATTGATGGCATGTGGAAGCATAGATAATTGCATCAAAGGAGGCTAAACTTAGCTTGGCCAATGCATCCACAAAATAGGCATATTTTACTAGAAGGGTGTGATCCATTCATGCGATAACGTTGTAAAGATCTTGTGAGTCTTCATGCTATCAAGATGTGCCTTATGTGAAAACGTTGCATGCATAGTCCCTACACATCCATACCAAGCGTTTACAAGTCTTGTGGTGGTCACATGTGGCTTGAGGTTGCCTTAAAATAATTCCGCACAAAGAGGGGGTTCCCTTCCATAGAAGAGAGGACTTGTTCTCTTGAAGAAAGAACCTGGTTGATGCCAATAGAAGGCAGTAAAAAACTAAGTTCTCATTCAAGCTATAGCGGCACATGACCAAACAAAGCTCTTGGGTGGGAGCGTGCTTAGACTGTAGGTGACACATGAGGTTCTGATCATGTTCTAACCAAGAAAGTGCTTCGAGCGAGCACACTCCGTGAAGGTGATTGTAGTTCTACTAGAAAAATTAAATCCTCTTACTTGCCTAGTTTCCTGTTCAATGACAATCACAGCAGCAAATCCAAAAATTGAAGTATTATAACAAAAAACTATGCATGAACAATGGAAGGGCCCACATTGTCAACCCTTGTTTTATATGTTAGGCATGTTGCTGCATTTCATCATCACTCCCATCATCATCAACTTCAGCCCACTTCCCAATGCGCCATAGCCACCCCCCTTCTCACTTCTCCCATGCGACTGCCTCCCTCCGCACTTGCCGTCTGCTCTGTACCATTTTCTTCTCTTTTGTGGTTGGCGTTGCTGAGGGGGTCGTAGGCACGCCTGTAGATTGTAGCAATTTTGAGTTCTCGGATACAGTTAAGGAAGAGCAGAGAGGGGGAGACCAGGAGAAGAACAAAAGCGTAAGTATGCTCTCCGCGTCTCTGGTATCGTGGCCTTAAATTTTTGCGTTCGGAGACATCCCCACCGGAGAAACACACTTTTTTTTTTGTGGAATCCCCAGAGAAACACACACACACACAGCGAGAGAGAGAGAGAGAGAGAGACGCTTTGCCTTGGTACGTAATTTGCCTTTGAACTAAATTTCATCAAGCTTTGGCTTCAACATGGGTAGAGCGAGCGAGACAGAGATTCTCTGCGCACTATTTCATTAAGCTTTGGCCGGCGTGACACGCAGAGAGAGAGAGAGAGAGAGAGAGATTGATTTGCGGGCTTGAATTGGCTCCCGAGCTGACAGAGAGAGCGAATTTTGCGTGCTTGCGCTCGATTTCATTCAGTGGGTAATACTTTGCAGTAATGGAGCCCATCCGATGGCCCTATTTTGACCCCGAATATGAAACTCTCAGCCAACGAATTAATCCTCCCAGGTACGCCAGAGCCAATAGAGTTTCTTCAGTATTGGTGTATGGTTTCCCCTGCTAATTGGTCTCATTTGTTCTTCGTTGTTTTCTGCAGAGTGGTCATAGACAACCAGTCGTGTGAGTCCTCTACTTTAGTGAAGGTAAGCGGGAAAGCGTGTTTGGATGTCTACGTTCACCAACGCCGGCCGCTAGTTCACTGGAAGCCTGTTGGTTTCTGTGGTCGTTCTTTTTTGGGTCTTTAACGACAACTGTTGTACAGGTTGACAGCGCTAATAAACATGGAATTCTTTTGGAGGTGGTTCAAGTCCTCACAGATCTTGACCTCGTTATCTCCAAAGCGTACATATGTTCGGATGGTGGCTGGTTCATGGATGGTATACTTCCTAACTTTAGCAATACTGTTTATGCTACGTGAATTTTCAGGCTGACAATTCTTTCACGTTGCGCCAGGATTGTGCGTCCCTTTGCATTTGGGGTTGGCGATCCATTTGTGTTATTTTCTTTGTTTTTTGCAGTTTTCCATGTCACAGATCAGCTTGGTCATAAGCTCACCGACGAAGGACTGATCGAATATATTCAGCAGGTCACTCTCGTTTTAAAACGTCCACCATTTTTCCTGGATCCTCTCTCTATCTCTCTCTCTCTCTCTCTCTCTCTCTCGCTCTCTTTCTTTTTCTCTCTCTGCTTTGTGGAGCTAAGTTTGTCCTTTTAGCAGCTTACTAATCCATATTTCTGCAATTTAGCAGTCTTTGGGAGCAAAAAGGACTGCTGTAACCCCTGAAGTCAGAACGTGCTTGGGTCGTACTGTGGGTGTGCAATCCATAGGTGAACATACAGCCATAGAGTTGATTGGAACTGACCGACCTGGTCTGTTGTCAGAGATATCTGCTGTCCTTACAAGCCTCAAGTGCAACGTGGTTGCAGCTGAGGTTTGGACGCACAATGCCAGGGTCGCTTGTGTGGTGTATGTGACTGACGAAGTCACTTGTGGCCCTGTAGAGGATTCCCAAAGGCTTATTTTCATGAAGGAGCAGCTTTGCAATGTCTTGAAGGCAACAGATGATACGAGGGGCGTCAAGACAGATTTTTCCATTGGCCTAACTCATACAGACAGGCGACTGCACCAGATGATGTTTGGAGATCGGGACTATGAAGGATCGCGCCTCCCTTCTCAAGCAAATTGTGATGATAGAATGCAGATTACCATTGAGAATTGCATTGAGAAAGGCTATTCAGTTGTGAATGTTCGCTGCAGAGATCGTCCTAAACTACTCTTTGACACTGTCTGCACGCTGACAGATATGCAGTATGTCGTTTCTCATGCGACTATAGACTTGGATGGACCAGATGCTATTCAAGTATGATGTGAATCCTCGACCTTAGCTTTTATCTTATGTGTCTGTTGGATGCTATTAAAGAGAGGGGTGATTTGAACATTTATGGTTCCTCTTTGACAGGAATATTATATTCGCCATATGGATGGTTGCATCCTTTGCACTGAAGGCGAGAAACAAAGGGTCATCAAATGTCTTGAGGCAGCAATTGAACGAAGGGCTTCTCAGGTAAGCAAGGATCTGTAGTAGGCATTTGCAAGTCTGACATTGTGTTTCTTGTTGTTCACATCTCATGGATGGCACCTAAACTGTGCAGGGCATCAGGCTTGAGCTGTGCACGAGCGACAAAGTTGGATTGCTGTCAGAAGTCACTCGCATATTTCGTGAAAATGGGCTGTCGGTGACAAGGGCTGATGTCAGTACTCAAGGAGACAAGGCAGTGAATACGTTTTATGTCACAGATGCATCAGGAGGTCCAGTGGATATGAAGACTATTGAGGCAATGCGTAATGAGATAGGGCAGCAGATATTGCATGTTAAAGATGTGCCGAAGTTCGGAAGGACTTACCCCCCTGATGCAACAGGCAAATCTGGGTTCTCTTTTGGAAACCTCATCAGATTACAATGGGAGCGCTTTTCCTCAAATTTGGGTTTGGTCAAGTCTTGTTCCTGAGCCAAGATAAACGACTTAAGGACTGTTCCCTAATAACACAGCCAGGTCAAAAGTGGTACAAATCTAATGATGCACTAGAGGTGTTGTCTCAATAGGCATGTTCAATGTAGATCCCTGTAATCCAGAACTGCCAACCTTCTGTTTTTTCTTCAGTTGATGTAGCCAGGCCATGAACTGTTAAAAAACAGCAATGTTTTGCATGACCACTGTAAGTCTACAGCTGTAGGGGAAATCCCCAAGCTTGTGTATATCCTTAGATGAGCTGTCCTGGGTCAGCACTTCTTGGCACCTTCACTGTTGGTTTAGGAATGACTGTCTTATGCAGGTAGATGGGGCTTGTTTCAATATGAAGTCTGGCAGGATGTGTGTAACTCTTCATCCTGATCACCAAGTGTACCCTATGCTCTGACAGGAAATATAGCACCCTAATTTATCAGAATAGTCTCTGTCCTACCGAACTGCACAAAACTCTGGATTCTAATCTCAGTGTGCTTTAAGTTGTGCTCGACTGGAGTATTCTCATATTATCATTACACGATCATTTGTTTTCCTGGAATTTCTGAAAGTACCTACTCTGTTACGAGCAGAGAAAGACCAAATGTGAGCAGTTTTCAAAATTAGGCACATATATCTATATCATGCCTCCTCACCCCGTGTGAAAAACAAATGTGCACTCCGTGAATCTATGTCAACAGGCAGCAATTTTCTAGTAAATTAGATCTCACCTGGGACCTATTTTTTGCTTCTGTCACGAGGGTGACTGTTGAAGATTACACCAATCTTTTGGCTTACTGATGCTCAGCTTATCTGTTCTTGAATGAAGTGGATTTCATGGATGCTTCTTTGAATTTCATTGCTTGCTATGTTGTGTTGAGGTTTTGAAACAAAAATACTGTCCTCATTTGGTTGAAGAATCTCTCTCTCTCTCTCTCTCTCTCTCACACAAACACACACGTCTGAGCACACGCATGCTTGCACACATCTTTGTTTTGAATGAAGTCTATTTATATTTATATTACAAGTAGAAGTCCCCACGTAAGGAATGTGCAACTACATTATTTAATGACAAGTGCGAGGTCTCACCCCATCTGCAGAGCCTTGGAAGCTCCTACTTTAGAGAGAGCTTTTGGAATACCCCACGCGCTGGTGGCCAATGGTAGCAATGGGTTCCCCACTGATGAGGAGCCTTCATAGGGTTTGGCAGCGGTTGGCAAGAGGACTCATTCAGTCCCAGCCTCGTTGTAGGGAGGAGTTCAAGCACCAGCCTCTTATCAGAGATTTGGGATCCAGATGGTCTCATACTCGGACAATGGACTCACATAGGTTGGGCATAGTGGGACATTGACCTAGCCAGTTCTTTTTGGGACTTGGAGTAGGCTCCCGGTGGAGTCAAAGGCACGGCTTGGTGCCCTCTCCATCTTCAGGGATATCCAACTGAACCTCACAAAGGAAACGGCCCTCCCAAAGACACAGGCACCACCGTGGTGGCCGTGATCCGAAACACTTGAAGATCGATGAACCACTCCTTGGCTAGCCGAACCACTACTCTAATCATCTGTCAATGGAGCGAATCTAGGCTGCTGTCCATCTCTGGGTCACCCTCATAGGTTGGCTTAAGGAGCCCTCCTAGCCCATCCCTAAAAAATGGGCTCAGTCCCTGCGTCTAACATATTCCTCGAGTACTCTTGTCCTCGAGAATTGACCACTCACCAACTAGCTGCCCACAAATGGTCCTCTGCCCACCATGACTCAGGGATGATGGTGTCAATCTCTCTCATCTCATCTCCCACTAGAGGCGATGGTGTGGACTCCTTCGAGGGAGACACTGGGCGGTGCAACAGGTGCCCCAGGAGGTCAAATCTCAATTTTGAATGCGGTTATGGTTTAGCTCTGACGACTATAGAAGATCTCTTATTTCTTCTGGTTGATTGCCCATGGAGGTCCGCCTATAGGCCCATGGCTATAGTAGGTGACTGTGTTATTGCTGCATGTACGAGCTCCAGTGGATTCCCCATTGCAGGATTAAAAAAAAAGAATGCAAGATAATCCTCTTGATGATCACGCAGACAATCAAAGAACTATTGCTACAGAGATGTGGTATAGGTGTAGAGGATTCAGAGGGTTTTCACTTGAGGCATGGCATCTTGGTTGACAAAGGGCAGTTGTGCCTTCTCAAGATACATGGATAGAGCATCACCAAGATTGAGGTACATGAAGCGATCCCACCTGCTCGGCCTTGCCCCCTCCCTTCTCTAGTGGATAGTTTGTGGGAGACTAGCTAGCATAATGGCATGGAACATCTAGGGTGCACAATGTAGCCTGGGAATGGCCAAGTGCTTAGTTCCACCCTCGACCACACTAGTCGCCATTTGGCAAGATATCATCTATATCTTGCGCACAACATGGGAGCATAGGATGTCGAGATCTAGAGTGATTATCGAAAGGCGGGGGTGCTTCCGCAATGCTTGGCCTATAAGTATATTCTACGTGTTCATGCTACGAGAGATTCATCGGCTGTATAGACCTCCCCCTTGGTTGTTAGGCCCTGTTTCAGAGGTTCCCTAGGTAGTGAGTTGGGTCTCTGGAAACAAGCTTGTTCCTTCTTCAGCCAGTTTTCTTTTATCATGTTTTTCACGATCAACACCTTAAGGATTGCTTATCTGTATGGTTGTTTTTTGAAGCATTAATAGAAAGTTCTTTTCTCTTGAAAAAAAAACCATGCAAGATAATCCCAATGAACGAGCACACAGACAATCAAAGAGCATTGCCACAAAGACATCCAAAAGAAATGATATTGATCACCAAATACTCTATAGTGTTTCCATAGAGTCCAAAGTGCCTAAATAGCGAACCCACGTGAAAAAAAGATCATGCCCCTGCCTAACAAGGTGGATAGCCGTTGGGAAAACGTGTTGTAGAAGTCATAGAAAATGTAAGAAGTCATGATCTTGGGGCAATGCCAAAAGAGGTGGGCCATGGACTTCCTCGATGCTAGACATTTATAACAAGTAGCAAGAGTAATGTGTTGGCATGCCAACAAAAACACACACACCTCTGGACCTTATGATTGGCACATCCCATAGTCTATGAGAATGTGCAATGTAGAGTGAGAATGGGAGATGCCATCTCCAAGGTTTCTTCCATATAATATTAGTGTCAAACAAAGCTGCCCTCTCTCTCCCACATTCTATAGATTGTGCATTGACAAACTTAAAAGAATTGTGCGATAATTATTGCCAAGGACATTGAAGGCCCCAAAATCAACTAGGGGTCATTCTCTTGATGGCTTGTTCTACTTTCACACTCCATTGATACAAATTGCATGTGTTACTATCTTTGCATGTAGACCTATGATGTTAGATCTGAGTCCATCTGAGTCCAGCTAAGCTCATGTTTGGGCATGCTCTACTTAGTTATGACATTTGTTGTGTCATGATAGCAATGCCACGTCACAAGTTACCTCCTTTGTAGGGCTAGGTGAAGGGTTTGGTTGAGTAAATTATGTCATTTTCTTGTGTTCTCACTTCAGTTGTGTGTGAACCATTTTGGAGAGAGTCTCTTTGACACCATTTTATTGCTCCTTTTTCAGTATTCAATACATGCATGAATTTTTTCTCCACAAAGTCTCACTTGCACACAATCTCAGTGTATTAGAGCCTAGTTTGCTTCTCCCACTTGCACTTCTACTCTCCCTGTGCAAGTCCATCATTTCTATACCGCATGAAGAGAAGCCAAGTGCTTGCCCACATATGTTCAACAGTCTCTCATTGTTGTTTTCAGATTTCATGTAGTGTTGGATGCTGTTTTTTTATAGAGTCTAAATCCATTTCTTCAAATTTGGAGATTTTTGGTCCAATTTTGTACCCTTATTTTGAAGTGAAACTAAAATTTGAAATATTTTCTCAAGCATCGTGACCTATTATGTATAGTCATATGGACATGTTTTCGCAATTCGTCCAACCTTCTCAAATAGCTTGAATGGTAGTGTCTTGGTTCTAAAGCAATTTGAAGCAACTTCTAGATTGATTCTTAGAGTAAAAATAAGATCTTGAAATTTTTTCATATTTGTGGTTGAAAATAGAAAAAATCAATCACTTGCTATCTTTTGCTTGAAAAGTTGTGTAAAAAGTTGTTTCAATCTTTGCATATCGAATTTGAACCTGTTGGTTTGAGTGCATTTCAAAGGGTGAGCTTCCATTTTCACTGGTAAAAGTGCCCTACCTATTGTTTGCATTTTGAAGCACTTATTTGCACATTTAATCTATAGAATAAGGACCGGCTCTCATAATCTAGAGGTGGAAAGGGGTAGGTGGACAAGATCGAGAATTCCAAGTGACATGAGAACTTATAAAATCCACCCAATATGGGAGATCGAAGATGAAAAACACGTGCTCGCTCCATTGCTGAGCATGTATGCATATTCCTAAGACAACCGGTTAAGAAGCCTACCTAAAGGAAGTGTTAGGCAATGTTCTCTTAGTGGCCCCCTTGGGAAAAGCCTTATAGGATGGTCCATGCGAATGATTACAGTGAGGCCAACAAGTTTAGGCCACACCACCTAGATCTCGGGACCAATGGGCTTCACCACCGAGAGCACAAATAGAGGAATAGAAAATATGGATGAGACATGTTGTACAAGTTTTGGCATTGATTGCCCTTTCAGTGGAGAAGTGTGAGGGCCTCACATAAGGTTGTGGAAGACCTCTACAAAAACCTAGAATACAAGAACAAAGCAACGATATTTAGAAAACCAAGTTACGCAACTCTACATATAGGCAGGAGGTGCAAAAGCAAGATTTAAGCCTAAGTTTAGTGGTAGCCCTTTACCCTAAACTTGTTCTCCCATCTCCATGGACGACAGGCATTGGCCCCCCAACACCTCCTCCATATTTGAGAAGCCCAAGGAAAGGAAAACTTTGTTTTAATTTCAAACAACCCTAGAGATTAGAGAATTACAAGAAGGGTGAAATATCAAGAATATATCAAAGTTGCTTAAAGGATTCACCTAATTTCAAACCAAACAAAATTTAATCCAAATCTAGCTTAAATGGATTCCGAATATTGAAGGCTTTAATGATGCACACAAATTGGTCTCGGACCTGGCCTATGTTTCCTTAATCATGTTAAGCACTACATAAGTACAGTAAGTAATTGCTAGAGGATAGAGAAAAGTAACTACATCCCCCACCCACGAAGAGAAAGAGAACACCTTGGAGAATTGAGCAATAGAAGGAAATCCTGATGAGGTAATAGAGAACAAACACCTTGTGTCTATCACATTTAATAGTCTTGCCCCCTCATATGTGACTTTTGTTACATCCCTAAGCATTTGATTCAGTGTCTCAAATATTAGGTTTGATGAGCTGGTTGATTTTACTTCTCCAAGAAGAACAAAGAATATGCAACTTTATGGCTATTGATGCAACAGGGTAGCAAGCCTTTGGAACAAAATCAAGGGAAATGACGAGTTCAATAAAGACCCACAAAGTGGATAAAATTTTTGGTAATGCCTCCAATGTAGAAGAGGAAAAAACCACTATCGCCCCAAATATGGACATCACAGAAATGAATTATTAAAAAGGAAAAGAAGAAAGAAAGTGGCAACTCAACTAAGATACTTTAGATGAATTTGAGCAACAAGCAATTTTTTCTTGTGAAGACATTGAATGGACTTCAGATTGAGATTTTCTTTCCATTGACAACATTTCACATGACCTGCCACATGAGATTAGTGTCGAGGATCTTGCCCTTACATTTTTAAGGTTTAGATGCCTCTAATGTCATTGCAATTATAGTTAGAGATGCCTCTTAGATTGTTTGGTGCACTGAAACTAGTGCAACCAAGCACATGCCTCCACTGAAGTATGCTTTTTTTAGCCTTGTTCTAGTGTCAAATGGTTAGTGTTTAACGTGCAAACAACTCTTCTTGGCAAATGGAAAAATGCTGAATATCAAAGATGTACTTGATGTGACATGTTTAAAAAAGAACCCAAGCTCAATCTTTTCTCTTGTGAGCCTCCATATAAAATTGAATTTTGATAACAAGTTCACTATACTTTTGTTATCATCAAAATAATTTTTTTACTGGGCAATTGAATTTTCATAACAAAAATTTCACTCATTGCATTGCTACTGGCACTATTTTTGCTAGTTTGTTTAGGTTGGATACATAGCTAGATGCTCATAGTGCACATGTAGTTAGCACTACGAATTTAATTTTTTAATAACAACATTAATATTTAAAACAAAGCACAAATAGACAAGTACAAGGAATGGTTAGTGGCAAACGGCTACCTACATTAAAAAAGTGATAGATTTTGAGGAGACAGTTGTCCCACTACCCATATAACTACCATCATGCTCATAGCTACCTAAGTTGCATATTTTTGTTGGAAGGTTTATTGACTAAATGTTAAAACAACATTTTTGAATGGTGACCTTGCAAAGGAAGCATACATAATGTAGCCACCTAGGGTTTCAATGCCTGGATAGGAAAAGAAAGTTTGCAAGTTAAGAAAAGCTTTATATGGGATTAAACGAGCACTAAGGGCATGGTACCAAAAGATACATGGTCATTTCTACAATCATGGTGTTGTGAACAACCTTTCTAACTACATCTTCTATAACAAAGGTTTAGATTTAGTACTAGCAATACTTTATGTGGACGATATCATTATTACTATGACTAATGAGAACAGTCAAGGTTACCCGCAAGTGGCACTTGAAATCTATAGATTTGGGGTTGTTGCACTTTTGTTTGGGTGCTAAATTTCAACAAACCAAAGAAGAAATTTACATGTTTTAATGCAAATATCAAAGAGATATTGCAGAAATTCAATATCGAACATTGCAAACGTGTAGTATCCCATTGTAGGTGCATCACAATCTTGGTAGATCAGATGAGAAAAATGCAGATGCAACCCTTAAATATAGATATATAGTGGGTACACCCATTACTTATGCTATACAAGACTTGATATCACATATGTTGTTGCATGTTTTAGAAAATTTGGATATTGCACAAAGGTATCTCATTCAAGAGTAGTAAAGAGAGTGTTCTAGCTCCTCCATGGCACCTCATTCTTAGAATTGTAAAGTGCCATAGAGAGCAATTCCAATTTCTTTGGATTTGGTGACTTGGACTAGGCAAAAGTCTCATACACCACTGGCTTTTGTCTCTTGCTTGATTCTATTGCTATCACTTGGGTTGGCAAGAAGCATAAAACCTCCTCATGTGAAGTAAAATAATGAGCTATTTTCACCTCCTCACGTGAAGTAAAATAATGAGTTGTTTTCATAGCCACATTGGAATGCATGTAGTTAGAAGACTTTTGTTTGTATATGCATCTTTGCAAGATGATTACACCCCTTTCATTTTTTATAGTCAGAGTGCTATGGACATTGTATAGAGTTCTATTTTTTGTGCAAGGACTAAGCATGTAGATGTGCATTATTACTACGTACATGAACGGATACAAGTAAGCAACATTAATGTCTTTTGGAGTCCCACAAAGGACAATGTTCACAAAGGAGTCTCTTTAAGGAAAAACTTGACAATTTCAAGTTTCCTTTAGGGAGCAGAGACATTATTGGAAATTCAACAACAAAATGTCTTGATACTTGTAGAGATATCATAAGCAAGGGAGGAATTGACATATATATTCCTTGGTATCTCTACATTTACACCTTTACTAATGCCATATCTGAGTCCAGTTAAGTTTGGTTCTTGGGTGTGCTCTACCTATATATGACATTTGTTATGCCACATCATCATGACACATCACAAGAGCCCCCCTTTTTTTATGATTAGAGTTAGGGTTTGCTAGGGTTGACTCAGTTATGCTATTTTGTTGCATTCGTACTTTGATTGTGCATGCACCTTTTTTGAGAAATTTTCTCCCACCATTATATTGCTACTTCTTTTAGAGAACTTCTCTCACCATTATATTGCTACCTTTTTAGCATTTGCTTACATGGTTCTTCTGCACTTTATTCCTCACACACAATACATAATCTCATCCCATTGAGGAGGCCTAGAATCATTGGGGAAAATTTGTGAATTATAACTGATGTGAAGAAAATAGATTTCATGTTTGTCAAGGCATTCAAAGGGATAGTCAAGCCTTTTACCCTATAAGAAGGATCATAAGGGAATTTTAATAGAGAAGTCTACCCTACATGTGGATTTCTATAAAAGCCATCCCATTATGTTACTCATCATTCCCAAAGATTCATGTAAAGATTTGTGTATAAAATAGGCATTGCTATAATACTTTGCATATTTCTAAGTGAAACTATGTTTTGTTCTGATTTATTTTTGCCATATTTTTACATAGTTGAAAGCTTTTTTTTTCGTTCGCTCGAAAAATGCTCGTCCCTCATACATCATGAAATTTTTGTCGCTCATAAAGGAGTAAGTCCATTGCTCATGATGAAAGGCATGTGAGCCTTTATTGTGTGTCTTGCACAAGCATTGATTACTAAACTAGCTTTCTTAATTCACCATTTATGACATCCTCATTTATAGAAGGGATTGCCATGAATTGCATTTGAGCTATCAAGTTTTGACTCATGTCACGCTTTAAAGTGATTCTTGCACGTAAATTAACCTTTGTAAAGCTTTCTATAAATTTTTGAAACGTTGTTGCCATTATCTTATTTATCTACATCCAATTTTCCATCATGGCTTAGATTGGATGTTTGTTGAGAACCCTTCTCATCTCAATGTAGTTTGGACTTGTTTTACAAAACAATTTGATTTGAGGAGGAGTATTACGCATAGGTTGAGCATAAGCTCAATATCTTATACAGTGATTCCACTTATCTGGTTTGGTGATAACCTTCTTTGTCACAACCTTCTAGGCTATTTTTTTCTACACCTATAGCAATCAACTTCACATCCAATGTCTTCTACATATTAGCTTCATAGTCAATAGTGAATTTTGACATGTTCAACTTTGGCTTTGCCATTTGTAGCATGCAATCATTAACTCATCAACAAGTCTTGATCCACAAGGACTTCTCTCCTTTGTGGCATAGTTCCATATTCCCTTTATTTTCTAGGCTTTGTTCCCAAAGGTGAAGATCTACAAATACAGAGGGGGAAGTGAAACTTAATGTACAAGATCTAATTGCTATTCATTGTACAAAATTATGTTGCATAGTCATTGTGCTTACTCATGCCCATAGTATTTTGAGTTATCAAGCAATCATTGATTATTGATAAGGGGACAAGCATGAAAAAGAAACATACACACTCATTAAAATTATTGAAAAAATACAAATAATTGTTATAAAAGATTTACAAGTATCACCTTTCCCACTCTTTCTTAAGGAAGCATCTGTATGCATTGTGAAAATTTAAGTCATCATGCTCTTCGAGATCAATATCATCATTTCACACATACTAGTGTAGTAGCTAGGAATTCTTTGTACATGCGTACAATTTGCTAAAAGTACATAAGTTGTATTGATTTTTATTTCTCTACCTTTCTTACATCTTGAGAACACTATAGCCTAGTTTACATTATTTTATTTTGGCTTTTGCATCACGCAAGAAACATCTAAAGAAACCTAAACAATGTAAATATTTTTGTCTATAATATATGCAACCTGTATCATGTGTATACTATGAGCTTTCTAGACATATTACTTTCTTAACAAGTGTACTAAATTGTAAATGCTGCACACAATGTCATATTTATATAGCAACATATAATAATAAATGAACATAATTTGTGGATTGATAGCATAATCAAAGAACACAACTTTACTAGAGTATGAATGAATTGATATAGACTGGCATCAACAATGGGTCCAAAGTCGTATGTAGAGTGTGTGTGCATGCGTGTCCAAGCGCGAGTGTGTGTTTTTCCGAATTACTATTAACTCCACAAACTTCAAAGTTTATAATCACCAAACCCTTCCTTATATGTTCTTTTCATTATGTATACAAGGTCACCAAGCTGTAGGGACATGTAATAACTTCCAATTGAAAGTAGAAACCACCACTATTTCAATGTTTTTCATATTAGTTTATCAACAAGGGGAGCGTATCTCTTATTGTTTCACCATACTCAACGTATGTTCAAAGAGCATGTCTCTTTTCAAAGCAAGTACATGACTGAATGCAATCTGCAGAATTTCACATACCATTTTTTAACTCAAAATGTCCAACAATTCATATGCAATGGAAAATATTAGAGATATTTTTTGTAATCTATGCTCCAAGTTCTATAAATAGCATCCTGTGTTAGTCAGGAACAAAAAATAATCTGCCCCATACAATACTCAAATATCCTTGTTGTGATAGATCTCATATTTTTGTTTTTATCTTTCAAAAACTGCTCTGATTACTCCTCAAACAACTACAAAAGTCAACAAATAGCCCATCAGACACTCATATATAACCCCCTAGATTTCCTTTACCAATCTACAAATAGAGGGTCCCAAACAAATATAGGAGTCTCAAATTCCTTCACCATAGCAAACATACAATCTCGGGATGTCCATTTTTTGTTGACTACTAAGTGTGAATGTCTATCATTATACCCACCTCTTCTGTCAGTCAATTAGTAAGACAAAAGAAATCTTCGATGCATTAGTACAAAAAATCAATAACTCGACAAGTATTGTTTCCTAGAATAAAGATCTTCAATTTAAAAGGACCACAACACCTTTCCTAATAAAAGAAACCCCAAGGATATGTTGTAGTCAATCAACTTCTTCTCATAGCTTGAGTCCATAACGAGGTCTGCAGAGTTTTAGGGACACGGGGGGCCCTTGCTTACTCAATCAACATCCCAGCATGGCAGTTGGTAAAGTGGGCCCATGAGGCCTTGTGTTCAAAGCCGTCTTATGAAAGCAACCACTATGCTTGGGCCACCCATTGTTGATTACGTTTGTCTATGTGTTGTGTTCTTAGACAAGTAGAGACATAGGGGATCCTAAGAAGGATCCTCAACCCTCGAATCATGCATCCTATACCCTCACACATGCTCTAGTAAGCAGAGTTTATGGAAAAAGCCTGTTGTGTCAAACCGAAAAAACTCGACTGTTAAAGGTTCCCGTCACACTAGTATGCTTCGTGAAATGGTAACACACCGTGCTATTGTACTTAGGGCCTTAGCACATGGATGGGGCTAGCATGGGTTTAGGATGGGAATCTTTTTGTCATCATTACTCCCATCCTACACCAAGTGGTCTAGGATGGATTTAGAATGGGAGTAGTCACCTTTTCTCCCATCTTGGACCATGGCCTCTGGACCCTGACACCCAGAATGGGTTCCCCTTTTTTAGGGATTCAAAAACATGCAAGGATGACATGTATCCTTGTCCCCACATGGTCCTTACCTCCTAAACACATGAAATGATGCCATGTGCCCTCTTCCTCCTAAACCCATCCCTAGTTCTTTTTTTGTTAGCACATGGTGGGATGAGAATAGGATAGAAATATGTATGGGACCACTTGGGACCACCTTTTCCCATTCCCATCCTATTTCTTTCCATGTGCTAAGCCCCTAGTCACTATAATTCCTATCTTTAGACCTATGAAACGTAACATACAATAGAATAAGTGCCGACAATAGCACAGCAATTCTCTCTTGCACTTGTTTGTGTGACTGAACATGAGCGGTGCCCATCGTTCTTGAAGATGATTTAGCATTCTGGCTAATATATTGGTCCTCATTCCCTCCTAAAGTTTGAACGTACAAACCCAAAGGTGGTGGTGAGTAAGGCGAGGATTAGCGTGCTAGAATAACTTGGCGCTAGGGTCGTGTTTGTGGGGACTAACGTGCTAGAACGATTTAGTGCAAGCGCAGAGGATAACGAAGTTGAGCAAGGTGAGCGCTCGAAGAAGCTAGAAGATGTAGTCGAGGTGGCCTTCGTTGAGGTCACGAGGAATCTAGCCAAGGCTATGGCCAGACCTTGTGGTGTCTCTCCTGACCAAAATTACCAAAACAGAGCTCAGATTTCTTTCCGAGGCTATGGCAGTGCCATAGAATGAGCTTTCGAGGATTTGTAGAGACTCCAGAGCCTCTGAACGAATAGCTGTAAGCCCATGCTATGCAGAGTAAATTTACTGGAATGTTTCAGGAATCACGTAGTCTCACAAGCCCTCGCTTTTAGGGTCAACTCCCCTTCACTATTATGATACAACTCATCCCATCAGAAGACTTCTCCTATTGTTAACAGAGATTCTTCACTCATGAGTGAGCCATCCGTTTGCAAGTGAAAAACGTAGGAGTGTAGAAGTCTCCCCAGATAAAATTGACTTACCCAAGGTGTTCTAGTGCGGAATATGACGAATGAACTCACGCTCTACCGTGTCGTAAGACTCACAGGAGCCCAAGACATAAGAAACAGTGGAGCTCACCAAAGCCAGAAGCCGGTTAGGGAGCATCCCCGTGTCTGTAACAGACACTCAGCTACTACTGTGAGTGGAGGTATGAGGCTCTCCCGAAACAAACAAAGTGATAGAAAACCCATTTCATGCGCTCTTTGTTGAGGATCCAAGCGTCGACCGTTTATTACCTGGTTGCCGTCCATGTCCTTCGCAGAGGGGAGCGAGATTGCATAGTATCCTGCGCTGTGCTATCTCAACGTTGTCAGGACCCATTCCACAATCTCACAGTGAAGTAACGTAGAGCTCCCAGGACCAGCACGGCACAGCTTGAAGGTCTTCACAAGTACCGTCACTGAGCTCCATGCCAGGGACAGTTTATTCCAAGCTCTAGCAGATTCCAGAACATCCAAAGGGCCTCAGGTGGTGTGATCTTCCAAAGAGCCAAACAAGATCGGACGTACCTTCTCCGAGGGATAGAGCTCATTCCCAATCATGAAGGATGCTTTGACGCCAAAGCTTGGATAATCCGGCTCATACCCCCTGCCATTAGTGCATCTGTCAGTACTCCATGACTCATAGTGTGCTCCAAACGGTCCAGGCCCCTCTTTTTCGACCCATCCAATATGTACACCATTCCTCCATAGTATGCCTCCTCTATCCTCTAGTTCAAAGGGGTTGCCACTAATGGGGCGGTGGTATCACCGTGAGTCTCCACTCCTTCATAGGGTGCCCGGCAATCTCCCCTTTGCTCTCCATAATCACCCATTAATCCAAAGTTTTTAATCCCTTTTCACGACCATATTCAATTGCACCCTATTCTCCAATTGGTAATGCTTGCTATAATTGTCCCTTGGGAATGAAGGCTTTTTCTTCATTTTTTCATTAGAGTCAATTATAACATAAAGGGTCTCCAAAGAATTAAGTGATAGTTGGACATCTTTAGTTGTCCATACTAGCCAAATATTCCAATGTCCTTCATCCTTTTTAATTTTTATATATTTATATAGTGCTCATTTGCACCCCACTTCCCAATTAGCCCAAGATATTATGTATTTTAATTCATGTCCCTCGTATACCGGTCCATACTTTAACCCATGCCTAATAGTAGGTCTTCTCCATGGTCATTATGGGATACCTGGCTATTTCTAGCTCAAGAATTCATTGCAGTACCTTCGTTTGGTCCCAACGCTATTCTGTTATTTTTAAATGCCATGCCTTAGTCTAGCCGAGGCTATCCTTGTCCCAATATATATTACATAAGATGTTATCTAATTATAAGGTTAGATCTACATGTCTATTACCTAGGAGCCGAGTCCCATGCTTTATCACCCCCCCTTTTTTTCCAAGGGGACGGGAAGTGTGTGTGTGTGTGTGTGACCTATTATTTCAATGAATCTAAATCTCCACTAACCCATGCTCTTAGTCAATGCTTTGAAAGGCCCCTGGCAGCCATTGCTTTATCAAGACTATGTTCACATTTACTTTATTACTAAAGGGTGCAATAGAGTCTAGAGATAATCCTCAAGAAAGAGAAATCCATTTAATTACTCTAGCTACATTTCAAATCGTGAATCCAAAAAAATAAAGTTTTGTCAATTATTCCCATGGTGAAAGCCATAAGACAATTCTCAAATTATGCAAGTTGCTAGATAGTTCACTTTCTAGTTCTTAAATTGCAAATACATATAATTATGTAAGCGTGCATAACAGGGTTGAGAGCACTATATCTCTCTCTCAAGTGTATTCCTCTAGGTTGCCAACATCTTCTTCTGCAATATCATGCCCGAGATTCTACTTGCAAATCCAACGGAGAGGTGTGCCAACTCACCTGGCACCATCACAACAAAATTGAAAGTTAGGAAAATACATTTTTCATGTGGAAGCCAGGCTTCAATGCTGGCACACAGTTGTTATCCCTGTCACTCAATCAAGATTAGCATTAATAAAATCTTGGCATTCTTAAAGCAGTTGGCATGTATAATATTAATGAAGTGCATATAAAATGGTAAATGAATCCCAATGGGCTAAATGAAACTCCATAAGCATGGGATATGAAATTAGGTCTCTAAGGGCATTTCCTTTGCTCCCAAAGAAAGCAAACTCAAACCATAAAGGAAATTGCCCAAGAACATCCCTAGTGTAGCTTACTGTAAACATCTCAAGTGTGAAAGCTTTCAAGGGGGATCTTCCTCCATTAGCTAGCTTAAGTAATCCTGGAAAGGTATAGCTCCCTTCACCTATAGACAAGTCTGACCAGTCAATGATAAGTATAACAAGTAAATGTATAAATCTTTCCCATCTTCCTAGGGAAATCTTATAGAGCATTGGCCCAAAGATAATGCCCCAGCTCTTCGTGTGTGTGAAGCAATGCTATCATATATCAAACATGACAAGAACCATGTAGCTTACAAGAAATTCTAGAGAGCTCAGTTACATCATGAATTTTAAGAGCAATATTACCAAATCTAATCAATAATACTCCAAAATAAAATGTTCCCCACCTCTTGTAATATAGAAGTATGATAATTCTAAAAGTGCTAAGTAAATTCCTAAAGGAATACATGGGAATCCCAATAGTAATAAAATAAAGAATTCCGTGGTCGAGCATCCCCATTCCATTAGTCCTCCTTCCAAATATTCATGGTCTTTTTCAAGTTGAGAATTCATGAAAACTGTTAGTCTACCTTTCTAGAAAAGGTCATAAATAAACTATTAGGCTACCTTTCTAGAAAAGGTCATAAATATCTCAACTGTTAGGGAGGCATCGAAGTGACCAACAAGACCAAGCCATTGTTTGATCTAAACTTACTGGCAATACACCGAGATGGCAAAATTAGTGATGGTCTATTCCCTCAAACAACCTTTCGTTTACTACTTTTTCAATTGTAGTCCCTTTGTCATCAAACCATGTCCATCAAGTTGTAAGGTGTTCGATGAACAACTGTAAAACTTCCATGAGGTCCAGGAAGTAGAAAAAGGCGGTGTTTCTGTGGTTCACGCGTTGAATGCTATATGCCTACAGGTGCTTAGAAGGAGCATGTGTCCTCCTTTTTTTGGGCATGAGAGGAAGTCTCCTCCTCTTTCGACTTCTTGTGTGAAGGTACTGGCGAAGTGGAGCCATGCACAAAGCATACACAGTGTTTAAGGCTATCCATTGCTTCTGGTCAGGGTAGTGATAGACAGAACATCTCAAAAGTGTGAAGCGTTGAACATTAGTCATTTGTTGTCACCTATTCTTCAGTAGAGTAGCGTATCATACCTGCACCTTCGGCCCCATATTTTATGCAGCCTCTGGATCACTTTGTCCACATAGAGTATGCAGTCTTCTCTGACCCCCATCATTTGACAGAGGTTATAGTTCTACTATAGCATAGTTTACACATATGTATCATTTTTTTGGGTTGGTGACACTCTTACATGTCACAACCTACCAGATCACATCTCCATTGCTACATCGACTAGCCTCACATCTAGATGCCTCTTTTATAGAGCAGCTACATAGTCCACATCGACTCATGGCATGCTTAGCTTTGACATGATCAGCATGCAACCATACACACAGTTCTCCACGCAGTTATCTTTCGATCGATCAGTCTTTGACCTAGGTGGACTTCACTTTTTTTGATCCAGGTGGACTTCACTTTCTCCATTATGTCATACACTTTGAGTCAGAGAGTGAAACTTCATACTTTGTGTTGAAGAGAGAAACATCCACACTTTGTGTCTAAGAGAGAAACATCCACACTTTGTGTCGAATAGAGAAACTCCATACATTTGTGTTAGAGAGAGAGAGAGAGAGACTTATGTACTTTGTGTTGGATAGAGAAACCCCATACATTCGTGTTGACGAGAGAAACTCCATACGTTTGTGTTGGAGAGAGAAAGTCCCACACTTTGTGTCAGAGAGAGAAACTACCACACTTTGTGTTGGCGAGAGAAACTCCATACACATCCACAATTTGTCTTAAAGAGAGACTCAATTCAAGAACTTGTATGAATGAGGCATTGATCAAGTGATTAGAAGATGCGTACTTGCCCATGAAAAAAAACATGTCCTAACTGAGGCTCATGAGGGGACAGGAGGGGGTCACTTCTTAGGCAAGATTATAGGAATAAAAATTATGCAAGCTGGCCTATGGTGGCCAACAGTATTCAAAGATGCACATCACTACACCAAGGAATGCTTACCATGACAAAGGGATGGAAGCCCCATGGATGTTGATAGGATGCCACACCAACCAATCGTCCCACTCAAACCCTTTCAGAAATGGGGACTCAACTTTATTGGTCCAATCAAACCTCCAGCAAAGTATACACAAAACCAATATATATTACTTGCAACTAACTATTGCACGAAGTGGGTCAAAGCTATTACTCTAAGAGACAACAAGGCAAGTAGTGTGGCAAAATTTATATATAAAAATATTAGTACAAGATTTGGAGTTCCAATCAAAATTATTTCCGATCAAGGCACACATTTCATAAACAAGGTCATCCAAAAGTTGACAAAGCTTCACATGATTATTCACAAGAAATCTACAATGTACTACCCTTAGGGAAACATCCAAGTAGAGAGTTCTAACAAGATTATGAAGTAGATTTACAGAAGAACCATTTTTGACAATCCGAGAAACTAGGACCAAATGTTTGATTCTGTGCTATAGTCCTTCTACACAACATTCAAAGTCACCACTAGGATGACACCATTCAGACTAGTCTATGGACTGAGGCTATTGTGCCAATGGAACTTATTGTAGGGAGCCTCAAAATCACAGTCGAAAATAGATTATCACTAGAAGATTCACTACATCACCGCATTGGGAAATTGCTCAAGTTGGATGAGGATAGAATACAGAGCTTTGCAAATTTTGAGGCCATCTAGAAAGAAGACAATCCTGGGTAACCATAATATTAAGCTTAAAATATTCCAAAAGGATGACTTGGTACTGATGTACAACTCTAAACTGGGACTACAACTAGGGAAGTTCAATCTAAGGTACGATGGTCCTTTCAAAATCACAAAAGTGATGCCTCAAGGTATGTTCCTTCTATCAGACCTACACAATAACCGATTGGGCATACCAATAATATTAAGCTTAAAATATTCCAAAAGGATGACTTGGTATTGATGTACAACTCTAAACTGGGACTATAGCTAGGGAAGTTCAAACTAAGGTACGATGGTCCTTTCAAAATCATAGAAGTGATGCCTCAACGTATGTTCCTTCTATCAGACCTACACAATAACCCATTGGGCAAACTAGTAAACGGATTCCGATTGAAACCATACGCTGAACCTGATCCAACCACAATGCTTGTCAATATAGTGCAATCTCACAACTTTGAAATAGTGGAGATCAACATGTTGGAAGTATATTTCCATCCTCTAATTGAGCTCACCCTGTAGAAGCTTAGTGGGGTAGTCTGACCAGATCATGCGGTCTGCAGACCACAGTCCGACGAAGTTCCTCCCAGGAACATTAGCAACAATACCCTATCAATCTCAACAATGACACGGACTATAATAAAAGTGATGGGTCACCCGAGCACAACATTAGGACCTCTTCTGATCGCCCCTTTCGATAGTTCGACCAACTGGTTGCTGATGTGAGTCGACAACCCACTGTGAACACACAACATTATTGCATAACCAATTCTATAGTCAATGTAGATGGAGTATTGTAGCACCAGCAGAGATTGAACAAGGGAGCTCCTACAACAAATAGGGAGAAATGTCCTCATAGTTTTGATTGTATAATGGGGTTTCTAGAGAAAGATAACTGTTCCTCATCCAACTTGAGGAACAGTCGTACAATGGGGTTCTTGCAGAAAGATAGCTGTCTGACATGGACCCAATTACTCCACGGTCTGACCAGCTATATAAGGGTGTTTGCAGACTTGCGCACCATGGGCACTGCCCACCATGGATCATGGATGGGCAAGATTGCCCGCCCACATCCAGCCCATAGCTTAGATGTATTCAATACATGATGGATAGACATGGATGGTGTGATTTCTTGGATATACCTTATGCAGATCACTCTAGTTGTAGTCTGAGCCGTGTGCGCTCATTTGTGGTTTGCATTGGGTTGCAGTGGATGCTTTACAAGCCATTTGGATGTATTGTGATTCTTGTTGGATGTGCTGATAGAACCAAATTGCCTTTTGGGATGCTTTATTGATGGACGTTTAGCACACAGATGCTATTTTATGCTGAGGGATAGCTTTGACATATTGCAGTGGATGTACAGGTTGTGCTATGATCTTTTGGATGAGACATTATTGATACTTATGCCCATGGATAGTGTTTATGCTTGAGGCATTTTGCTCTTATTTGGCATTATATTTGCCATTGTTTTGTCATTGTGGGTTCATTTTCTTTTGGGCCAGATTTGCTCATATGGATGCATAGTATATGCACGTGATTCTGATGCATTTTGATGCTTTGAGCCTTGAGTTTTGGTGACACTATCCTTCATTAAAGTACACATATTGGGTGCACCTGGTATTTGGTGTGATTTCTCTTTTGCAAGTACTACCATTTGGGATTTTGTTTCATTTGCATCATGGCATCCTCTTCCATGTCTGAAAAGGAGTTTTTCAGCATTAAAAAGTTTGATGGGACAAACTTTTCTTTGTGGAAAGAACAGATAAGGGATGTGCTTATTCAAAAGAAGCAAATTAAACCCCTGGCAGGGATTGAAGCTAAGCCTGCAGATATGTCTGAGGATGATTGGAATGAGTTGGATGCATTAGCAAAGTCTACTATTAGACTTCATCTTGCAAAGTCAGTTTATTTCACAGTAGTAAATGAGCAGACTACGGAAGATTTGTGGAAGAAATTGTCTGCCACTTATGAAAAGGAAACTGCCTCTAATAAAGTTTACCTCATGAAGAGATTGTTTGAGCTGCAGATGAAGGAAGGGGTCTCCATTGCTTCTCACTTGAATAAAATTAAATATTATTTTTAGCCACAGCGTCAGGCTCAGAAGATGAAATTTGATGCAGAGACTAAGGTAATATTTCTCTTATGTTTATTGCCATCCTCAAGGGATACCTTTCGTACAGCTCTCAGTAACTCTGCACCTGGTGGAGTATTAAAGTTTGATGATGTGGGTAGCTTGTTGGTCGAGGAGATTAGACGAAAGTCTATTGATGGCAAGGATGCAGCCTTAAATGTGCAAAGGGGTAGATCACAATTTAGGGGGAAGTCCCAAGAAAGAGGGAAGTCTCGTAGCAAATCCAGGGTACGGAACATTGAGTGTTCCACTGTGGCAAGAAGACCCATATGAAAAAGGATTACTACAAGCTGAAAAGAGAGCAAAAGGATAAGAAAAAGAATGCAAATTAGGGTGCAAATAAGAAGGAAGAGAATCCAAGGGAGGACAAAGGAAAAATGAAGATCAAGGAGATTAATGCAGTCACTGATGATTATGACAATGATATTCTCTTCATGTCTAGTCTACCTACAGACTTGCTTACCACTTCAGATCATGCATATTCCTAGGATTGGATTTTGGATTTTGGTGCATCATTCCATGTTACTCCCTATAGGGAATGGTTCTACACTTATGACAATGGAAAGACAGGTTGTGTGCATCTTGGAAATAATTATGCATGTGACATAGTGGGAGCAGGTGACATAAAGTTTTCTTTTGCAAATGGGTTTGCATTTGTTTTAAAAAATGAGACATGTGCCTAAGTTGACCAAGAGTCTTATTTCAGCGGGTCAGCTAGATGATGCTGGTTTTCAAACCACTTTTGGCTTTCAGAGTTGGAAAATTCAGAAGGGCTCTATGGTTTTGGCCAAGGGTTCCAAGTGTGGGACTTTTATCCCTTACATGTATCGGGGGTGTCTAATCATGTTGTTACAATAACCGAGCAGCCAAGTACTTCTTTGTGACATTGCAGGTTGGGGCACATGAGCTAGAATGGAATGAAACTCTTATGCCACTTGGGTTATGTACCGCATTTGAGTTTTTTTTATTTTGAATTTTGTGAGCACCGTCTCTATGGGAAGCAGACTAAATCAGCCCATAAAAGAAGGGGGAAAAAAGAGCTTGAAAGGTTGATTTAGTGCATTCAGACATATGTGGTCCCATGCCTACACGGTCATTAGGCAGGGCTGAATACTATGTGACATTCATTGATGATGCAACTAGGAAAGGCTAAGGATAATAGCCTGATACTCCTCGCCCTTTATGTGGATGATATGTTATTGGCTAGCAAGAACACTTATGAGCTTGATGCATTGAAGGCCAAGTTGCATGAGGCCTTTGGCATGAAGGATTTGGGACCTGTAGGTCATATTCTTGGTATGCACATCACGCATGACTGAAGTAGGAAACTCGTTTGGCTTTCACACAAGGAGTATGTTACAAAAGTGTTGCAACATTTCAAATGGAGGGGGTGAAGGCAATAAGTACTCCATTGCCTCCATATGTGAAACTGAGTCAGGTAGATAGTCCCAAATCAGATGAGGAGAGGGCCTTGATGGCCAAGGTTCGTTATGCATCAGCGGTTGGGAGCCTTATGTATGCTATGATAGCTACTAGACCAGACATTGCATTTGCAGTGGGAGTTGTTAGTAGCCGATATATGGCTAATCTAGGAAAGAGGCATTGGGAGGCATTTAAGTGCATCATGAGGTACATGAAGGGTAGCAAGGAGGTGTGTAGCTGCTTTGGTAGAGGAGAGATGCATGTATTTGGGTACATAGATTTTGACTATACAGGGCATGTGGATAGCAGGAGATCCACTTCTGGTTATGTGTTCACCTTTGCAGGTGGTGCAGTGTCGTGGATGCCTCGTGTACATAAGTGCATTGCTTTGTCTACCACAGAGGCCAAGTATGTTGCAACCACTGAGGGTTGCAAGGAGGCTATATGGCTTGATCGGCTAGTGAGAGATTTGGGGATTCATACAGGTGTACTGACATTGCATAGTGATTCCATGAGTGCTATTCAACTAGCACAGAATTCGGTCTTTCATGCAAAGACCAAACACATTGAGGTCAGGCACCATTTTATTAGGGAGGTGCTTGAGGACAAGCGCATAGAGCTTGTCAAGGTTCATACAGATGATAACCCTATAGATATGCTGACAAAGAGTCTACCTAGTCAACGGTGTGAGTATTGTCATGTATTGATGGGCATTGGATAGTATGCTCATTGGTTGTTCTCCCTTAAAGGCACATTAGCCTTTAAGTGGGAGGTTGTGGGGGTTAAAGGCCACTGTACCTTAACCCTAGCTATGTACAATACTCAAACACATATATATATGGATGAAATAGAAGATTAGGGTGTTATGCACCCACCAAAACTTGTGTCTCTCAAGCTCCCTCTCACCCTCTCAGCTTTTGTTGTGTCCTCACACACAACTCCTCTCCTTACGACTGACAACAAAGACAACATGGGATGTAAGCATCCAGCCAAGAATAGTTCCAAAACCATCCCAACCTGAGCCAATTTATGCAAGAAGGCAGAGGCACATGCGACTTCTACATGCAAATCCTACATGTAACTCCTACATGCGAGTTTTACATGCGAGTTCTACATGCAACTCCTACATGCAACTTCTACATGCGAGTTCTACATGCAACTCCTACATGCAACTTCTACATGCGAGTTCTACATGCAACTCCTACATGCAACTCCTACATGCGAGTTCTACATGCAAGTTCTACATGTAGAGAGAGAATGTGTTAAAATTCCTACATGTAGAGAGAGAAGCTCTCCAACTCGTATAAATACCCCATAATGGAATGAAGCCCATACTCTTTGGGGCATTGTGTTGAGTTCTACTTTGGTATTCCAAGCAATTGTCTCAAGTGTCCATGCTTCCTTACACTCCACGTCCAAAAGCATGTCCTAACCTTGCAACCCCTCCTCCCCTCTCCTCCAACCTTGCAACCCATCCTCTCCCTCTCCTCCTCCCTCCTCCTCCTCCCTTCTACTCCTCCCTCTTCCTCCTCCTCCTCCCTCCTCCTCCTCCTCCCTTCTACTCCTCCCTCTTCCTCCTCCTCCTCCCTCCTCCTCCTCCTCTCTCCTCCTCCCTTCTCCTCCCTTCTCCTCCCTTCTCCTCCCTCCTCCTCCTCCTCCCTCCTCTCTCCTCTTTTCCCCATGCTCTTACACCTTCTTCCTCTCCCACTCCTATGCTCCCCCTAAACCCTTAGTTCCTCAACCCTTAATCTCCATGATCTACAAGGGAGATGATTTCTCCACCATGTACTCTACTCTAAACCTTGGAACCTTTTCTAAACTCTGGAACCTCTCTCTAAACCTTGGACCCTCCTTCTAACCCTTGGAACTCCTTCTAACCCTAAAACTCCTTCTAAACCTTGGAACCTCCTTCTAACCCTGGAACCTCTTCTAAACCCTGGAACCTCCTTCTAACCCTTAAACTCCTCCTAAACCCTACAACCCCCAATGAAGGCAAAAAGCCTTCATTACCTCAACCATGATGATACACATTCCTTTTACACATGCATGCACTATGTTTGCTTATCACACTTAAGCCTACGTCTCTCATCGAAATATGACTCGAGGTCCTAAGCTACACGTATACTACAAACAACAACCCCAATATATCTGTAGGTGAAAAAAAGCCTCGGAACCCTGCATACTGAGAATACCCTACTCTTCTTACAGAAGCCATAGGAAAGAGCTAACATCATACTTGGCACAAAGTACTACATCATCAAGGGTATGAAGAAGATAAAGAGCTTCCTGAGGAAAAAGTGTGGGGAGAACCATACCAAGGCCAAATGTAAATTGTGGAAAGACATCTCAAAATGCTAAAAAACACTCTTGAGAGATGGCCAAATTTAAATTGTGGTAGGAGCATCTCAAATTCCCAGCCAAATGTAAATTGTGTCAAAAAATTTGACCGATCATCAACATTGCTACACAAGCAATTTCATAGAGGACACGATTGGTGAAAGCAAACTTGTTGAGCAACTAGTCACTATTACTTAGCTGCTGTTGGTGTCTTCCACTCCCCTATCTGAAGTTTCTTGCTTCTCAAGTTTGTTATCTACAGGACCTCCTATGGCATTCTGAATCTCTTTCCCTTGAGTTGGTGGTGAAACATCTCTCAGATGTGCAATGGTGTTTGGGCTATCTATTGTATCAGCAGTGTGTTGCTCCTTTGCCCCATGAATATGTTGATGTGTATATTCTCCTCAGTTTTGTCCTCTTGAGCTCCGACATAAGTAGATAGCACTTCTAGCTTGTTTGAATCAGTAGGATCAATCTGTTGTAATGTCTCTAAGTCTATAAGGTGATTAGTAACATGCTGGATTGTTGCTTTCAGTTCAATAATCTGTGAGGCCATGATGCCATGTGTATAGGCAGCCAAGGAAAACTCCTCATAGGGCCTCTTAGCAATAATCCTCATTTTGCTCTTGATGGTAGCCCACAGTTCCTATGAAGTCTTCAATAGTTGGATCCACATATCATTCAGATCCGTCAGCTCTGTTGGTGACATAAATACACCATTAATCTCTGCATCTTCCTTGATCATTGCTTTAACTTGTTCTTCCATAGCTTCCAAGGCCTTGACTCTATCCTTCAGTAAAATGTTCTCCAACTAGACATGCATGTAGTCAATTCAGACTGCATTTTGGCAAGCCACTTTGTGATTGTTGGGAGGCACTATTGTTGCACGGTCACTTAACTTTTGAATAGCTGCACTTGGGCCTGCTTGGTTGCCATTTTCATGCACTTTTGTTTGTGTTGTTATCTGCTCTTGTAGCTTGGCCAATTGAGCACCCTTCTTTTCTGATTCTGTAATGTGGGATAACAATTGTTGTTTCTGTTCTCTGTTAGTCTGCATCTGCATGAGGAATTTTTCCTGGATGTTGTCTTGTTGCTTGTGGAATTTTTGGACAATTCCCATTGCCTCTGCTCTAGACACTATGTTAGGTAAGCTAATATCGATTGTTGGTGTCGAGGCTGTAGATCGAGATGGGGCTATTGGGGTTTCCCCAGGCGTCTGGGCATTGGAAAATATGGTATGAAGGTTAGTTTTGCTGCAAGCTTCTTCATATTAACTCTGATCTATTTGTCTTTCTTGGTGCTTGGTGTTTCTATCAAGATGTCTCATCCTCCAAGCAGTAGTTCCCATAGGGACTCTACCAAAGGTCTGTTGAATACCATTTGATGTGCCTGTTTGGTGTTGTAAGTGGTGGCCATGAGGTCTTTCATTGTCTGCCATTTTTTGGCCTCTTTGTATGTATCCTATTTGTTCTTGGATCGCACCTTTGTGTTGGGAATTTCCTTGATTTGCACTGAGGACTGTCAATAGAATTCAAAGAGAGATGAAATAAATGATCCAATCTTAGAGCATTGGTTGGAGGTAGATAATTGCTTCCTAGTCACCTAGCCATCAACCGTTTGTAGAGGACATTGGCCCCATGAAATTTGAGTGCCCTTCTCTGTAGCCAGATACTACCATAGCTCTCCCAATTCACGAGTAGCTGCATCCACTTAAGATACCATTCCGGTTGTTGCCAACAAACAGGGTCCTCCACCTTGTATAGTAAGAAGTATTTCTTTACAAATTTGGGTTCCCTGAATTCCCACAGCATATCCTCCCCAACTTCCTTTTCTACCATATCTTCCTCATCGACTAGAGGTAACTTGAAAACCTGAGAGATGATACTTGGATTCACCATGACACTGGATGCAAGCATCCCACCTGTTTGTTGAAAATTTTTGTATTGTTCTAGGGTGCCAGGATAGCTCTTCCATACCTACCAAGGGAGTGTGGCATAGTCCATGAAACTGATCATTGTGAGCCATTCGCTATGTCTTTTGATATCAAGGCTAATGCAAAACATTTTTAGTGATGATGGCATGGAAGTTTTCCCTGGGCTTTGCACAAACTGCTTCTTGGTGAGACTGGTGGAGTATCGTCCTCTGTTTTGTTATCTATCGACTCGTCAACAACCAAAATGGTTGTGGCCTCTGCCTTCTTGCATGCACTCGGGTTGGAATGTTTTTGGAACTCTTCTTGGTTGGGTGCTTGCATCCCATGTTGCTGTCTTTGTTGTTGGTGGTGAGGAGAGGAGTTGTGGGAGTAGGCTTGTGAGAGCTCGGGCTGTGGACAAAGGTATCATCCATGCATGGAAGTAGACAATATCTCCCTGTTGTGCATCAACTTTGCTATGTGAGGTTGAATTTGGCACAAGGTAATTGGATGTTCTCTGGTAGTGTGACCGTTGTAGTCTTGCAGATTCTTTCATTGGCCACTAGGAGGTGTCGCAGGTGTATACAAATGATGGTAGAGTGATGTTGAGGAGATCTCATGAGTTGTGAAGTACGGTCGGACTAGGCTCTTGTAGTGGTAATGATGAGCTTTGGCATGGTAGAAGGTGGTTGGGCATCAGTTGCAGTGGGAAGGAAGTCGAATGATAAGGTTAGCCCATTAGGTGGTTGGAAGTTGGTCGGACCATGTTGGGATATTCTAGAACTAGTCAGATTGGAGTTTGAGTGTGTGAAGATGGTCAAACTCGAGTTGGGGTCGGCAAAGATGGTCAGACTCAAGTTGGGGTTAGTGAAGATGGTTGGACTTGAATTGGGGTCGGTGAAGATGGTTGGACTCGAGTTGGCATCAGCACAAATGGCTGAACTTGAGTCGGGGTTGGCGAAGATGGTTCCACTCGAGTTGGGGTCTTCAAAGATGGCCAGACTAGTGGTCATTGTTAGGGTGTTTACAGACTAGAACCGTCCATGTCTATCCCTCTTGCATTGAATGCATCTAAGCTATTGGCGGGCAATCTTGCCCGTCCATGATCCATGGTGGGCAGTGCCCATGGTGCGCAAGTCTGCAAAAGCCCTTATATAGCTGGTCAGATTGTGGAGTAATTGGGTCCATGTCAGACAGTTGTCTTTCTGTAGGAACCCCATTGTACAACTATTCCTCAAGTTGGATGAGGAACAACTATCTTTCTACAGAAACCCCATTGTACAATCGGAACTGTGCAGACTTTTCTTTCTTTATGTTGTAGGAGCTCCCTCATTCAATCTTGTCGAGCTGGATGCTCCTGGTGTTGCAATACTCCATCTGCATTGACTATAGAATTGGTTATGCAAGAATGTTGTGTGTTCAAAGTGGGTCATCGACTCATCATCAGCAAGCAGCTGGTTGAATTGTCAAAAGGGGTGATTAGAAGAGGTCCTAATGTTGTGCTAAGGTGACCCATCACTTTTATTGTAGTCCGTGTCATTGTTGAGATTGATTAGGTATTGTTGCTGGTGTTCCTAGGAGGAACTTCGTCAGACTAGTCTGTAGACTGCATGATTTGGTCAGACTACCCCGTCGAGCTTTTGCAGGGTGAGCTCAATTTGAGGATGGAAATATACTTCCAACATGTTGATCTCCACTATTTCAAAGCTGTGAGATTGCACTATATTGATAGGCATTATGGTTGGATCAGGTCTAGCATATGGTTTCAATCGGAATCCGTTTACTAGTTTGCCCAATGGGTTATTGTGTAGGTATGATAGAAGGAATGCACTTTGAGGCATCACTTCCGTGATTCTAAAAGGAACATTGTACCTTAGTTTGAATTTCCCTGGTCATAGTCCCAGTTTAGAGTTGTACATCAGTACCGAGTCATCCTTTTGATATATTTTAAGCTTAATATTTTGGTTGACCGAAGATAGTCTTCTTTTTAGGACGGCCTCAAAATTTGTAGAGCTTTGTAATCTATCCTCATCCAACTTGAGCAATTTCCCAATGCGGTGATGTAGTAAATCTTCTCTATTTTCGATAGTTATTTGGAGGTTGCTTACAATAAGCTCCATTGGCACAATAGCCTTAGTCCCATAGGCTAGTCTGAATGGTGTCATCCTAGTGGTGAATTTGAATGCTGTGCAGAAGGCCCATAGCATGGAATCAAACATTTGGTCCTAGTTTGCCGGATTGTAAAAAATGGTTCTTCTATAAATCTTCTTCATAATCTTGTTAGAACTCTCTACTTGGCTATTTCCCTAGGGGTAGTACGTCATCTATTTCTTGTGAATAATCATGTGAAGCTTTGTCAGCTTTTGGATGACCTTGTTTATGAAATGTGTGCCTTGTTCGGAAATAATTTTGATTGGAACTCCAAATCTTGTAATAATGTTTTTATATAGAAATTTTGCCAGATTACTTGCCTTGTTATCTTTGAGAGTAATAGCTTCGACCCACTTTGTGCAATAGTTAGTTTGCAAGTAATATATATTCGTTTTGTGTGTACTTTGCTGAAGGTTTGATTGGACCAATAAAGTTGAGTCCCCATTTCTAAAAGGGTTTGAGTGGCAGGATTGGTGTGGCATCCTATGAACATCCATGTGTCTTCCATCCCTTTGGCATGGTAAGCATTCCTTGGTGTATTGATGTGCATCTTTGAATATTGTTGGCCACCATAGGCTAGCTTGCATAATTTTTCTTCCTATAATCTTGCTTGAGAAGTGACCCCCTCCTATCCCCTCATGAGCCTCAGTTAGGACATTAGGTAGGTCATCAAAAATACCTATAGGAGGCTCTCCCTTGGTAAGTCTACTTAGATAGTTGGCTACAACATGTTGTTGTCTAGGTGTATGAATGATTTGGTAGTCGAATTCTTGTAGGATGAGCATCCATTGAGCAATTTTGCGTGCAAGTTGATATTTGTTGATCAAATAAATCAATGCCTGGTGGTCCACATGGAAAATCACTTTGTTGTCTAGTAGATAATGTCTGAATTTTCCAATTAGTACATACACCATCTCCAATGCATTCCTCTCCATGAGTAAGTTTCCAACTATGACTCGGAGCAAAGTTATAATAGTGGGGCATCATGATGATCATCATGGTTGGGATGAAGGACAATTAGTCTTGCTCCACCATCCATATATTAAAGAGTCCATTGATACTAGTATAGTCATAACAGTGGGACATCACAATGATTGTCACTATTAGGACAATGGCCATTAGTCTTGGTCCACCATGCAAGAATCAAACACTGAGTCCAACCCCAGTATAGGGATGTAGTTTTGCATGTCATTAGAGAATTCGAGGCCCACCATACCAAAGGTCTTAGTGGCTAATCGGCAAGTGCCATCTTCTTTAATGACAAGGGGACATTGTCATGAACATGTCCATACAGGGGATTGTCACTGAAGAGAACACGTGAGCCAAGGAACTATTAGCAAAGCATGACTTGCCCCCTATCAAGGTCAAACCAGCTACTTCAAGGCTTGGTAGCAATGTCAGAGGCTTTTCTTAAGACATTCTACCAGGAGATCAATGAGGAGAGCATCTGCACCAAACTTAGTGACCTAAAGCAAAAGGCACACACGTTTATTTAGGCCTTTGTGCCTAGGTAGAGAGCTTTGATTAACCAAGTCAAAGCACCTCGAGATGAAAAGTTGTTATGAGCTTGGTTGATTGCAATATGTACCCAAATTAATCTTAAATCTTCAAAAATAGTTAATCCCATGAAGACTTGTTGAACCACGCTGTTGCACTAGAGAAGAGTGGCCTCAAAGAAGAAGCCCAAAAAGAAGATGGAAGCAAGTGATGATGAGGATGCCTCAACTAATCCAAACAAGTTGAAGTTCGCTATCAAAAAGTCCTTGAAGGATGGGGTACGGAGAAAAACCGAGTCAAGAAGAGAAATGGTGTAATAATGCTCTAAGAAGGGACATACAAAAGATGATTGCAAGAGGAAATATTATGGAATTTGTTCCAAATCTAGGCATGATGAATCTACTTTTTTATTCTAAAAAGAAGAATCAGATTAAGCTCTCGAGTCCAAGAATAAGGAAGCATGGCCATCAAAACCCTAGCAAGGCAAGGGTAAAGCAAAAGTGGGAAGGACAAGAATTAAGGACCTTCATAGGTTCATTGTTGCTATTTCTAGAATGGCAACCACACGAAGGCTGAATGTCCTTTTGGTAGGAACATTTGAAGTTACTTCAAAGACATAGTGAAAGGCAAGAAGTTGATCTAGGACGCTAGGCAATTCTAGCCAAACTCCTAAGTTCAATTAATGCCAATACAATGACTCACTTGCAATAGCAGATCACTGATGAGGAAGAATCGGCCTCACCCCAGGTGACCTTTATTAGAATTGGAAGGCCCAAAAGTAGATTACCTACATAACAAGTTGATTCAATACAAGTTCATTCTATTTGTCCATGTACATGTCCTTGTTAATGAATTACACTCAATATTCGTTTAAGTGTGCGTAACTCGATATTCTCCCATTCACCATATAATTCTGCTGCAAAAGATAACCTTGACGTCCGAGTGTGAATGTTTTCATCCGTTCTATCAGTTGAGCAACCACGCTCAACATCATGTGATCATATGTGCATAGCACTAACCAATAGAGTGCTATAGAGGAAAGGGTTAGATGCCCTAACTCTTACCCTAAATGGGTTTGTAAATATTCTACATTTTCAACTAAATCTAGTGTACAGTTAGTCATTTGTGGTGTGCTCTCTAGGTGTACACTCTCTCCTCCTCATCTCCACTCTTCTCCTCTCCCCTACTTCATATTTTGTCATGGTATCAGAGCTTCCATGCCTTTGAGGCATTGAGATCCTTGTGAAAGAGATTGAGTGATTGAGAGATTGAGAGATTGAGTGTTCTCTTCCATGAGAGAAAAATTCCATTCATTTTGGAAGAATTTCCATCCATTCCATTCATCTCTATGTGAGAGAGAGTTCCTTGATTGAAAGAGAGAGAGATTATGAGTGATCTCTATGAGAGATTCATATGAGGAGCGGTGTTTCCATTGAGACAAAGAAATTGTGAGATAGTTCTCTAAGGTTGTTGAGAGAGAGGTCTATTTTCTATTCAGAGAGAGAGAGAGAAAGAGATCAAGCTCTCTTTGTAAGAGCACACTAATAGCCAGCTCTACAACTATGCTACTAACGAATGCCAACGACCACAGCCTTCAGCAACAATGAAGCTCACTAAATGGCAGTCTTCCACAAAGAGCAGCATCACCATCCTACTCTACTAACTTCCATCATGCTAGCAACTCCAAACTCCTCCCCCTCTCAACATGTCTTCAACGGAAACCTTAGAGTCATAGGTGTTTCCTTCAACCTCCTGCTCCTCAGCCCCACAGATGGCTCTAGCACTACAATGCTCCTACAAATAGGCTAGCACTAAGCTACTCCAATAGCTACCTCTCTCTTGCCTCAGCATGTAACACATCCCCATACAAGCAACCTCTACAACAATCAATGCATGCATTGTAGCCTGCTTTAACAAATAGCGCATCTCCTCTGGCCAGCCTCATAAACTCATCACTATCTAGAGCCTCAAGCCCATGACTCACATGCCCAAGTGGCTCTCGGCTACCTGATAGCCCTCCTTTGCAAATGAGCTCCTACTATGGCAAAGGCAATGCCCTAACAATGTTCAACCTTCATTCGAGCTGCTTCTACTATGCCACTAGCGACCTACAAGCCAGATGCTCCACCAGCTATAGCTCCTAGCAATGATGAGCAAGGCTACGAAACCAACTCCATCAACCATCGATCGAATGAAGGCCAATATAAAGCCCTAATGCTCATGCACCGACTAGACCATCGATCAAATGTAGGCCAACATAAAGCCTCGGTGCTCATGCACCAACTAGACCAAGCCTGCACCTTGACTCCAAGTAATACAACAACCAACTGCTCCAGCCCAATGACCATAGCCAATAGCATCCTTTAGTGACCTTTGAATGGCAATGCCTCCATAGCCACGACCTGTGCCTCCCACGGAGCCTCCAAGCAACGACTTGTTCATGGGTTGCTCCACTTTTAAAGGCCAAGGCGGCCTTCTCCACGATGATCAAGCCTCACCTACAAGGCGACCTCCACAGCAACCCACTCAAGACTAGCAATGACAACTCCTACTCGCATGCATCGATGAACTCGACCTCCATTAGAGCCATAGTGAAGCACTTTGAGGATAGGGTTGTTCAACATAACCCAACGTGATGTTAACTCGGTCAGGCTAACTCCAATTGGGTCACCATAGAGAAGTGTGGTCTATTTGCTACCATGTGGCACACTATCTACCACCTCAGCAGGTGCCACATCATTAGAGAGCACTTCATTAGAGAAAGAGTGTTACTTGGTGACATCACACTACAACATTGTGATAGCAAAGAAAATGTTTCAGACATCTTTACCAAACCACTCGGTAAAGAGCTTTTCAAGAAGCACCAACAAGCTCTTGGTTTGACTCAGAGGAAGGACATTCCCATTAAAGGGGTGTGATGGAATGTAATGCTCAGTCCTTCTTCGATTCCCTAGAATCATCAGCTTGAGGGAAGGCCTACTTCATGATGTTGAGCTTGAGGGAAGGTATTGAGAAACCACACTCAACATCATGTGATCATATGTGCATAGAAATAACCCAATAGAGTGCTATAAAGGAAAGGGTTGGATGCTCTAACCCTAACCCTAAAAAGGTTTGTATATATTCTACATTTTCAACTAAATCTAGTGTACAGTTAGTCATTTGTGGTGTGCTCTCTAGTTGTGCCCTCTCTCCTCATCTCCACTCTTCTCCTATCCCCTCTTCATATTTTGTCACTCTCATCCTAGCATGCCATCCTTAGGATTGCAAGAGAGGGCATATTTATAAGCACAAAATCGGGTTGGGTCAACACCATGAGCCTTTTCCTAAGTCACGGGTGAGGGAATTGAACCATCAACATTTTGGAAATCCTGTTGGGAAGGGTCAATTGAATTGCAAATTAATGAGTTGTAAGTTTAGGAGATTTAGAGAATTGAGTTAGTAAGATCAGTGTTGAGGTCGGTAAGGTTGATGTTAACCGATGATGATGAATTGAAACAATTGTGTGCTACTATAGGAAATTTCTTTGAGTGACTCGAGATTAGTGGTGCAGTTTGGTGGTGTGCTTGAAGACCAACACGTGGGATAGAAAAAGTATTCATATTGCTACTCGAATACTTTATGCCTGAGTCGATGGCTAACACATGCATAGAAAGAAGAAGGAGATATGCAACAGTTTCTAAGCTAAAGGAACACATCCTACAATGAGAGCTAGAGTGGTCTCAGAGTAGAGTTCAATGCCCAAAGGAAGTTGGTAGAAGAAACAACTGTCCAACAAGAATGACAAGTGTGAGGAGAGAGACTCAGCTACACTGTGGAAGTTGATTACTATGTAAAGCCATGACGAAATGCTGGTATTGGGCTAAGGCATCCCAGAATATTGGCAAATGAAGATCCATTGTGGCAAGTGGAGCCCTATCATTCATCTATGGAGAGTCTAGATTTTGAGTAGATAACCATTTCCTCAGTGAAACATCAAAATGAATGAAAAGCCCAACTCATAGTATAAAGAAAACATCTTCGATAGTACTCAACTATCATTCTAGAGGAATGACATTGAGAGAGATATGAAGATAGAAGACCAGCTACAGCAAATGGTCAATGAAACAACCAACGAGAAGAGCAATGTGCTTTTGATAGAGAGAGATGCCACCAAAGACCCAAGGTGAACATGGAGAAACTAAGGCAATTTTCTCAAGTTTCTCTCACAATGGATAGAAATCCTACTCGGCTTATAGATGTACATCAAAGTGTATGTCTGAGGCCTAAAGATAGTACCAACTGACCATGAGAGAATCAACAGTAGCCTCATACACATGAAGGCAGATATGATAGGTGGAAGACTAGTCACTTGGTGCTTTCGAGTGGAAGACCTTCCTACTCAAGTTATGGAGCAAAAAAGTCAAAGTCCAACACCAACATAAAGGTAAAATTTCAAAGGCACTGATGATGAAGATCCATATAGTCACTTGCAGAGTTTTTGGTGAGTCTATCACATCAATGGTGCCACAATAGATGAGGATTACATGGATTTTTGCATGTACCTTAATAAAAAATGCCCAGAGGTGGTTTAATTTGTTTCCAATTAGATATCTCCCTGATTGGTATGCCATGTCGAAGCATTCTTAAGAAGTTTCAGGTAGGAATTCAATGAAGAAGATGTCTAGACCAAGCTAAGTGAGATGAAGTAGAACAAGGGAGAGTCCATCCAAGACTTTGTACTTATAGGATGCGAGCTCTTATCAATCAATTGAGTACGATTCCAGATGACAAGTCTATGCGATCTTGGTTGATCACAGGTTGCACCCAAGTAGACTTGCATAAGCTAGAGATAGCCAATCTGACTAGAACTCATGAAGATTTGTTAGACTGAGCTATGACTCTGGAGAAGAGTGAAGTTTCAAACAACAAGGCAAAGAAGAAATATGTTGATAGTGATACTGAGGAGATGTTGACAAAGAAAGACAATCTCAAAACTGAGCTGAAGAAGGCCTTAAAATAATTGGGCATTTGAGGGAATCCAAACAAAAATGGAAAGTTGTGTAATAAGAGTTCTAGGGGTAGACACGTGGAAGAGGAATGCAAGTATAAGTATTGCAATACCTGCACCAAGTTTGGGCATGATGAATCAGATTGTTGGTTCGATGCTAAAAATTGCCGTGTCATTAAACTAAGTGGTGACTGATGCTTGGCCACCAACTGATAAGCCACCATATCCTAAGAAAAAGGACAAAGGTAAGAATGGTAAGGAGTAAACCGATCCAAGTGCTTTTGTTGTGAGAAAAACATCCACATTCTGACTATCCAATATGGTTGGAACATTTGAAGTTTCTCAAGATTAACATGGAAAGAAAAAAACTGGATCCAGAATGTCGAGCAGTTGTAGCCAAGCTACTAGATGTAGTTGATGCCTAAGTGGTTACTCGATCGAAAGGATCAATAGCAACTACTAAAGACATCGATGGTTCAAGTAAAGACATTAATTGGAAGGCTCAAAAGGAGTTGGCAGCTAAAAAGGCTCCTGCAGTGATGTCCCCAAGTAGACTCAGCTATCTATTTATTGAGCAAAGGGAATCCTCAAAATCTAAGCAAACGCAGCAGAATCAAGTGCTTTACAAGAACCTAGCACTAGCCCGAGCATGGGGAATATTTAAGAACATGCAATCACCGAGTTAATGTGAATAGCTCCTTACAATCGGGATTTCTTTGCCCAATAGATCAAGGAATCATCCGAGCAACCAAAAGAGGTACAATCCTTAGCCACTATACATGTGATTAATACTCTACTAGTCGATGAGAAGTTCTAGTAATCACCATTGAGGCTAAGAAACAAACTATACCAAGAGTAATAGTGGACAGTGCATCTGCAGTGAACATAATTTCTAAAGAAATTGCTTAGAGACTGAAGCTTAAGTCATACAAGCCATCAACTTTCTGAGTACACATGGCAGATTAATGACCACATGACCCAAAATTAATGTTGTAGGATGTTGTCATCTCTATAGGTAGAATCTATTATATAGATAGCTTTATTGTGATTGCCATGGAGCAACATGCCTATCCAATACTATTGGGCCAACCTTGGCTAAAGAGTGCAAAAGTACTAGGGTTCAGAAGAGATGATCATTAAGAAAGATAGTTAAGATGTGTGCATTCCTACAAATCCTTAGAAGGTTCTGAGTAGTTGTCAACCAAAGTATATTGGAGGTCATAGACCCATTTCCTCAGGATAATGAGTCATGATTGATGGAGTTACAAATCCTACATATGGGTGAAATTGACATTTTCCAAGTGCCTGCAAACATCAAATAGAAGTTCAAAGATGAGCAGATTAATAAGCAAAAATATATTAGCTTCACTAAAGACATTGAAGGGAAACGAGGGATAGCTTAAATGCCAGTGACTATTACCAGACTCGGTACTGAACAATTAGTACCAAGAGCTAAATCTCAAACCAGAAGACAACCCTACCACAGTAGTGGTAAGTGCCAATATTTCTAATTCTCAAAATAGAAGACAACCTTGCCATGGTAGCGGTAAGTTCCAATCTCTCTCTCTCTCTCTCTCTTAACTAGGCCATCACCTGGCCCTACTAACACACACACAAACATGCATCTCTCTCTCTCTCTCTCACACACACACACACACACACACACACACACACACACACACACACACACACACACACACACACTTGCCTCCTGAGAGGGATTCCCCCTAAGGAAGGGATATGGTCCCATCTATGAGAAAAAAGAGGCCCCTTGAAAATGAACTAGGAAAATATGCTAGGAAAATGAGTTGAACCCCCGATGGGGGACAAGGATAATAGCATGACACATGCCCTAAAGGGCAAAACTAGGAACCAGAGTCGGATAAAGAAAAGGTGAAAGGAGAAATTTTAGACATGGAAAAAGCCACCTTGGAAGGAAATTATAAGTCGGGATACATGGCTATATGAGTGAGACAAATACATATTCGGGTGCACATTGCTACATGCAAGAGTACATATAAACTGATGGATATACTGAGTCATATAAGCACCCGCACTTAAAAAATTGTTAGGGATACCCAAGACCACCAGCATATGGGAGTCTATCCGAATGGAAGCCAACTTACTAATGGCCATCCACATAGCATGGAGCAAGGTAACGATGAAGGCACCATTTAGATCACATACCCTGGAGGGCCTTAAAAAGGAACAATAACCCCAAACATGCAAATACGTGGAAAAGAAGAACAAGTGGTCTTATATGAAAAAAAAAGAGGGGGACAAATTACCACGTGCCCTGGGCCATGAAAATGAATGATGCATGGGAAGTATGGATGACTATGAGCCATTAAGGCTCCAGTACAACGAACGGCTAAGGCACCCCCCCCCAACGAATACATGCACCTAGGGCTTTGGATTCCCTGGGTTTTCTTGCCTTCCCACCCTCGGCATCCCCTCCTCCCAAGGTCATAGCATTGAAGACTCTCTGAGGAGCTTCATTGGCAAACGAGAAACACACAACACCACAACCAAGATGACCCTGAGCTCGAGGGCATGCAAAGTAGGGTACTTGTTAGATTGAAGCAGTGCCTAGAGAAGCGGGAAGTGAGTAGACTGACACAAGCAATAAACTAGCCACCGACAATGGATAGCACATAGGTAAGCATGAAAATTGAAGCGAGTTGTGTGAGTGAGGATAGCATATACAACCCAAAGACCTAGACCCGCTTGTCCACTCTCCCTTCCTCTACACCCCCCATAAAAAGACTCGCTCAGGCTCGAGCTCTTCAAGCAGTTGCTTCCTCTCACAAACAGTCACCCAAGGACCCTGAAAGCTCATGGGAGCACAAGGGAGGGCAGATGAAAACAGAGGTGGGATAGCACGGCTCTCTACTCTTTCTTTTCTTTCTTTTCTTATTCTTTTGCTCTAAGTTAATCACGATGGAGAGAGAGGACCCCTACACTCAAACGTCGAGCTTCACCCATTTATAATTGCTACTTGTAGATTCCTTTCCCCATCAATCACATAAGCACGTATGTCACCATCCAATGGTGGCAGTGCAAAATAATTTTTGGGATTTTGTGTAAGGATCCAGGCACTAAGTGGTAGAAGAGGGTGACCCAGATCCAATACTACACTAAGTGGCACTAAGTGGTAGAAGAGGGTGACCCAAATCCAATACTACACTATGAATTTGGAATGGCACTGAACATCACCGAGTCTCATGAAGACCCAATGGGCCAAAGCGTGGACCATGGACCGGCTTACCAACCTCGAGCGGCCTCCCATCAATATCAGCTCATTGCATTCATGGCCACCCAAAGGGCAACTGACTTTTGAAGCCAATCACCCCGATTCTTCTCCATGAGACTCTACAACAGATGAATCTAGGCCTTCTCATCATCTAGTTTGTCCACGTCCCCCACAACGATGAAGGCACCATCATCGGTGACCACATGGCTTCAACCCAAGAGCCTCTATGTTGGAGCAGTGGCGGCTAGTCCCTGCTAGTCCATGACAACACAACTAAGGGTAGCCGAGGCAAAATGTTAGCCCTCGGGTTGGTTTAACATGGAGCCATAGGTTTAAGTACGATTACCAAGTGCCGACCTTGGAAGCAGTGGAATCTTGACTGAGCACTGTTTTGCAGTAGAGGTGTAGAAGATTATGGCACCTCCAATCAGTAGTTGTGGCATGATGCACCGAGCACGTCTACACTTAGAAGGAAATTAAGCTATGTAGATGATACGGTTGTGGCAACCAAAGAAGAGAACAAGAGATTAGTCTGTCGAGTTCTCTTCCTCTGACTTGAGTTTGCTAGGATAGGGAGCGACTGAGTGTTCATTGCAAGCCAAGGTGGCTTGGTTGTACTTAGGACATTACTAGTTGATTCAACACAAGTTGATTATGTTTGTCCATGTACATGTCCTTGTTAATGAATTACACTCAGTATTCTTTTAAGTGTATGTAACTCAGTATTCTCCAATCACCTTCCACAAGATGTTAAAAACTTGGCTTATGGAACTTCACATCTTGCCAGTAGGAGAGTTTGACATTTTCCAAATAGGTGCTGACCTCAGGCAGAATATTAAAGAAGAAAAATAGCTTGCACAACAAAACCTGTATCCCAGCAATTTCATTGAAGATGTAGTTGGGGAAAGAGACATTGCTGACCCTTAACTCACAATTACTCGATTAGGATTTGAGTAGTTACTTCCAAAGCCAACCCAAGAATTAAATCTGGGTATTAGTAGACTAGGATCTTAAAATAGTAATCATCATTGCCAATGTGGTTGATGATTATATATAACTAAAGTCGGCAAATTTTTTATGCAATATAAGGATGTTTTTTCATGGAGCTATATAGATTTGATTGCTCCAAATCCTGGTCAGAAGCTCGGCCATGAGTATGTCGATCTTCTACTTCCCACACGTGTATCGACCTTTGTCATTGTTCTGTACTAGAAACATGTCCAGCCTCAAAACTTGATTCATAGTTTCGGCTTGAAGAAATGTGTTCATTGTGATGTTGAGATATCGAGCTCCACTCGCGATATGCCAGGGTGACCATTGTGCATTTATGTCATCAACTTGTTAGCTACAGATGCAGTTGGTACACCGCCCACGAATAATAGCTGGATGATAGCTATCCTTATCTACTCTAGTTTGTGGCTCAGTTAGTATGCCACATTAGTTAGTTGAGTTTGGTTTGAGACCCACATATAGGGTTCTTCTATTTCTTTGTACTCGAGTTCTTTTGGCTTTCACAACTAAGAAGAGGAAAACTGTTTTCAGCCTCCACCTGTGTGTGTATTCCCCCATTGTGTATGTGAGAAAGCCACAAGTGAGACTCCTTCCCTCTCTCCCACTATCTTCACATGGTATCAGAGCCTTGTTCGTGGTAAGGAGCTCAAGAAACCAAACCAAGTTCGCGGTGTCTTGGTAAGAGGACCAGTGTTGCTTTCCTTTTTCAAGTTTGGGAGCAACAAATCTCTACAGGTAGCATAGCCAGAAGTGCAAGAGTGCACTATCTTAGATTGAGACACCCTTCGCAGTGTGGCGAGAGTGCAGTATATGCTGTGGGGGTGAACGAAGCCCTTGGTGACTTTATTTTTCTAATTCGAGGCCATTTCGGGGCCTGTTTTGAAGGCAGAAGTTCTTTGTAGGCACTCAGAAAAAGGCCCTGTTTTTGTTGTGCGACCACTGCTCACAGTTGGTCGGTGAAAAGTTGCCACAAAAATTGCATCGTATGCCTGTGTGCAGAGATATTGGGAGTTGTAGAATCATGCTTGTTGCCTGTTGATGCAAAATCATCACTAGGAAGTGACTATGTGGTCAAATACCACTTTCGTCAGTTTTGCAGATCTGCCCGTGTGAGGCAAAAGCTGTGTTTTTTGCAGTGATAGAATATTTTGCAGTGTTCTGTAATGGCGTCTGATTCTCTTTCATAGATTGTCACTGAAAAGCTTGACAAGAACAACTTCCAGGCATGGAAGTTTAGAATGACGAATTTCCTTATGGGAAAAGGCTATTGGGAGTTCATTACAGGAAATGAAGAAGATGTTGGGGTAAAGGCCATGTGGCCAGTCCCGTGTACATAGTATACTATGCTTCCACTATATATACTATGCATACCTATTCTTTGGTGTCTCTTGACACCCCCACATTGTGTGCTCTCCTCTCCTTCTTGTTGCCCTTTGTTGTCCCCGATCCCCTTCAAACTGGTATCAGAGCTCTAGGAAGCTTGGTGACAGCCCAATGACCTTAAGTAGCTTGGTGGTAGACCGGAGCCACTCGGTGGAGTAAGGAGTTCTGTTTCTTGGAGAGTTTGAGAGAGAGGTGAAGAGTGAGAGACCCTTGAGCTACTTGCAGCTGTGGAAAAGAAATCTCTGGTGTGTTGAGGGAGAACCCTGGTTGTGGTTGAGGATAAGAGAGACGAATCTCTGGCTTGTCCTCCCTTCTACAAGCAGTTTTTGGTCACGACATCGAAATTTTGCAAACAAATACTCTATTCTACTCAATTTCGATGCTCTGAGCAATTTCAGGTCCTTTGGGAGATATTCACTGGCGAAACCTGCTCATAAAATTTGCAGACATTTTGTGTGACAGTCACTTTTCTTGACAGGCACTTTTGGAGCTACCATATCTTCTCATCCTTGGAGAATTTGGCTCAACTCACTTCTGAGAAGTTGGAGTATTCCCAACTTGCTACAAGTTTGCTGTTCATCACTCTGCCATTCGACCACTATTTTGTGAGATATAGCACTCTTTTGGCATGTCATTTGGCATTTTTTCACAATTCGGTGAAGGACCAAGTAAGAGGCTATTTCTTGCACTTGTCTCTACCTTATTTTGTTTTTTGCATTTGTTGCAATATTTTCTTCTTGGCATGGCCCACCGGATGTGGTGGTAGAGCTTGCCATTTGGTAGAGTGGTGGTGAGTTTTGGTGCAGGACACAAATTTGACACAATGTAAAGTGCAAACTTGAGCATGGTTTTTTGAGGCATTTTGGATGCCATAAGTAGTGAATTTTTGGGCAACAGTTGCAATTGGTAAATGCTACATTTTGGATGCCATAAGCAGTGAATTTTTGGGCAACAGTTGCAATTGGTAAATGCTACATTTTGGATGCCATATGCAGTGAATTTTTGGGCAACAGTTGCAATTGGTAAATGCTATAGTTTGGATGTCATATGCCATGTTGGGTCAATGCAATTGTATGCAAGGATTCTTCACTTGTTGTTGAAGGTTTTGGCACTAGTTTAAGTGCGGGCACTTGTTGTACAGGCTGTGCACTTGTAGTACATTTCACTCTTTGGTGGCATTGATTGCTTGCAAGGAGCTAAGTGTTTGAGCATCATTATTGTCTTGTTGTTGTGGCTTGGACATTATGGTAGATTCGTCATCTATGATGAACATTAAAAAGCTAGAGGGAACTAGCAACTTTGATGTGTGGCAGACACAATGCATGAACATACTGTATCTCAAGGACCAATATGTTCCCATTCAAGAGCAAGGCAGGAAGCCTACGTCTATGACAGATGCTGAATGGTGGAGGCTAAACACACTTGCTAAAACCACTATTATGTTGACATGTTGCGATGACATTGTTATGAGCATTCGGAATGAGAACACTGCATGGGATGCATGGCAGAGATTAGGGACATTGTATGCACAGCAAAGCGCTTCTAGCAAAGTTTTTTGGTTGAAGAAGGTTGTGCAATTGCAAATGAGAGAAGGGCAATCTGTATTGACTCATTTGAATGAGTTTAATAAGACTTTCAGTCATGTTATTCAGCATGGGCTGAATTTGGATGATGAGGTTAAGTCATCATTGCTCTTGGTCAGTTTGCCTCCCAATTGGGATACATTTGTCATAGCCACTAGCAACTCTCATCATTTGCAGGTCTATGCTGATGTAGAGGGTGCCATCATGCAGGAGGACATGAATAGGCAGAATAGAGCAGGTTCCAAAGCCTCTAGTGCTATGAATGTCAGAGGTAGACAACAGGACAGAGATAAAGACAAAAGAGGCAAGTCTAGAAGCAAATCTAGATCTAAAAAGGACATTGTGTGCTTTTACTGTGAGAAAAAAGGGCATTATAAGAGTCAATGTCATAAGCTACAGGCTGACAAAAAGGTAGGCAAAGTGGAGTCAAAGGATAAGAAAGAGGATGATGACAAAAACAAGGACAAAGGGAAGGGCAAAGTTGAAGCAAATGCTCTTTCGTACGCTTCTCCAAGTTCTCATGATAGAGGTGTGACATGCCAAGGTGGTGTTACCATTGAGGAGATTGATAACATAGTGGATTAGTATGTAGCTGAACATGAGATACTTTATATGTCTTCTCATGATGACCAGTACTTGCTAGCTAGCATGGGCACTGCTATGCATACTTGGCTCATTGACTCGAGAGCTTCATTTCATGTCACTCCACATCGTGAGTGGTTCACGACATACATGGCAGGTGACATGGGACCGGTCTTTCTTGGAGATGATCATGAGCTACGTATTGCAGGCATTGGTGATATTGATCTCCAGGTTGGTCATGGACGCATTTTTACACTTCATGATGTAAGGCATGTACCTGAGCTAAAGAAGAATCTCATCAGTGTAAGTCAGCTTGACTTGAGTGGTCATGTACTCTCTTTTGGGCATGGGAAATGGAAAATATGTAAAGGATATTTGGTCATGACAAAGGGATCATTGGTTGATTCTCTATACCCTCTTTCTTGTACTGCTTCATGTAGTTCAACTCATGCTACCACACAACTGCCAACAGGTGTGTTGTAGCATTACCGGTTGGGGCATATGAGCAAGAAAGGAATGGAAATCTTATCTCATTGTGGCTACTTGCCTGTGTTTAGTGGCTCTGAATTTGCTGGTTGTGAACATTGCATTTATGGGAAGCAAGTTCAATTGCCTCACAAAAAGAAACTTATGCGTAAGCTCTTACCGTTAGATTTGGTACATACAGATGTGTGTATGATGCCACAGCTTTCTTTGGGTGGTGGCAAGTATTTTGTGTCTTTTATTGATGATGCTACATGAAAGGCATGGGTGTATCCTATGCGTCAGAAAGATGATGTGTTTTAGACTTTCAAGATATGGCTTGCATATGTAGAAAATCAAACAGGCAGGTCATTGAAATGTCTTAGATGTGACAATGGAGGTGAGTATGTGTTGAAAGAGTTTGATAACTTCTTGGCTTTGAAAGGTATCAAAAGGGAACTCCCTCCACCTCACAACCCATCACAAAATGGTGTTGCTGAGAGGTTAAACAGGACTATACAGGATAGAGTCCATTCAATGTTGTCACATGCTGCTTTATCTCATGGGTTTTGGGCTGTGAGGCAGTAAAAATTGCTATACATTTAATCAACCGTTCCCCTCATCATGCTTTGGATTACAAGGTGCCTGCAGGAATGTGGACAGGCAAGCCTCCGTCTTATAAACACTTGCACGTGTTTGGTTGTGATGCGTACGTGCACATACGCAGAGAGGATCGCAACAAGTTAGATCCAAAAGCACAGAAATGCATATTTCTTGGTTATGGTGAGGAGGGAGAGATGGGATATAGACTTTGGGATCCTAGCCATCATAAAATAGTACGTAGCAATGACGTTGTCTTCAAAGAGCATTCTATGCCAAAAAGATCAGCTGATAGACCAGAAGTGGTGAGACGCACCATATTTGAGGACACATACATTGGACAGCTAGTTAGGCAAGTACAGGAGGAGATAGAACAATCTCCAGTTCAGCCCGAAAATGTATTGGATGGTGGTCAGGTAGATCAACCACCCACAGGTCCACATATACCACAATTTTAGCCATATAATGATGTAGAACAGCCGTGTTTTGATGGGCAACGAGCCTCACATGAGCAGCCCACCCCTCAGCTGAGGAGGAGTACTCGACTGTCACATCCTCCTGATAGATTTCAGCCAGGTTTGGACTATCTTATGGTGACTGACTGTGGTGAGCCTTCATGCTACAAAGAGGCTATGCAGAGGGTAGATAAGATGAAGTGGGAGTTGGCCATGAAGAGCGAGATGGCATCTCTCAAGAAGAATGGCACATGGGATTTGGTGCCTTTGTCGGATGGGCATAAAGTCTTGCCATACAAGTGGGTGTATAAGCAAAAGTTTACACCGGCTGACACTTCACTAAAGTACAAGGCCAGGCTTGTGGCAAAACATTTCAAGCAAGAACATGGGATTGATTTTGATGAGGTTTTTTCTCCCGTAGTCAAGATGACTACCTTGCGGACTGTTTTAGCTTTGGTTGCTAGAGATGACTTGGAGTTGTATCAGATGGATGTGAAGACCGTGTTTCTTCATGGATCTCCATGAGGAGATATACATGCAGCAGCCAGAGGGGTTTGTTGACAAAGGGAAACCTCGTCATGTATGTAAGCTCAAGAAGAGCTTATATGGCTTGAAACAAGCTTCGAGGGAGTGGTATCACAAGTTTGATGCATTCATGAGAAAGCAGGGCTTTGGCAGGAGTGAAGAGGATCACTGTTTCTATGTAAAGAGGGCGGAAGATGGCAGCCTTCTTATTTTGCTCATCTATGTAGATGACATGCTTCTAGCCGGAACATGTAAGCAGTCGTTAAATGCCTTGAAAGTTGAACTACATAAGGCATTTGAGATGAAGGACTTGGGCACTGCGAGCCATATTCTTGGCATGCGTATTCAGAGAGATAGACAAAGGCGATTGCTTTACCTGTCTCAAAAGGAATACATTGGGAAAGGTGCAAAGGCTCTTTCTACTCCATTGCCTCCATACTACAAACTTTCTCAAGAGGATAGTCCGCCGAAATCAGATGAGGAGTGGGCTGCAATGTCCAAGATACCTTATGCATCGGCTGTTGGTTGTTTGATATATGCCATGGTTGCTACTAGACCAGACATTGCTTATGTAGTGGGAGTAGTGAGCCGATACATGGCAAATCTTGGCAAATGGCATTGGGAAGTAGTGAAAGGGGTTATGAGGTATCTCAAAGGCACTCAAGATATGTGCATATGCTTTGGGCAGACAGATTCAGTGGTACATAGGTATGTAGATGCTGATTATGCAGGTTGTCCAGTGAGTAGGAAGTTGACTACAGGCTACTTGTTCACATTCGCAGGTGGTGCAATTTCATGGGTCTCTCATCTACAGGGTTGTGTTACCCTTTCTACCATTGAGGCAGAGTATGTGGCAGCCACGGAGGCCACAAAGGAGGCCATATGGCTTTCTCATCTCTTGGCAGAGTTAGGTATGTTACAGGAGATTCTAGTGCTACACTGCGATAGCCACACTGCTATCATGTTGGCCCGGAATCCAGTATTCCATGCCAAGACAAAGCACATTGATATCAAGTACCATTTCATACGGCAGGTACTTGGTGATAAGCTCATCCAGCTTGTCAAGATTCATACGGATGACAATCCTGCAGATCTTTTTACGAAGAGTCTAGCTTTAGCAAGGTTTGCACACTGCCGAGACCTTATGGGTATTGGGTAGGTGACCTTCTTCTATTGTTGTACATACTCTCACTTCCCTTAGGCACATCGCCTTTAAGTGGGAGGTTGTTAGGGTAAAGGCCATGTGGCCAGTCCCGTGTACATAGTATACTATGCTTCCACTATATATACTATGCATACCTATTCTTTGGTGTCTCTTGACACCCCCACATTGTGTGCACTCCTCTCCTTCTTGTTGCCCTTTGGTGTCCCCGATCCCCTTCAAAAGAACCAGTTCTTCCTAATGTTCCCAATCAACAGGAAATGCAAGCATTTAAAGGATGGCATGAGAGAGCTAGAAAAGTTATGTACTAGTTGTCTATCAGCATTTCGGATTCTATGATTGTGCATATTCAGGATGCAAGTACGCCAAAGGAGGCATGGGATACTTTGGCAAAAATGTACAGCACAAATATGCAAGCCAGTAAAATGCAGCTCACAAACAGGAGTTGCATAATGTGCAGAGAGAAAATTTGAGCATCAATGACTACCACATGAAGGTGAAGAAAATTGCAGATGCAGTTGCTTCCATTGGGTCACCAGTGGAAGATGATGATCTAGTTTCTATGAACTTGAATGGTCTAGGAAAGGATTATGCACAGTTCCGGACATCCATTGCCGTCCGTGAAAAATTTTCTGATTTTGAAGAGTTGTTTGCTCTTCTAATTTCTGAAGAGCAGAGAAATGGGGGTGCATCTTCTTCAGGAGGAACTTCAAAAGAAACTGTCTTCTACTCAAATGCTGGAAGAGGTAGAGGCAGAGGTAGAGGAGGCCGATCTGCAAGCCATGGTAGAAATCAGAATATGTAGCAAACTCAAGAAAACCAGTCCTATGGAGGAGGACGTGGTAACTCTAGAGGCAGGGGGAGCCAAAGAGGCCGTGGTGGATGGCAGAGAGGCCAAAATGCAAACAACAATGTTGAATGCTACTACTGTGGTAAAATGGGTCATATGGCTAAGGACTGCTACAAAAAGCAGAATGACATTTTGAATGGAAAATTGCAGCAAGGCAATTATGCATCTTTTAGTAGACAAGGTGATGATAGAAATGAGCATCTATTTATGGTGCAGCACATGACCAATTCTGTGACAAGTGCAGAAGAACAAAATGATGTGTGGTATGTTGACTCAGGTGCATCAAACCACATGAGAGGTCATGCAGAGTGGATGCAGGATGCAAGGAAAATGGAAAAACTAGGATTTGTGGAGACTGGTGATGATACTGCACATCCTATTGTGCAAATTGGTAAAATTCCTTTGTCTATGCAGGATGGGAAAAAGAAATACCTGTCTGATGTATTTCATGTCCCGAACATCACCAAGAACCTGGTTTCTGTTGGTCAAATGGTTGAGCAGGTATTGCAGGTTAGATTTAATCCTCATGGATGCTTTGTTGAGGATATGAAAAATAACGGTCGCTTGATAGCAAAAGGAAAGAAGAAAGGCAGGATGTTTATGTTGGATGCAGACATGCCTGAATTGAGTGCAGCAATGTTTGCACATGGGACCAGTGTAGTTCAAGATATTGATATCTGGCACAAACGCATTGGTCATGTTAATATACAGTGACTTAAATCAATGCAAGCCCAAAATATTGTTGCAGGATTGCCTAAATTCAAGGTTGCAAAAATGCACAAGGTTTGTGAAGCCTGTCAATTTGGAAAACAGGCAAGGAAACCATTTCCTAGGCATGTTCAAGAGAGTAAAAAGCCATTGGAATTAATCCACTCTGATGTGTGGACTACTAAAGCTACATCTATTGGAGGCTGTCACTATTTTGTCACTTTTATTGATGACTTCAGCAGAAAACTTTGGGTGTATTTTATGAAAAAGAAAAGTGAAGTGTTTGGGCACTTCAAAGCTTTTAAAGCTATGGTTGAAAAAGAAACAGGCCTGCAAATAAAATGCCTAAGGTCAAATGGAGGGGGAGAGTACCTCTCAAATGAGTTTGTAAGGTTCCTGCAGGAGCATGGCATAAAGCAGCAATATTCATGTAGTCATACCCCACAGCAAAATGGACTTGCAAAAAGGAAAAACAGGCATATTGGAGAGGTATCTTGGGCTATGCTAAATGAAAAAGATCTACCATATTATTATTGGGCTGAAGCAGTTGCTACAGCAGTTTACATAATGAATAGGACTCCCACTGCAGCAATACATGGCATGATGCCAAAGGAGATGTATACTGGTAGGAAACCAGACATTTCTCATTTGAAAATTTTTGGTTGCATTGCCTATGTTCATGTGCCAGATGAGTTGAGGACCAAGTTGGATCCAAAAGCTGAGAAGTGCATCTTTATTGGTTATTCTCTGCAGCAGAAAGGGTATAGATTTTATAACCCTTCTTCCCGTAAGTTTACAGTGAGCAGAGATGTTGTTTTTGATGAGATGAGCAGTTGGTATAAACCAGTAAATGTGATGATTGATGTAGATGCTGGTAATGCTACATAGAATTCACAACAGCAATCACAAAATATCAGTGGACCTGCAATGTCCTCTAGCAGTGGTTCACATACTTCGCCATGGACAAGCAGATTGAGATCAGGAGAATCTCCTCAAAGCAATGCAGATAGTGGTATGCAAGTATCATGAAAAGGAAAAGAGAAGGTAGATCAGCCCATGTTTGATGTGAATGCAGGTCACTCTTATGTGGATGGTGAATCCAGTGGCTCTAAACAGAGCATTCATGATGAGTTGGGTATTCCTTCTGTTGTTACACCTGGAGTAAGGAAGACCAGGGATGTTTTGAGAGCACCTGGAAGTGAGCCTATTTTGCATAGGTCTACCAGAGCTAGGTATCCTGTGGATAGGCTGAAATATGATGGATTTATAGCCATTCACTATGCCTATATGGTCAAAGTGATACAGGAACCAGAACCTACTTCTTTTGAGCAAGCCATGGGAAATGAAAAATGGGAGAAAGCCATGGATGAAGAAATGGATGCCTTGGAAGCAAATGCTACATGGGAATTGGTGCCTTTGCCTAAAGACAAGAATGCAATTGGCTGTAAGTGGGTTTATAAGATCAAGCACAATGCAGATGGTTCTGTGAATAGATACAAGGCAAGATTAGTTGTCAAGGGGTATGCACAGACATATGGCATTGATTATGAAGAAACATTCAGTCCGGTTGCAAGGATGGCAACTGTAAGAGCAGCCATTGCTATGGCTGCATCAAAGGGATGGTCTTTACATCAAATGGATGTAAAGAATGCCTTCTTGCATGGTGATTTGCAAGAAGAGGTCTTTATGGAGCAGCCACCAGGTTATGTTCATGCTATTCATTGTTTGCAGGTTGAAGAAAGCCTTGTGTGGCTTGAAGCAAGCACCTAGAGCATGGTCTGACAAGATAGGACAGTATCTTGTCACTATTGGCTTTCAGATTTCCAAGGCAGATTTCTCACTCTATGTGAGAAAAACAGAGAAAGGTATTATGCTGCTTGTCATTTATGTTGATGATTTGATCATCACAGGTGATAGTGATGAAGATATCCTTCATGTGAAAATGCTATTGAAGCAGAAGTTTGAGATGAAGGATTTGGGAGAGCTGTGTTATTTCTTGGGCATTCAGGTGATTAGATCACCAAGTGGGATACAGCTCTTGCAGAGGCAGTATGGATTGGACATGCTGTCCAAATATGGGATGACAGGCTGTAAGCCTATTTCAGTTCCTTTGGAGCAGAATGTGAAGCTGAGCACAGATGCAGGTGAGCTTTTGGAAGACCCTACTATGTACAGACGCATAGTAGGAAGTTTGATTTATATGACTATTACCAGGCCAGATTTAAGCTATGCTATTGGATTGGTAAGTCAGTTTATGCAGGCTCCAAGGAAACCGCATTTGGATGCGGCTAGACGCATACTCAGGTATGTGAAGTCCACATTGTAGTATGGACTATTTTATGAGGCTGGGGTTCAGATACAGTTGCATGGATACACTGATGTTGATTGGGCTGGTAGTACTTCTGATAGACGATCTACCAGTGGATATGTGTTCTCTTTTGGGAGTGCTGCAGTCACCTGGAGTAGCAAGAAGCAGCCTACAATTGCCTTGTTGAGCACAGAGGCTGAGTATAGGGGTGCAGCAATGGCTGCATGTGAGGTAGCTTGGTTGCATAAGCTACTTTATGATATGCATCAGTCTACAGATGGGCCAGTTGTCATTTATTGTGACAACATGAGTAGTATACACTTGGCAAATAACCCAGTCTATCATGCTAGAACAAAGCACATTGAGGTGCATTATCACTATGTGCGGGAGAAGGTTTTACTAGGTCTTATTGATCTAGTTTATGTCAGCACAGAGGATCAGGTAGCTGACATATTCACAAAGGCATTGGGCGTAGAGAAGCTACGCAAGTTCAGAGACCTGCTTGGTGTGCAAGGATTGGGATTGAGCTCGAGGGGGAGTGTTGAGATATCGAGCTCCACTCGCGATATGCCAAGGTGACCGTTGTGCATTTATGTCACTGACTTGTTAGCTGCAAATGCGATTGGTACACCGCCCACGAATAATAGTTGGATGACAGCTATCCTTATCTACTCTAGTTTGTGGCTCAGTTAGTATGCCACATTAGTTAGTTGAGTTTGGTTTGAGACCCACATATAGGGTTCTTCTATTTCTTTGTACTTGAGTTCTTTTAGCTTTCACAACTAAGAAGAGGAAAACTATTTTCAGCCTCCACCTGTGTGTGTATTCCCCCATTGTGTATGTGAGAAAGCCGCAAGTGAGACTCCTTCCCTCTCTCCCACTATCTTCACATGTGACCTATTAGACTCCTCAAAATAAATACTTTCCGTGGGTAACTGCTCGGATTCTTTGTGCCAGAACCTGAAAGTCACCTCTCCATGGAAAGGCTCATGTATTCTTGGATGTACAATCAGAATTGGCTCACTCTTGGTGTCAATATAGTATCCTAGAACATGTCTCCTTTTTTCATGACTATGCTATTGGCATGACTTGTGGATGAGGTTTGCCATGTGTCACCATGGACTACCAACCAAAATGATTAACCAAAGCTAGACAAAATGGACCATGGTCAATTATAATGTCAACAATCAATGAGAACCTGAGCTAGAAAGAAAGAAATTTGAAAAAAATTGCAAAGTTTGATGGTGACAATGGTGATTTTGTGGCACAAGAGAAGGTCTGTAGTCATGCTTGGCATCGATGTTTGCATTGCCTTTGTGTTGTAGAAGTCTGTCAACTTGTCTGGTCCATTCATAGGTGACTGTTTGCTACTGGTGTCATTGCGTTTGCCCGGTTTGTTATTGAAGCTTTGCATTTGGGTCATCATTTGCCTTGCTTGTGTGTTGTTGCTTGTTTCTCGAGTCAGGTCTTGACTAGTCTAGTCACTACTTGTTGTGAGTTGCTGTTTGTTACTTGTTGCTCTACGTTAGCATATATTATGGTCAACTCTTTGCCTTCAGTTGTTTGCAAGTGTGCTAGCTTTTGCTTTGTCACTTAGAGCTACAAGTGCCAACGCAAAGATGGGCAACATATGGATCAAGACCCGCAAGCCAAATATGGCTACTTCTCTAGATCCTTGAACCTTTGCAGATGCAATTGTGCAAATTTTTTCTCAAGCATAAGGGCCTCAAAATCACACCCTCTCTCTCCCAATTTCCTTAGAACTTTATAATACCTTCATAAATGAAGATAACCATCTCTCCTTCACATGAAGGAACTCTCTTTAAAAAGTTGAATGAAGAGAAAAGTCTCTCAAGGGGATAGGATAGATTTTTTTCCTTAGTCTTTCCATATCTCTCTCCTCTCTTAGAATAGAACACAGGAGAAGAATGGCCAGTCAAACTCTAAGGAAAGAATGATGAAAATGGGCAAATATAAGTGAATGGAAATCACTCAAGAACCCTTAGGAAGGACACTCAAGAGATTTTACAAAGGACTATATCTAAACCTAATCTAGGAGAACTAGATCTAAGCTTTAATACCATGACAAAACATGAGTACCTAAGATGTGCTTACAACTAATCTAAGGTGGATGCATCCTAAATGCATACACGATGAAGAGCTAAACTACAAAAGCATAGATTCAAGCTCACTTAGGTTACAAGATTGAGATTTATACTCATAAAGAGACTTGAGAGCTTGCTTGATGTTATTGCTTGAAATGAACCTCCCATTATAGGAGTGGATACATACTTGCATATGATTGCTTACATGTGGGATAATACCTCCAATAGTGGACTATAAAGTCTTCCTCAAGGGCATTCATCCAACAAGGAGTAGGTAGTTCTTCTTTAGAGTTACCCTCTTCTTGGAAATCAGCACAAGCATGGCATTCTTTTAATTGATATCTTATTTGAACTCCTTAGACCCCGTCTTGCTAGTAGCTCCATAGCTTTCTCCATTCTATTTCCATGGAACTTTATGTCCAATCCTCTATCCATCAATGTCTTGAAGGGCATCAAATGGCCTTTTTGTCACTACAAGAGGCTATTGTTGATCCTTTCTATCTTTAGTCAATGGAGCTTGAAGCATTGGTTGTATGCTCTCCAATTTCCTAGCTCTATCATTCTTAGCTAGTTGATCCTTAACCTCCTTAGGAACCCACTCTTTTCCAAAGGTGGAGCTAGAGTTGCTATTATAGGTTTGATCTTTTCCTTTTGGTGTTTTCCAAAGGTGGAGCTAGAGTTGCTATTGTAGGTTTGGTATTTTCCTTTTGGTCTTTTCCAAAGGTGGAGCTAGAGTTGCTATCGTAGGTTTGATTTTTTCCTTCCTTTTGGGGTAGTTTTAACATGTGATTAGAGCAACCACATCAAAAGCAAGAGTTAGGCAGGAAATTTATAGATTAGTTATTGGTCCTTATACACCTCCCCATTTGTAGAGAGAATAATGAGATTACTAGGCAAGTCCTTAGCTAGGTACAACTAGACACACAATGAGAATTCCCTCTAGGATCAATGAGCTACTCTTTCTCGACCCTTTTTTTGGCACAAAATCTAGTTACCATCTCTCCATGTAGAGAGGCTAGTTTTTAACACTGCAAAGACCTTGAGGATGGATCTTTAATGCCATCCTAATAGTCTCAAAGAGGAACACATAATACCCTTTTGTAGAAACCTAACATTAGTTACGATACACCCTTTCTTCACATAAGATTCTCTCACCAACAATTCAAGCATAGTAGTGGAGGATGAATTCTAAGAAGGAAACCAATCAAAGGTTATGAACTCAACTAGGTCATCGAGTCTTCATGCAATTCCTCATCAAGGACCACAAGATTGACGTACCTTTTGACAAGTAACTGCCACTATTGGGCTTTCTTTATCGATTGTGTGTGAGCTTGATGGCGTTCTCATGGAAGCTGCTAGGCATTTGGCTTGGGGAAGTGCTTCAAGGAGCAAACAAACTAAAGATTCTTGTGGCTTTGGGAGGGCTAGGAGGATCACATTTACTTTGGGGAAAGAGTAGTCCAAAGAGTACTCCTTTCAAGGCATAGATTGCTCCAACGTAAAATGGTAATTGTGGGGTGTGCATCTCCTATAGAGCCTGATACTTCCCTTCATGTCTCTTTTTGATTTGTCACTTGTCCATTAGAAGGTGTTGTTTTATAGCTTGAGGAAGACTAGTGGAAAAAAAGCTTCATCTCTAAAGCTCTTTAGCTCCTCCGACTCTTTTTTAAAAGGGAAAGGGATAAAATGTTGATTTTTATGCAAATGTAGATGGCTTCTGAGGGAGGACAACTCTATCTTATTGCACATCAAGGGTGAGCCTGTAACTTTAGTGTATGAATTATCTTCGAGATGGAGACAGGCTATCCCGTTCGAGTCGACCTCCATTTCAATCCTCATTATATCATGAAGAGCAATTCTTGATGTGTTTGTATTTAGTATTAGCTATGTGATAATGTGTATGTTAGTGAGAAATTTATGAGTTGACATATATGTTGATATTTTTGATGATGTATATGTTAGTATATATGATGATGTATATGTTGGTACATAGATTGATTGTATGTTGACAAAAGCTGTATGGGTTGATATATTTACGGATGCATGTACAAGAATATAGGATCAAAACATATCTATGTAAGCAATTTCAAAGGCTAACTTAAGATAATCTATGTGCATTTGTGTATGTACATGAAAGCTACATGAGCTGATACATATGTTAATATATTTTGCATATGTGTTGGGATGATATACTTATTGATGTATATGTGAGTATATAGGCTCTACAGATGAGATACATACTATTATGGTTGTTTCATTCATCGATATGTATGTTGATGTAAGCTATATGGGACAATATATTTGTTAAAGCCTGCATTGGAGCATAGGTTGAATATGAGTGCTTAATTATTGGATGTGCATGCATGTTGGCACACACGTGCGCATGCATGCATACAAATTTTCTTTCAAAGGTATTTTTGAACACACACACACACTTCCTATCCCTTTCCCCCTTTACTTTCACTTCTCCCTAATGCCCTTTCCCCCCCCCTCCCCTATTTTTTAAATAATTTTTCATTTTCCCTACTCGTCTCTCCTCTTTTTTTCTAATTCCCCCAATAAAACCTCTCCCTTCCCAAGCTTCTCCCCGCTACTATCCTAAATTGTCCTTGAAAGTGGTACTATTTTAATTTACTTGATTCTCCTAATTTTTCTAATTCCTGCTAAAACTTTTTCAAGAAATAAGTTCCCCTAATTTTCCCCTAATTTTTCCCTATTTTTCTTAATTCCCCCCTTTTTTCCTAATCTCCCCTAACCTCCCCTTGTTTCCCCTATTTTCTGTAATTTTCCCCTATTCTCCCCTATCTTCCCCTAATTTTCCCTATCTTCCCCTAATTTTCCCTATCTTCTCCTAATTTCCCCTATTTCCCCCCTAAATCCCCCCCTATTTTTCCTTATTTCCCCTATTTTTACTATTTCCCCTATTTTTACCTACGTTCCCCCTATTCCCCCTTATTTCTTCTTAAAACCTATATACCCTAACCCCCCCTAAAACCCCTTAAACCTCCTTAACTAGTCCTAAACCCCTTGTAAATAAACTCCCTAAAATTAATGCTTTTTTCTCTATTAACTTCTAGCCCTCCATCTCCCCGACTCTCAACCCTCTACCTTCTTATCGTCGACCTATGAAATCCCTCCCCTATAAATTACCCCCTCCTCTCACCTAGCTCCTCCCGCCTCACTCTTCGCTAATCGTCCCATACCTCCTCTAATCCCTTCTCACTAATCATCCCATACCTCCTCTAACCCTTCTCAACCCATGCACTCATTTGCTCCTTACTCCACTTGTGACTTAAACTTCACTTGCGACTTAAAATCTTTTTAATTATCTAAGAATCCATATGGTTTTCTATATTCCTAGGTAAAGCGATAACAAGCTGAGGAAAACAGGAATTCCCTGTCTACCGAAACATAACTATGATGTTCTAACACCTAGTTTATATGGATGGTGGTAGGTAAGTGGACCCTGACCTCGGAGCTTGGATTGCTTGAGGATTGGAGATATTTTTTCAATATTATGTTTGTTAAACTCAATATTATTAAAAATTCTTAATTTTGGTTGGAATTTTTGCAAGCTTTAGTTGTTGCATTTTTCAACTTAAATGTTTCAAACATTTTTTCCTTATATGTTTCTCTTTTTTTTTGCTTTTTATCCAATTGATGGAATTAACTGTATGGCTCAATTATTGATGGGACTTTTAATCTAAACACACACTTTGATTTCCCAACTAGCCTTTGGTCGGGCTAGTGCCATACAATTAATTCACATCCATTGGATAATTCTTTAGCATGGACAATCCCTAGTCATTTTGTGATCCACCTTATTTTTAACTAATTTTTGTATCTATTTTGTAGAAGTGGTTTATGCATTTACTATTGGCATCATTTTTTCATTTCGACACTTATCATATAGACACACTTTTATTCATTTATTATCAGCAGTAAGTGGGGAGTAATTTCCACATGGTGGGCTTACTCCCCACCATGTGGTCTTATCCTCTGGGTTGGGGGTGGGCCACACACACACACAGACACACACACATGTATACTTCCCCAATGATGAATTATTCTTTTATGTACACCCCATAAAATCTCCCCTTTACACTCTGTTATTTAACCACCCCACACACCAAGCACACTAATCCTCCCATACCTCTACTAATCCCGATTCCCTTCTCAACCCATGCTCTCATTCGCTCCTTACTCCACTTGTGACTTAAACATTTTTTAAATTATCTAAGAATCCATATGGTTGTCCATATTTCTAGGTAAAGTGATAACAAGCCAGGGAAAACAAGCATTACCTATCTACCCAAACGTAACTATGTTGTTCTAACACCTAGTTTGTTTGGATGGTGGCAGGTAAGTGGAGTCTAACCTCAGAACCTAGACTGCCTGAGGATTCGGCATCATTTTTCAATATTGTGTTTGTCAAACTCAATATTATTAAAAATTCTTAATTTTTATGGAAAATTTTGCAAACTCTAGTCGTTGCATTTTTCAACTTAAATGTCTTAAAGATTTTTTCCTTATATATTTCTCCTTCTTGCAACTTTTTATCCAATTGATGGAATTAATTGTATGGCTCAATTATTGATGGAACTTTTAACTCAAAACACACACACACACACGCACACACACACACACACACACTTACTTTACCTTTTTGTTCTTCTAGCATAATTATTTTTTAATTACCTTAATTATTTTGTGATGAAATTTTATTGTTTATTTCATTCAAGGGATTTTATACTAGTATCTAAGGGTTGCTTGGTGAAGGTTATTATTAATATATTTAGGGAATTGAAAGAAACAACGCTACTATACTTTGATATATTTTTTGAGTTGCTTTTAGCTCTTGAAGAGTAACAAAAAACATTCAGAAGTTAGGGGAGGGCACTTATTATCCAATATAGACTAGGTTTTGCAAATACACAACCGTTTTGGTTTCATAAGCATCCATTGTGGTTTAGCTAGCATGAGGCCACTAGTGAAATTGGCCCCAACATCTAGTTTTGAAATTTACTATGGGTAGTCTATTTGAGTATTAAGAAAGACTATTTTAATGGTATAGAGCACAAGATGACTTATGCGACTTCGACAATGATTTGAATAGATTTTTTGGATAATGCCTATGCACATCTATATCCACCTGGTGAGATTAGCATATATCCACTCACAAAAAATGGGGCATTTGGTGCATTGCTTGCCTGGAGATCACATCACACAATGATGACTCAATGTTATGATTGCCCTTTCAATTTCAGTCATCAATCATCAGTCATCAGTTTGGTATGCATCTAACAATCACCTCCCAAGCCTTCAACTAACAAAGTTTAATGCACAAACACCTTGATCCCCCTATCGCTTATGGTATCTTCAAGTTTTCATTTAGATCTCCCTTGTAATTCATTGTTCGAGGAATGTCAGGGCTTGTACATATCTGATAAGCTTAGAGCAGCCTAATGTGCCATTTGAAATGAGCATTGGATTCATTTGAGGACACTAACCAAGACATGTCATCTATGCACGGGAACAATATTCACAATACAAAGCAATCTTATTTTGCATTTCAACAACGACTTCAATTGACGTGCTTATCCACTCCTCTTCTATTGCACTAGGCTTGGTGCTAATCACTCCTCTTTCCTTATTTCCAACTCAATCTTCCTTTCTAGGTCAAAATTTAACTCATCTCCTCATCTTCATTTTCAATTTAGGTGCCATCCTTCTTTTTCAAGTTTGGATTATTGTACGTATGCCTACCATCCCTTTTTTGCTTGCTATATTTCTACTCTCTTTTTGCTATGATCTTTGTCTTTGTTAATGATTACGCAAGCTATACCAAGAGCTCTATACAAAAACTAGGACAAGACAAGGATTAGTCCCAAGAAATTGTCCTTGGACCGACATCAACAAGACTAGAAACTATCTAATTTGAGGAAATTCAATCTAGAATATGGAGTGCGTATGAGCTCCATAGTCCTTAAAAAAACTCTCTCCCTCTCTTTTCAGTCTCTCTTAGACATACGCAACACCTAGAAAAATGTTGACTTTTGGAACTTCACCTTCTCAAGTGTTGGAAACTGTCTACTTTCCCAAAAATAAGATTTGAAGCAAGAACCTCAAAATTAAGTGGGACAAGAAACACTCAAATGGGATGGAAAAGCACTCTCTACCTTACAACCACTCAAGTGGGGTGGAAAAGCACTCTCCACCTCACAAAGACAGCTTTGGAATTAACCATAATCTTTGATACCATGTTGAAAAGTTTGTAGAACTGACACAAGATAAAGAGACAGAGACTAGATTGCTGTACAAAGGTACTTATAGTCTCCCATGTTTACCATAATGACACAATATATAAGAAACCCTAATAAGGTTTGCTTGGGTCCCATAAGGGTTTAAAGAAGAATTTTAACCGTAACATCTGAGCACACTGATATACCATATGTGCACGTGGTAGACCAAATTTTAGAACAATTTTGTTATGAATGATAATAAAAAAGGTATTGAAATTTGTGACAAGTACCCAATCGATCATTCACTTAGAACCCCAAAGAATTCAACACATGACCTTAGAGACTTAAGGATACGCATGGGAAAATCCTCGTCTCTAATGAACGACCACATTGTGAATGTGTCTCCTCTTGAACTACGTAGATGTTAAGGCTGAGGAGTATATACACAGAGGCTTTTTGGATTCGCTGAGTTGAAGATGAAGGTGAGGGCCTCTGTCAAACGCCTGTGCGAGTTTTGCAGGGTAGTGAAGAGGCGTGGCCGCATATACATTCTGTGTACAGTCAATCCCAAGCACAAGCAGCGCCAAGGCTTATTTACTGTCGCCTCCTTCAGGTAAGCTCTGTCTTTTACACATTGTACTTAGAGTTTCCTATCCACGGTCATTTCGTCGATTATTTCTGTTTTTCGAATTTGGGTTGATTCGTTCTAATACCTGCTTGGTGTAGCTACATGGGTTTGAAATTTGTGTCTTTGCAATTGCTCTCTTTTCTGGAAAGAAGTTTAGGTTAACTGAGCTTCTCTTTCGTTCTTTTCTTGTAAGCTGGTTGCCCTCCAATTTCGTAAGCATGTGGGATTTAACCCACTGTGTAAAACCATCGTGGTTCCCTTCTTGCAACCAAGTTGGAAGGGGGGAACGTGTGTACCGCGCATATTTTATTGCACTCACCATACATTAGCATCGCATTTTCTTCTCACAAGCTTGATCTTTGTTTCTTTTTATCATGATGCTATACTATTTGAACAGGGGTTCGGAGAACAGTATCAAACTTATGATGCCTGCGCGCACACAGACTCATCAGCAGATGCCTGGACCTCTGGAGGGTTGCACTAAGTACAAAATGCCCAGCAATGGGGGAGTGGGCCTTGCCTCCTTACTATATAGGCCATAAATACATTGCATGATTTGACGTTATGATCACTTGAAATTTTCTGACGTTAGGCACGTTTCCTTTTGGCTGAGGACATGAGCTAACTCCTGAGATTCCTGAAGCTCCTTGTGGTCCGAAGATTTCACAAACAGGACCACCTTCTTAATCTGACCAGAGGACAAAGGACGAATTCTTGTTTCTGTGGATACCTTTGGATTGCTCATGAATTGAACCAGTAAATTTTGCATTGTGCTCAATGTCTGAAATCCCTTTATGATCCTTGTAACGAGTACAAGTGGCAATATTCCTATCACAAGTACACTGTCTATGATAGAAACGTTTTCTTGCAACTTCCATTAGGAAATTTGGCTTGCATAGGACGGGCTCAAGTAGCATTAGATCAAGTTTCCTGTTGGACAATGTGACTAAAAGGTAGTACAGGTGACGACTCTAGACTAACTAGGTGTTTTCAAAAGTGATAATTTCCCCTCCTGGTGCTACTTAATTGCCACTAGTGCAGAGGCCCTATAGCCATGGAAAAAAGTAGGAGGAATTAACTATCTTTTCCCTTAAATCTAGGCATAGCAAGATTTTGGCAAGGTATAATAGGTCACGTTCATAATATTTAGTATCTGTTTGCAATAAACTTGTCCGATTTTTTGCCTTGGCTCACTTTTCCCCTCCCAGCTTTTTTGAGATCGGTGCAACGATCTCCAAAGTCACTTCCTGTGAGGGTCCTCCCATTCTCCAAGCTTCATTCATCAATCTGGCCAGGTCCGCTTTGAGCGCTTGTAAAAGTGGGAGAACTCTGCAAGGAGCCCATATCTTCTAGCTCCTTTTGGCATAAGTTTACCATGTTCTCTATGAAATTGAGATATATCGTACTTGCAAAAAGTTCTTTAAATTAATTGACTAGTGGAACACAGGGTATAATCTCACATTTGTATACATTTGGGATGCGTAACTATTGGCGTAACTATTGTTTTGACGTCACGCCTCTCTCTCTCTCTCTCTCTCTCTCACACACACACACACACACACACACACGCACGCACATGCGCACGCGCACACGCACACGCACTTGAAGATTAGACTGGGGGGCTCCTTGAACTCTGGTAACAAGAGCATGATTCTTTCAGCGAGACTTTAGCATGTGTCAAAGAAGCCATGCCTTCATTGATTGGATGGTTGACGCTGATGATGATGATGGAGCAACTAATATCAGGCACTGTAGAGGACATTCATCTAGGTATACGCTGAACTCGCGAGATTTACGGATCAAGCTTCTTTGACAATCTTACAAGCTGAAAGGGACCAAGGTATGGATAGCCAAGGAACTAACTCGAGCTCCATTGAAGGATAACACAACGGAATTAGCCAAGGTCAAGGCTGCTAGGAAGGATGGAAAATGGGCAATATACCGTGGAGGTATAGCGCTGATCAAAGAATTTAAATCCAAGACAAAAGACTCTCAGTCTCTATGTATGGCTAATTATGTTTTTTCAGACTGTTATGTAGGTGGAGTTAATTTTTTGCAACCCTTGGGAGTGCCATGTGCCCTCCCTAAGCAGATGTACAAGGTTTTTTGCTGTTCCATAGACCTGTTGGTCACCCGTGGACATTAATAGACCTACTCTCTCTCTCTCTCTCTCTCTCTCTCTCTCTCTCTCTCTCGGAGAGTCTTGGACAAGGTGCACAACCTGACAAGACTTGTCATGAGCACAAACACCTGAAATTATGCCCTTGGTGGAGCTTCAACTTGTAAACTTTGATCCAAGTATTGGTTCTCCAAAAGACATCATTAATGTCACATATCATATCATATCATATCCTCTCTCTCTCTCTCTCTCTCTCTCTCTCTCTCTCTCTCTCTCCACTGCTCGCTTCATAGCGAGGCCAATCTTAATTCCTTTCATTGCTACTTTCGCTAACTCCTCTTTGGTGTTGACATTCCTTATCGCTGTCCCTCCCCCCCAAGTGGCTCCCTCCCATATGGAGTTATTCTCTAGTGTTCTTGGAAATTCTGCTTCTTTGTAGTGGTCACAAATTTGTGGGCTTGAGAAAAATGTGGGAGGCAGTGTCATTAGGAACTGTAAGGAGGTATAGATTTGCTGCGATGGATTGATCATGCCTTTGCAAGGTGTGGGAATGTTAAGGTCAATGCCCCAGCTGTGAGCCCCAAAGTGCAGAGGACTAAGGGGCTTGACACCTGTAGCAATATAGATGAGAGGAATACAGTGAGCAGAGGGAAGCGCTGCCACTAGGGTGGAACAGAGAACTGCCACATGGGCAGCACACAGGCTACTACTGGGCAGCAACAAAAGCAGATCCTCGTTAGGTTTATTTTTGGGCAGCCAGTAAGGCCACCCTTGTCAGCACTTAGGGCTGGCAGAAATGCAGCTATGTGGCCTGCTGTGCAGGCCAGCATAGAAGGCGGCCTTGGAGCTTTAGAGGGCTGATCAGGCCCTGGCCTTAAATAGGCCTGGTACACAGTCCCTGCCCATCAGCAGACTGCCATTTGGCAGGGCTAGAGGAGGCAGGTCGGCTAAGGGGATGGTTGGCCAGATCTGGACCTCTGTCGACTGATACAGGGGGGCTCTATGCCCTATATAAAACCGCCCTTAGGCTGCAAGGTTTCCTCAGTCCACTAAAGGCGCTACTTGGTGCAGACCTACAGCCTGTAGGAGAGCACAAGTGAGTGCATAGGGGGGGCAGAACATTAGAGCTTACCCAGCTACTGAAGCCCACGAGGGCATGTGGCAGTTCAGGAGAAGTTACTGTTGGAGGTATAGGGTTAATGCCCCACCTGTGAGCTCGCAAATGAGGAGAGCTCAGGGCTCGGCACCTTGGGCAGCAGATCAGACTACTTTGGGAAAGCCCAATGGAACCACCCTGGTGAGCATGGAAGGTTGGCAGTATTCCCACATTGAGGGCAGGCTGTGGGGCTGGAATAGTGCCAGCCATGTTCCCATGCATGGGGCCTTGGGGCTGGTGCAGGACCAGTAGAGCAGCAGCATTAAATGGGGGGATGGGTCCATTTATAGGCCTGGCCCAGGGTCGGCAGTATAGCAGCTCAAGTCGGGCTAGCAGAGGCAAGGTTGGTCGGCAGATGGACAGACTGCAGTTGGCAGTCTGTCAGGTAGGGGAAGATTGGAGCAGGTCGGTCTCCTCCAGGTTGGCTGGTCTGGGTTGCCAGATCAGGCCCTATATAAAGGCCTCCCTTGGAAGCATCCCAGGCTTGCAGAAATGAGCACTTCTCCAAGGCACTCCAGCATGCAGAGGCAAGGTTGGTTGGCAGATGGACAGACCATTTGGCAGTCTGTCAGGTCGGGGAAGATTGAAGGGTCAGCCTGCTCAGGTTGGCTGGTCTGGGTCGGCCTACGGACTGCAGGTCGGCCAGATCCGGCCCTATATACAGGCCAGATCCGGCCCTATATACAGGCCTCCCTTGGAGGCATTCCAGGTTTGCAGAACTGAGCGTTTCTCCAAGGCATGCCAGCCTGCAGACCAGCGAACTGTTGGAGAGCGTTGTGGAGGGCAGGAGTGCAGCAGACTGCAGTTTACCTAGAGATCATCATCGTTCAGAAAGTACCTTGTTCAGAAAACACCTTAAGCCTGATGTCTGCAGCAGATCTAGGGGGTGCAGCAAGGGGAGCTTTGTCTGCAGTACACATTGGAGCATAGCTTTGAACGAGGGCTCAGCCTTTGAGCGGCTGCTAAAGCCTGTTTTATGCCGCCAAGTTTGTGTTATTTATCTCCTTTGTCTTGGCTGTACTCTCTTTCAGATCTGAGTTGCCCTCTTTACATTTGAGTAAGCACATGTATTTGAGTTGTGCTCGACAAAGTATCTTGTGATCTCGGGGTGAATCTTCAGCTGTGTAGGAGTGTTGGCCTTAAACATGCAACCTCCCTCTCGCTACTTCTCTTAACAGGTACAGCAGGTAGTAGAGCAGTGTATAGAGCTATTTTGTGTGCCTACCTCTTATGTATATATCCTCTTGGCTGTACATCTTAGTGGGCTTTCTCCTAGATCTGAAGTGCCTCTAGCTACTTGTGTGCACATACTGAAGTGAGATGAAGTGATGGCTGAGGAAGAGTCAAGCGTAGGTGCATTTTCCAACACAAGGCTGACTTCAATGGACTCTCTCTCTCTCTCTCTCTCTCTCTCTCTCTCTCTCTCATAGTTGCTGATCACTGAGTGTCACTGGTTCTGGTCGTCGCTGCTATGGCTGTTGCTACGACGGAGATCGAATCGATGGACTTGAAGACTCTCCCCTTAAGCCACATATCAGTGGTGAAACTAGCGTTGTAGGTAATCTCTCTCCTTCTCTAGCTAGCGTCGTAGGTAATCTATGTCTTGGTGTTGTGGGTCTTGGCCTCTATCTGTAGTGTTGCTTGTGTCGTCCATGCCTGCATCGTCATCTTGTCTGTGTCGTCCATGTCTGCATCGTCGTCTTGTCTGTGTCGTTCGTGTTTGCATTGTCGTCTTGTCCGTGTTGGTCATCCATAGGTTGTCTAGGTGTGTCGTATCTGTTGTAAGTTGGATTTGCCGTAGAAGTATATTGCAGGTCTCCCTGTCGTCACTGCGTATTGCTAGTCACACGTTTGTCGTCGTCTATGTATTCCTCCATCTTGGTTCGTCTTAGATCATATGTCAACCTTGTTTTTCCATTCCCTTTAGCTCAACAACTCTCGGTAGTACAGGTAGATTGCGTCCTGCTATTTGATTCTTGCCAAAATAGAGGCACACTTTTTTTTTTGTGTGAGAAGCCAAAATAGAGGCACACATAAATGTTTACTCCTAGGAGATCCCTTCGAATATGAATGGCAATTTGATCCTCACCCCAGTTTCTACAAGTCCTCGAAAGGGTGTATGTAAGATGCAATGATTAAATTGCAAAATAAAAACACTCAATTAGTCAAAGAGTTATTGGTTAAAGAATAGCTTGAGAGATCCTATAAGATGCTAACAATGGAAAACAAAATGGATACATGGTATGCCAAGCTTAGCGACATGGAACAACAAATTGAACTGAAAATGTCTGATAAAAAAGTGTAGGGAGGAATAGCTTAGATGCAGGCTCTATAGATGCCAAAACTAGATATCATCTCCACCATTGATCATTTAGTTAGCAGCAAAATGAATGAGCAAAGCTTGCACTAAGAGAATAGTAAGGAGCAGGTGGACAAGGCCCTCAACCTTTGAATTGTGGGGGTCGAAGTGAGTGAGGATGAGGACATGAAGAAGTCCTCACCCACGCCTTCCAAAAGACATTGCATATCTCATTAACAAAATGGCAAGATGCCTTGAGAGTGGGGAGGAAAGGAGACAAGCGAAGACAAATAATTGTCAAGTTCTAGGACAGTCTCGTCATAATGTATTGAACCATAAGCATTACCTTAAGGACTCACTATGGGGGAATGAGGACCCTACAAGGAGCCCATATTCCAAAATGTGAAAGAGGCAAAGGGGAAGGAAAGCACACAGGGACTCCAGACCTTTAGGATAAAAATATGGATTGTGGGAGGATGGACCTTGGACGGCAAGGCCATTACCGAGGAAGGGGAGATACCAAAAATAGACATTTTTATAGCTTTTGGAAGACATGGGTAGCATGAAGGGAACCAAGCCCTAGAAATACAAAGTTTTCAGAAAACATCAATATGAAACACCAATAAGCACATAGGACGGGGATTTGGTGGAATAGCATGCTTCATTAGCACGGTATGGCATGGGAAATAATAAACAAGATCACAAAAGAAGACCCACATAAATAGTTGTGTGGTTAAAGAGAGTGGTGAAAGAAGGGAGCATTCATCTTGCAGCATGTTATTTTGCACATCATATATTCATCTACAAACACAATAGCCATATATCATAGCAAAACCCTTTCATGCATCTGGGAGAGGACATAGCCGAGGGGATTTCAATGCACGAATGGGCTCAAAGCAAGGCATCATCACAATGGAGGGGAGAGACCCCATACGGATGGAGGAAATGGAAGTGGACAATGAAGAAAGAAGGGGTTGGAAAAGGGCATCAGAGGACTTTGGATTCATATGTGTATCCTTTGGATTGCGGACATGTAACAACAATCCCTTCTTCAAGACATTGAAGACCGGGAGTTGGTCAGATTCGATGCTATGGATTTTCAAGCCATGGCCCACGTCCTTGTTCGACCCATACAAACCAAATTGTCCTTTACGATATATAGAGAATAGTCGATTCGGCGGCGATAGCTTAGTGAAGAAGCAAGTATCAAATCACTTTTTCAGCAAATGTGACTAGTGGAAAACAACGGCTGGCTCTCACAGCGTTACCCAGTTTGTCGATCTTTGGAGACCAGTTAGGAACCTCGTTAGAGGATTCGGATATGCAACTTCCAGCTCATCATCTGCATGAAGACTGGATTTTGAACCTATACATGCAAAACCCCAAGGGCCAACCACTAAACTTGGCTGCAAGACACATAATGGAAATACCTCAAGATTGATGAATACTTCTTGGAGTCCAACCACAAAGCAATGTTGTTAGACTTGTTATAGAAAAACAAAAACCCACACGACTCCCCAGGTTGAGAATGGATCATAAAAAGGTACACATGTATGAGAGGGAACTAAAAATAGTGATATCACATTGTCAGATGCCTTCTACACGCCAAGCAATAAACAAATGCATGACAACAATATTGTAGAAAAAAAAAACTAATAAATGCTTCATAAAAAGTAAGGGGAGAAGCATAAGCATGCCTTGCAATTGCTAATATGATTATGAATGCAGAACAGATAATGATTGGGAAACAACACACACAACTCGAAAATTTTGAGGAGTGAAAAAAGAACCTTTGAAAGTTTTTCCAGAAGCTACATGGTAGCAAATACTGGGTGGGGAAAGCGTCTTGGGAAGATATGCTATAGTTTGTCGAGGACCTAGGCAACAAATGACACCATCACAGAGATGATGTTAGGGGAGGTCTAAAGAAGCTAGCAAATGGGAAGGCCCTAGAAGCACCGGGGTGGAGATGGCAACACATCTTCAACGATTTTAACCCTCTTGTAGGACTCATCAATGTTTCTATGTGTGTATTAGATTTCTTTTAACGTGGCCCTTTCCTCTTCTATGAGTGGTATTCTGTTGGGGCTGGTTGCATCATTCCCTCCTTTTTTAAAGGTCGTTCTGATCGTGTAACTGTATTTGCATACTTGAAAAGTCCGGCCAAAGTCTGTCTTAGCTTTGACTGTGTAACACTTATGCGTTTTTCTTGACCAGAACTTCTATTATTTTGGCATGCACTATTCCCGCCCAGTTGTACTTACATCCATTCTCTGCCAAAAGAATAAGTGAGTAATTGGATTCTGACATGTAGTCGTATTTAGTAAGAAACATTATTGGCTCCAAAAATCGTAAAAATTTCTTCTGTCTCACTATGTTTCTGTGATTTATAATCGTGTAATAGAATCTGGTTGTTTGAGGCATCTAGAATTCTGCAACCATCTACCATGAAGTACATTTCATTTTCGACTTCGTAGGTGCATCCGGATACCATGGTTAATTAAACACCTGAGAAACAACCTGCTCAGTCACTCGAACTCTAGGTGCTACATAACCCCCCCAATTCTTATAAGTGAGCAAACTGCTCGTCAGCCTGCGTATTGATTTGCCACTTTCACCACTGGTAGTTGTGGTAGCCCTCCAGCTCCATCTTTAAACAGACTAAATTTTCTGATATGTCGTCATCCAGATAAAATTTAAAATCCACAAATGGAGACTATTCTGCGACAGCATACTGACTTACTTGCTTTGCCTACCCCTTCAGGGCCAACTCTACCACTTGCTCCTCGAGCTCTTCCAGCTTTTGGGCTTTGGAATACAATGTTCTAGACAGTCGAAAAGACACCTTTCTTTTTCCCATACTTTTCGACTGCGTCTGGGAATCAGAGTTAGCTTGGTCTTGCGAAGTGGCACTTGTGATGTTTGCTGTAGGCAATGGTCTATTTGTGTGTAGGAGGCCTCACATGTTGAGTTTTGAATCAATGAAGTCAAATTTACACAAGCTCCAACCAATTTGCAGGACTGAGATGATGGTGAACTGATACAGGGAATAAATTGTGTGATATTTAAGCCATCTCTTCAATTTCACCCACGTGCAAACTGTCACTCCACTGAATATGGGCTGCCGCCTTCTCTGTGTTATACCTAGATATTGTCCCGACCAGGATATTTGATTTCGGATCCTTGAACTGAGCCGTCGCTTCACATACTCCTATAAATGGCATCGTGCAAAATTCGTTAACTGGTGTTGGAAACCTGTGGCCATGTAGATCCGTGTTTCCCTTGTTTAAGATCCTCCACAATTTGGTATAAGGACTTTAAAAATTAGTAACTATTCATAAAGATTTAATCACAACATCTTATAAGTCTATTTCTTAAAGGAATTTAATATTATTTTATTATTGACTAGTCATAAACAATCTAAAATGATGTTGCATACTTTTGAAACTTGGGAGCACGAGCTTCTAAAATGATGAATTTAAGAAATACTAACCAATAACTAAGAGAATCTAAGCAATAGAATTTAAACAATTATCATTGAGAGAATTTACCTAGACCAATAGGGGTGATTTAAAGATTCATCTTGCACATGAAAACAAGTTTACACTCTCAACCTTGTTTAATTTTTACAAGAATAGATAAGGGTCAGGAGTGGTTTGAATAAGTAAAATGCATTCAATGATTTATCTTTATTTCTTCCTGCCATTAATATAATACTCATATAAAAACGACACTAAAAATATGTAGAATTCTTGGAATTATTTTGTTATTATTTTATTAACCACATGTAGTAGAAACGGTGGTGACATGGATGGAAATTAAGATTGGGCTAATCTTTTTGGGGGGGGGCTACTATAGTTCGAACATAAAAAATATATATTCCTATTGATCATACATCTTGAATTGCTTCTTGTTTGAGCACTGATTTATTTTTAAAAAAAGTTTGTCATTTGGAATTGTGTTTTTTTAACACTTGAAACCATTATTCCAATTGTGTGTTTTAATGCAGCATATCACTCTCTTATATTTAGCTTAAATTTATGCTTTTGATTAGTGTTTTAGATTTAAATAAGTCGTAGCTTTAGTAGTTTCTTTTGGGAGGTTGTGCCTAGATGTATACCCATGTGGCATAAGGAAGTTTGAGTGCATCTCTAAATAGAATAGACCTTCGGTCGATTGGTTCCCCTATCCTTAATTGAACAACTTTCCATACCTTTCTTGCTCTGGGGCAAGATATAAACAAATGGATATTGTCCTCCTTGATACCAAAACAGTATCTACATGTACCATCTCTCTTACCAATCCTGAGGCTTTTGCACTTAGTTCGGACAGGAGACACATGATTTGAAAGTGAATCTTGGGCTACATTCTAAACAATCATTTATAGACAATAATTTATTTTTGATAAATTGTTAGTGGATGTGGTTGCATCTTATACACATCTAAGAGTGCTCTTCTCTACCTAATCTTCATGGTGGGATCAACTATGTAGGCCCAATTGACCAGAGGCTATGCTGCACTTGCCAAGCTCAAGGGTCTAGTGATTTCACTCTCATTTTCATGATCCCAAGAAAATTTTCTTCTCTTCGACTCTTTGGTGAGCCTGGATAGTATTTCCAGGCCCTCACCTATTAGAGATAGATTGAGATCAAGTAGAGAGGCTCTAGGTTTTGCTGCTCATGCAGATGATCCACAGTAAACCTTTGGTCCCACGCCAGATTTTACTAGACAAGTGTGGAGTTTCCATCCTCAAGGTTGATGCAACTTTTCAGATAATCAAATGCCTCCAATGAGTTAGAAATTTTGGTTCCACAATATCAACCTGATGCATGTTGTTGTGGTTGGTCCTATTTGCATCCATGATGTTAGTGGCCGAGGAAGATCAAAGAAGTTGGTCCTCAAACATGCATATTAGTCGCCACCATTGTTGATCATCCTGGCTCAGCTTAGTTCATCTGCTATTTTTTGTCATCCCGCCTAAGCTCAATTCACCCTGCTGCATTGTTCATCTCTTGCTCCAGGTTCGCCACCCGCTCCAAGTTCTAGCCTCCATGCCTTTAGCTTTAGCTTTTATCTTTAACTTTAGCTCCATCAAGTTCTCAGTTTGCTTTTGGCACCGCCTCCTAGTTTTCTCCCACCCCTAAAATTTCTGGGAGTCTAAAAATCTAAGTCCAAAGTTCAAAGGCCCCCATCTCGGATTGGGCTAAACCCCTGCCCAAAATAGGGGTTTATTTCAGCATTGAAGTACTCTGTTTATGTAGGCTGAATATGGAGCTTCCCATGATGAAGTCTTTTACAACCTCAACTCCAATAAGAAAGCCTTCATATTCTATCATTGTAGCGCTATTGACACCACTCTCTTTGAGAAGACTCATTTCCGACAAAGGATCATCTCAGACCCACTGGAGCACATCTACTACGTGCAACAAGAAATTAGAGAGCCCAAGCTTTAGCTTGTAGCACTTGGGAGGAAAGTGCAAGATATAAAGAGAAATGGAAAGCAATAGATTGTTGCAAAAGTGCAAGATATCAAGAGCAATGGAAAGTAATAGATTGTTGCAAAAGTGATACACAAGTGCAATACATCCCCACCAACACCAATACTTATATCCATGGTTAAGGATATGATCACCAATCAAGTGAGCTCAATTAAGCAAGAAATGGCTGATAATGCTAGCAACAAAGTCAATAGAATAGATCTTTATGTGGAGATAAATGATAGGAAACTAGAGAACGAAATAAGATGGTCTTATGCATTTAGGGATTGAAATATGGCTACCTTCATGATGATGAGGAGACAAAGACATAGACGACATAATCACGTCTAAGGCTCACTAAATGTTATCATTTTCTACTATTCTACCACATACTATCATCTAAAGAAGACAATCCCGATGAACATACTTGTTGGTTTAAAATATCATGGTGTCACTTGGGGGAAGAACAAAAAAAAACACAGGATGAGAATGTTGATGTAATGAAATCACTTGTAGAGTAAAATAGCAAACCATAAAAAGGTCAATGAGTCCAAATGTAGCCACCAAAGTTTGTAGCGAAAGTGCTACACCATGTTGGTCCTTGGGTGAGGCCAACACAGGTGGAACCTATGGCGGAGAACTTACCAACACAGGCATGAACAGGTGGTGCCCGTGGTAAAAGGACCATAGATGAGAAGTGCAGTCTAGTGATGTACTTAAAGATCAAAGTGTGGATTACAAAGAGCATCCAGTTAGCCAATCGGATAATTCACAATTTAGCCAATGTCTGATACATGCTCGAAAAGAACACGTAAACACATGGCCAGGTGTGAAGAATACCTAAGTAAAAGGAGTTGGCTACATGCAACCATGAGAGCTGGTGCGATCTCAGAGGCAGAAGTGGATTCCCAAAGGAGACAGGAAGAACCATCAACTATCCAACAAGAGTGCAGAGCATGAGGAGAGACTCAGCCTCACTACCCCAAGGGTGTAAGTTGATTATTACATGGAGTCAGAAGGAAGAACCACTGCTTATTGGTTGAGGCATTCCAAAAGACCACCAAATAATGGTTTGGTGTGGCAAATAGAGTCTGAGTACTCGTCTATAGAGAGTGTGGACTTGGAATAGCTAGACGTTTCCTCTATTGATCCTCAAAATGAGCATGAGAATTTTGGCATTGAAAGAAGAGATAGGCTTCTTTGATACCTAATAGGACACCATTGAGAAAGATATGATTGAGGAACATTGCGGATGGTCAACAGACTAGCAGAGTTGAAGCAAGGCATGCTTCTGGATGGTGCTATCAAGCGTCAAATTTGGTGAATATAGAGCGGCTAAGACAATTCACCCAAGTTTCTCTTCATATGGATAGAAGGGTCTATTCGACCTGAAGGTGACCCACTTAACCAACCTTTAGCACATCTAAGGCCTGTAGCTCCTCCTATGGATCAACCCAAAATCAACCGTTCATAACCTCATACGCATGAAGGTGGTCATGAAAGGCTACCTCTTGGGGGTACCCATGTTGATTGATGGACACCTAGAAACCTTGTTCTTCTGAGTGGACATCATGCTTACCTAGTTTATATAGCTGATTGAGTGAAAGATCCATCATGGAGTAGGTAAGAAAATCCAAGGCCATGCAGAATATTAAGGTGAAAATTCAAAATTTCAAAAGGGATCGATGATGAAGATCCATAAAGTCATCTACAAAGTTTCTTACAAGTGTATGTAGCATCATAACTTAGCGTAGATGCTACAGAGAATAGAGATATAACAACTGCACAACATCTACTAAAAGAATACAGAGAACACGAATAAGAAGATCACAACATTGCGTAACTCTGTATTCTCAGAGCGAGAGCTCTCACAACATATGGAAAGAACAGAGACGGAATGCTAGTAATAGCATATGTATAAGAACCGACTGTCGGTAAGAGACCGTTGAAGACTCTAACCGCTTAGAGGACTGACTGTTGCGGCTCACCTACCTGCGCACACCCCTCATAGTCACTGCTACTAACCCGCATGGTTATGCACCCAATTTGTACACAAAGGGACACAAATAATGCATGTGGCCATGAGACATAGTTAGATGTATGAATAGAGAGAGCGAGAGATGGTGATGCGGGTGGTGGTGTGGGGTCTAGACCGCAAAGTGGTCCTCAGACGCAAATAGTTTCTGGGCCGATGGGTTCCAGTAATTCCGCATCTGGGAGAGGTAATGTGGATAACGGTAAAGGAGTAGTTGCGGAGTCAATACCTACTAGGGAGGATTGGCACACAAGTATGAAGAGTTGGCTAAAGGCATTGTAGAAGCTATTATTTGCTTAGGCAAAAGAGTTTAGATGTTGATGTGGCAAAGGCGTTCTCTGTGTTTTTGGTTAGAGCTGTGTGCCCATTCTTTCAGTTTGTCCTTGCCTCCTCGCCCTCCTTGGTGGAATTAAGCGGATCGGTTTTTGGAAAAGTTTTATAATAAGCACACATCGTTTCCTGGGTTACCTGATCCCCCCTTGTTTGAGCCTATGGTAATCCAGTGGCCAGCTACACAAGAAGATTGTTGGCAACAACAATTGCCACAAGGTGCGTGGATTCACGAGGTTCTGCCTGTTGAATAGTGGCCTGAGCATCAGTCGATGGGTTGGTCAAGGCCGCATCCTTTGCAATGGTTGATGAATATGGAGCAGGATCGGAGGTTGAAGCTCTGGTTGCGGAAGAGGTAGTAGGAAACTGTTGATACAAGTTCAAGTGGAGTAGAACCTGCCACAACAGTTGCGGATGGATGGAGTTTCATGAACACAGTGATTGCAAAGTTGGGGTAACTGGTGCACTTGTTTAGTGCATCTCCAGTTCGGATGAAAGAGTAGAGATCCGACGATGGCTTTTGGGGGGCCTCGCAGGATAAAAAGCACCCGGAGTACAGTGTGCTATTGCACAAGCAGGCGATGATAGCCTAGGACGTTCAAACATGCATAAATAAGTGATGACAGTTTGATGTTTTCTTTTTTCAATGTCAGATAGATGTGGAAAGAGATGCTTCTTTTCATGTGTACTTAGTGAAGGATTGTGATAACTTTAGTGTACCTGGTTCTCTGCCAAGGCTATTCCCAAAATGATTGTTGCACTGATGCACATACACTATTTGATATCTATCACAGGGGATGGGTATCTATTGTGGATTGGCACAGTCCACCGTGAGTGCCATGTGTTATTGCATAACCATGCGGGTTAGTAGCAACGACTATGAGGGGTGTGTGCGGGTAGGTTAGCTGCAATGGTTGGTGGTTCAGTCCTCCAAGTAGTTTGAGTCTTCAACGGTCTCTAATTGACAATGGGTTCTTGTACGCATGCTATTACTAGCATTCTGTCTCTGTTCTTTCCATATGTTGTGAGAGCTCTTGCTCTGAGAATATAAAGTTATGCAATGTCATGATCTTCTTGGCCACATGCGGTGATGATTTTGATTGGGCAACCAAACCGGGTGAACACATCTTGGTATAGGCATTTTGCAACCAAATTTACGGTATTCTCACGCAAAGCCCAGGCTTACACCCATTTGGTACAGTAATCAGTTGCTACCAGTGTGTAACAATTTCGTGTGTGCGGGTAGCCGCCGCTGGCCTGAATGGACCCATGAAGTCCAGACCCCACTTATGAAATGGCTCTAGTGGTAATAAGATGGGGTTGAGCGCATTTGATCGCGATCTGTGGGTCGGCCCAACCACTGGCAGAGGTCGCAACTCTTTACAAACCACCTAGCATCCTTCTGCATGGTTGGCCACCATAAACCTGCTTGTAGACATTTCTTTGCGGTTAATTTTCCCACAAAATGACCACCCGAAACCCCGCAATGGGCTTCCATCAGCACTGCCTCCTACTCATGAGGTTGAACACACTGCAGTAAGGCCTCCGTCAGATGCCATTGATACAACTGGCCTAATACTGCTTCAAAAGATCGGCTCCGTAGTGCCAATCACTTCCTTTGGTCTCTATTCATGTACTTGGGCATTATGCCAGTAGTCAAGAACGAGAGCATCTCATCATACCATGACCATGGGCCTTCCGGAACCACTTCGAACTCCACCTCGATCGGATCTGCCCTGAAAATAGACGCCAGCTCCACATCAAGAAATTCATCTTCCACTCTCGTTGGCAGCTCCCTAGGCTCCATTTGAGATAAGTAATTTGCTACCGCATGATGTGAGCTCGGCCGATGAATAACATCAAAGTCATACTCCTGCAGTAACAACACCTAACGTGCCAATCGACCTATAAGACTTTGCTGTTTTACTAAGTACAACAATGTGGAATGATCAACATGGAACACGAACAGTTGGCCCAACAAGTAATGCCGAAATTTTTTGACTGAATAAATCATGCTGAGGCCTTCTCTTTCCATGTGACAGAGTACTCTATACTCCGGTGTCGGGGCTTCCATATTTAGCATCACAAAGGAGACCATAAACGAGATGCCCACCACCTCCAAGACAACTGCCCGTAAGATTTTGAGTGGTCTAACTCGGCGTTGATCAACGATGCGGCCTAAGAATGGCGCCGGTTCTTAGAACATCAATCCCATTTCTTGGCAGGACTTCAAGGCGACTATATTGACCCCTGATGAACCTCCATCCACCAAAACTTGTGCAAACGTCTGGCCTGGTGCTTTTGTCGTTATCGCCGAAATTCTCATGTTCATCAGAGGAACTGCTGGTACCGGAGAGGAATTAGCTTGGCACAGATCCACCTCTTCCAGCTTCGAATCCTTGTGGAGGGAGTGTAACAATTGCCGGTGGAATCTAGGTACCAAGTTGAGTAATCTACCCAGCGAAATCTAGATTGGTGCTTCTAGAATGCATTCTAGTCTTGGATCCCTTGAGAAGTTCTTGGGAGGGGAAAACTGAACTAAGAACCATGTTTTTTCAAAAAGGTAATGGAGGAGAGAGAGAGAGAGAGAGAGAGAGAGAGAGAGAGAGAGAGAGAGAGAGAGAGAGAGAGTATTAATGGATTTATCTCTCCATATGTTTGCATCGTTTAAGACAAGCTACATTTTTAAAATCATCCAAACCATTATGATCTTATAGTTTGTAGATACTAGAGGCGAGAGAGATAGAGAGAGAGGGAGATAGAGAGAGAGAGGGAAAATATAATGGTGGACAGAAATGAATTAAGTTTGTAGATGATTATATTATTGAGACGGAAGAACTTACGATTTAAATGGAGTTTCTGATCGATACCTCTCTACACTGCTTCTTCCTTAAATATTTAGTCTGTCACATCCTTGGTGGACCAAATAATGCATAATCTTCCATCAGCAGCTGAGAACTGCTTTCTCCAAGTTTCCTTTCATCCTGGCACTTTCTTCATTGGCGTAAAGTTGATACAGACCCATCCTCTCAACATGTATATATGGCTCTAATAAGCCTCCCCTGTGCTCCTGTTTCCAGAATAGGAAGATTGCCTTCGTTCCTTTTTTGAATGATTTGTAAAGTTCTGTTCTGTATCTATGCTTCTGGAGGCGCATTCTAAGGGTTGGAATGTGACCAACAGGCCCCTCTAGCTGTACGGAAGCTTTTTGAGAACGAACTTCGTGAGGTCAGTGTCGAAGGTGCCCTAGTGCTACGGAAGTTGGGGAAACAAGTCGAAAATATGCACAAAGGGGATCCTAGTACAATCTTGAATGGTGTACGACATGCAGTTGATCGGTTGCAGCAGAGTTTGTACTTGCATTCATATCTTCTTGTATGGCAAGAAACAGGGATCAGTATTAGGATTAGCATTAGTATTGTTTAGTACTTAGTAGTATTAGTAGTATTTAGTACTATGTAGCAGTACTTAGCAATATTCGTAGTATTTAGCACTATTAGTAGCAATTAGCACTTAGTACTATTTAGTACCAATCACATCTGGACTCCAACACAACCAATGGAAATATGGCATGGACAGCATAGTAGATGCAGCCATGTTGGCTGGAAGGCCCACCCATTGGGAAGGGTTAGAGGAGATTACGAATGGCAGGGAACCCTGCAAATAGGGTGCCCAGATGGAGCTGCTTCGACCACCTTTGGACCACCATTCCCTGGCGGTAAGTGAAGTTTGAACTTCCCTTGTACAATCTTCGACTCCGGTTGAACAACCAGCTCCACAAATTGCACCTTATGTGACCCTATGGGCGCCTTTTCGGAATCGGCCAGCTTCATCAAGGGTGGCTCCTTCATCACCAACTCGCGAACTTGTCATCGTACTTGCTCCTGTACTGGCCAATCCAACAGCTTGTCGCCTTTCTTGGTGGTCGGCCCTTGTAGCTTTGTACCTGCACGACTGATTATACTAATCTCTGGGCATGCTAACGAGTCATCCTCAACAATGTGCACCATGGAGGTACTCGGCATTTTCCCCGTCAACTTTTGCCGCTCTGCTCCAAAGCAAAACAGGCATGTTTTTAGCAATGTGCACCATGGAGGTACTCGGAATTTCCCCCGTCAACTTTTGCATTCCATTCCTAAGTATCCATGTGTTCATTCTGCCAATGAACTTCTTCCAAGCAAAACAAGCATGTTTTCGGTAGATTTTGGCCACGACCGCCACTGCGACCGCGGCCACCACCGCCATCGCCTCATTGAAATGACGATTGGGGTTGCTCCTCTTGCACATAAGATGCACCCGGATCCTGTTGTTGACCAATTGCTCTTTGGCCACAACCGTTATAGTGGCATCCCACTGTGTTGTGGGCATTGGTCAAGTAGATCGCACACCAATTCTCATCGAGGGCGCATTCGACTACTGTGCAATGATCGAGATTCTGACAGTGAGTGCACCATAAGCCTTTCAAACCTTTGACAACTGATCCATCTTTGAAAGCCACTGGAGCACCCTTACCCCCTTTAGAGGCTCATCGGGTCTTCTTCACTTCCGAGTCAGATTCCTTCATACTGGTATGAGTATCCCTTTTTTAATGTGATAATTTTGCATTAATGTGCCCACAATGTTTAAGACTGCCACATGCTAGCATGCTATCTTCAAATCTTTCTTCAGAGCTGTCAGCGTTCGAATCTTCATCACTATCATTCGACTTCTTAGCTTTTGCCAATTTCTTCTTGGTTTTGCTTTTCGAGGATTTGCAGTTCTTGGCTACCCTGCCGTGCAGAGATTCCCCTGCTTGCACTACTTGCACTGCTTGTGCACTGCTTGTGCCATGACTGTCGTGAGTGCCGTTTGTGTCTGATCCACTATAGCCAATGCCGTCCTCAGTTCTCGAGACAACCCCAAAATGAAGTAGTCATTTAGTGCCTCTTGAGCAGGACGATTCACTTGCGGCACACGTTGCATAAGTCAATTGAATTTGGATGCATAATCCTCCACATCTTGATCTCCCTGATCCAACCGCCGCAATCTATCTAGAGTTTGTGGTATCATTTTCTCTTTACGAAACAGACTCAAGAATGTGGTGCAAACATGATCATATGTGGTGATTTGATCCACTGCATACTCTGCAAACCACCTTGACACCTTGCCCACTAATGTTGATTTGAACACTGCCTCTCCTATCGGAGTGGTACCACGGGTGGCAGATTGTTGACTGCATACACCTAGACGAACTACTAGACATGGTGGAAGCACTAGATCAAAGGGTCAAGTTGCAACCTCTATAGACAGTGATTCATCGGCTCAAGATATGAATTGGAAGGCATAAAAGGAGGTAGCTACTAAACAATTGCTAGAGAATTGAAGGGCAAGGCACCGGTAGTCAAGATGCCATTTGAGCAATTCTCATCGCTTCAACAACTGAGCCAGGCGAGTTTTCAAAGTCCAAAGAACAAAGTGTGGACCAGGAATCAAGTACTTTATCAAATTCTAGCATAGAGCTAGCCCAAGCATGGGAAATATTCAAGGGCATTAAGATAAGTCTTAATTTTATTGCACTTATGCAAATAGCTCCATATTGTTGTGAATTTTTTGCCCAACAAATCAAGGAATCTAAAGAGGAACCGAAGGAAGTAGATTCTTTAGTTACCATTCCCATCATGGACATGCCTATAGTGGATGAAGGAGTACCACTAATTAGTATCAAAGTCAAGAAATAGACTATACCAAGCATGACCGTGGATGGTAGTTTAGGAGTTAACATTCTTCCTAAGACATTACAAAGCGGACACTTGAAATTTAAGACTTTCAAGCCATCTCTTTACCGAGTGTGAATGGCAGATCAACAACTAGTTGACCTTCGAGGTATGCTACAAGATGTTATTTTTGTAGGAGGCATTCATTACACTGTTAGTTTCAATGTGATTGCCATGGAGCAGAATGACTATCCTAATTTATTCGGATGGCCTTGGATCAAGAGTGCAAAGGTACTACATAAATACGTATCCGAGGAGATGATAATCAAAACTGATGACAAGGAAGTGTGCATTCCCACTAACCCCCGAAAGTTACCGGCCTAAGGATTTATAAGTTGTAGACCCAACCTTTTCATCAAGATGTGGAATCATGCTTGATGGAATTGCAAATCCTTCCTATCGATGAAATTAATATCTTTCAAGTGGTAGCTGAAATCAAGCAAAAAATGAAAATCGAGCAAATTGCATCTCGAAAAGATTTGTTCCCGAGAAATGTCACTAAAGATGTTGAACGGGAAAGAGAATTGGTAGGGACACTAGTCACTATTACATAGCTCAAAACTGATTAGTTAGTTCCAGAGCCAACACAAGAACTCAGACTAGGCATAGATGATAAGCCTGCAACTACTATGGTGAGTGCCAATCATACTTTCGAGCAACTTCAAGTTGTCAAAAAACGTTTTAGGAGGCACAAAGATGTTTTTGGTTGGAAGTACACTAATTTTTTAGGAGTCACGCCTAAGTAATGTCAACACAGTATTCCTTTGGTACCAAATGCCAAGCCAATCTGACAACAAAGGTATAAAATGAATCTAAATTATGCTATGCACGTGAAAGTTGAATTGGAACACCTTCTTTGAGCATGGTTCATTTATGCTATTGATTGCAGTGATTTGTTATTTCCCATTGTGGTAGTGCCAAAAGTATGTGTGGGTTAAATTGAATGCTCAAACGATTCCTAACCCATTTCCACTACCATTTACAGATGAGATCTTAGATCAGGCTGTAGGACATGACGTGTATTCATTTATGGATGGTACAATGGTTATAATCAAATCACTGCATCTCTAGAAGTTCAATCTAAGACTGTATTCATCACAGAGTGGGGTGCTTATGCAACACCGGTTATGCCTTTTCGATTAAGGAATGCACCATCTACCCTTTAGAAGTTTATGGTAGAAACTTCCGAGACTATCTGACTGAGATTATAGCCATTTATTTAGATAATTTTTGTGTATAGTCTACAGACAATGATAATCTATGCTTTTTGGAAAAAGTGTTTCATCGTTGCAGGCAAGCAGGCATCTCACTTAATCTAGCTAAGAGTTTTTTCTATGTCCGAGTTTGTATCTTATTGGGGCATGTGATTTCACAAGATTGTTTTGGACCGAACCAGGTAAAATTTGTGCCATTCAACAAATGCCAGAGCTAGAATATTTGGACTCAACTACGTTCTTTTGTGTGCTTCATCAATTTTTATAGATGCTTTATAAAATATTTTGGCAAGATTGCAGCTCCATTATATGAATTAACTAAGAAGGATGCCAAGTTTGAATGGACCCTCGAGTTGTCTGATGTGCTTCACAACTTAAAAAGCTGAGGTATAGCTACACCCATTTTGAGGCACTCAATGGGATGTCATTTTTCATGTGCACGTTGATGCCTTTGGATATGCCTTGGGATTATATTGGCACAACCAGATGGTAGATTGGATTACCTGGTGTATTATGCTAGTTAGATGTTGAAACCTATAGAATCTAACTATATCACTATCAAGTGTGAAGCTCTGCGCATGATTTTCGATGTGCAAAAATTTTGTCACTATTTGCTCTGAAATTCATTTGTTTTCTATGTGGACCATCAGGGTTTGCTCTATTTGACTAATAAGATTGTCATTCAAGGACGACTTGTCTGTCGGATGCTTCTTTTACAAAAATTCACTTTCAAAAGCATACAAAATCCTAATAAAACGCAAGTGGAAGCCGATTGCTTGTTGACGCTACCTACACTAGAAGAAACTCAAGGGGTTGTCACTAAGCTCCTAGATGCCGAGCTCTTTGCAGTTGATCACTATGAATGTGAGTATGTTGATTTGATGGACTATTTGTCTTGAGGAAGATTTTCAGACAGCATGCCGAGAGACAAACACAGGCGATTAGCCTTGAAGGCTTAGAAACTCATTTTGATTGGTGGGCATCTCTATCGTTAATGTCTAGATGGTGTTTTGTGTTGTTGGGTTCTACCACACGAATGCATTGTAGTCTTACAGAAGCTCACTTAGGTCCATCCGATGAACACTTCCAAGGTGAATTGATAGCTTGGAAGGTGATGCAGGTAGGATTATGGTGGGGAACCTTATTTAAGGATGCTCAGACGAAATGTATACAGTCTGACATATACCAACGCACTGCCCGTCTTTTGCCCAACCAGTCTATGCCATTGCAACCTGCTTGTCCTTGGGAAGCATTCCAAAGATGGGTATTGTATTTTGTTGGTCCTTTCAAGCCTACCAGATTTCCACTGAATAAGTATATTGTGGTTGCCCATTGATTATGGTACCAAATGGGCAAAATCTAAGGCATTCCGAGATAGCTCCACTCAAAACATGGCTAGAATTGTGTTTGAAAATATCATATGCATGTATGGATTACCAATACAACTTGTTAGTGATCAAGGATCACACTTCTTTAATGAGGTCATGTAGTTGCTGAAGGATGAATTTAAGATTATGCAAACCGTCTCTACAATCTGTTATGCCCGAGGAAATGGAGAAGTTAAGTCTACAAACAAAACTCTCAAAGTGATTTTGACCAAGACTGTGCCATCTCATAAGATTGATCGGGACGCCAAGCTACATGTTGCATTATGGGCATATAGAACTGCATTCAAAGTCACCACAAACTTAACTCCATTCAGGATGGCTTTTGGTTTACAGGTTGTGGTAGCCTTAGAGTTTGTTGTTCCTACTCTTTGAGTAGCAGTTGAATATAGCTTAGAGGGAGTGGGACCACGGGTCCAAGTGGCATATGCCAAAAGTACAAGTGTTAACCACATTAGCTAGTCCCCCCACTCGATGTGTGCCTCTCCAACTTCTCCTAGCCTCGCCCATGGCCAAATCTTTTCCCTTTGACCCTCTACTGCACAAGGATGATCACACGGACAAGTATGCCACAAAGACATAGTGGCACCGTTTGAGAGAGAACATGGTTGCTGTAGCTCAGGCACCGGACTACCTAGACAATCACTGGCTCCCTCTCCAGGTACTGAATCACAATCTATTTCTCCATATGTAGTACAGGAACCAGTTGGTTGGAGGTCTTCAAGAAGAACACGGCTAGCCTTCAACAAGCATAGACTGCCCTTAGTGTGGAAAGGGATAGCCTTCAGGAGCAACTGGATAGTCGTCACACCGTGTATGAATAGTTGGTGGAGTCTCATAGCCATCTCCAACACAAGCTGCAATGGGATTATGTTAGCAAGGTATCCTTGGACTCTATGTTGACGGTTGGACAGCGATATCTAATTGCACGGGTAGAACTGGGGATGGGAGCGATGGAGTCTGGACTATGGCGATGTGCAGGCAACACAGTCCACCTCCCTTCTCCGTCATGTCCCTTGCTCTGGCCAGGCGACTAGCAGGCTGAAGGCGATTAGGCTCTAGTACGTTGTAGTAGCTCTAGCCTGCACTACAGGACACGCAACATGCATAGAAGAAGAAGCAGGCTCTTCAGGAGGCAGAGGCTAAGGCAGCAACACTCTTGAGTAGAAAACGCATAGCTCTGCCAGGTTCTAAAAGAATCAGATGGCTTATGATGAGAACACGTGGCTTGAATAAAAGTTAGCAAACTATTCTCAACTACAGCCTCTCATCGGCCTCATCCAGCCTCCTGACGAGAGCACCTGGCAAAGCTACCTAAGCATAGGGAGCCTGATGGTGGTGACTCGACAGCAGGCCAAGAAGGATGACGACACCTCTCTCAACCACTCCCTCAGATTCGGCCAACAATCTAGAAGCTAGCCTTGAGCTCCAAAGGTATGATTGGTCACTCCAAAGCAGTTTTGACAAAGATGTCACGGCTCAGCCTATACTGATTCTAGATCCTACCAGCCAAAAGATTTCCAATCCGAAGGTTGAAGTGAAAACTTAGACCCACTTGGTTTCCTTTTGTGAGAAGGGTGTGCAAGTGTCTTCTCCGGCTGATTTTGCCAGTCCCCTGACCGATTTTGATAAGGCAGAACACATTTTGCGCCGCCATTTTTGAGATGGCCACCCAAAGTTCACCTGAGCGAGTTCTAGAAGTAGAGCCACTTTCAGATGGACAGGATGTGATTCCCATTTCCACCTGAGAATTGAAGTTTTGTGCTGCGTGTCCCACCGACACCAATTTCCTATCCACCACAGGGCTTGACCACAGATCGACTCGATAGAGTCCAACTCTCCAGCCCCACCTCAGCCTCTTCACAGTGGATACTCGAGCCGGTCACCCCAGAAATTTCCATCTATGACCGCACCTATTGTGATTTTGATTTGCTTGTCTAGGACCGAGTAGCCCGCCAGCACAATATACATAAGGTAGAGAGGTTCATTATTGCAGCTTGGATCCATGATCTTCCATGCCCAACTATACCGACTCTTCCACGTGGCATTACTTAAGGAGGTCAAGAAACTGCTAGGCAGCCACATCACAGAGGCAGTTGTCATGCGTAATATCTAGGACCTATGCAAGGACCCAGAGTTCAAGTGGCAGGAGAAAGTCACACCAACAAAACGCCAGATGACTCATTTTTCGAATGCGGCATCACAAACCCCTCCGTGGACCCACTTGCCAAGCAATGGTTTGTGGATTGGCTCACAAACCTTGAGAGGCCTCCCATTGACCTTCGCTCTTTGTATCCCTAGTCTCCTCTTGATATGATAGATGGTTAATTCTTTGACCCTCGCTCTCCCAGACCACCTTCCTCCCATGCTCCTCCAAATGATGCCTATGACCCCCAAGTACCTCCACTCTAGCCTCCAAGGCGAATGCATGACCATGCATGACAACCCTATGGCTTCAACTCTCATGCATATGCCTTGCTTAGTTCCGGTTAGTTTGAAACCGTGAGGCACTCGCTGTAGAAAGCTAAGGCAAAATGTGGGCCTTTGGCTAACTTCTTGAGCACATCTTTAACTAATCTCACTGACCGGTGAACAGACAACATTAGTTAAGCTAAGGCAATGACTCCGTGTATGAGTCATCATCATCCTAAAGCTAAGGGTGACAGACCAATTACGAGTAGTAGTCCAGCAAACCATCGAGTAGATGGTGTTCTACGGCGTTGGGTTCTGCCACATGAACGTACTGTAGTCTTGTGGGATATTTCCAAGTGAATTGATGGCTCAAAAGGTGGTGCAGGCACAATTATGGTGGGGAACCTTAATTAAGGATGCTCATATGAAATGTATGTAGTGTGATGTATGCCAACGCGTATGCCAACGCACTGGCTGTCTTCTGCCTAACCAGTCTATGCCATTGCAACCTACTTGTCCTTGGGAAGCATTCCAAAGATGGGGATTGGATTCTTTTGTTCCTTTCAATCCTGCCGGACTTACACATAATAAGTATATTGTAGTTTCCATTGATTATGCTATCGAATGGGCAAAAGCTAAGGCACTCCAAGATAGCTCCACTCAGAACACAACCAAATTTGTGTTTGAAAATGTCATATGTAGTTATGGATGCCCAATACAATGATCCACGATCCAATTTCTTGAATGAGACCTATTATGGTTGTGGTTGATTGGGACGCCAAGCTAAATGCTGCACTATGGGCTTATAGAATTGCATTCAAAGTTACCACAAACTTAACTCCATTAAGAACGGATTTCGCGTTAGAGATTGTGGTACCCTTAGACTTTGTCTTTCCTAGTCTCCGAGTGGCAACTAAACATCACTTAGATGAGTCCGAGGCAATCAAGGGGCGATTGTATCAACCAAATCACCAGGATGAATTGTGGGTCTGAGTAATTTGGTCACAGCAAGTGATTTAAAGGAAAGGAAAGCATGGCATGAGAGGCATATTGTGCCCTAACACTTGGAAAAAGGAATATTTGGTGTTACTATATAATGCCAAGATTGGACCCTTCAAAAAAAAAAATCAAACTTAAAAGGAAGGGGCCCTACAGGTTAACTAAAGTGTTTCCTAATGGATAGTACAGCTTGAGGATTTACAAGCAAGGGTGTTTTCTGAGTTGTACAATGGGAGCAAAGTAAAGCCTTACCAAGCACGAGGTTACTCGGTGAAATGAGGCTCGGATACAGGTCACTCGATCAATAGTGACTTGGTTGAGCATTGTGTACCAGCTATTTGGTTATAGTGGATGGGGTAACTCACATGCAGACACATGGTCGATGGCAGTTCAACCATTACAAAGGCATTAATTTTGGCTAATTTTACCAAAGATAGGGGTTTCATGCTAAATCGTGCAACCACTAAGGTGACAAGACATCCATCTTTAGTCGTTATTCGTCTGTCTACACTCTGCTCAAGACATTCACCTTCTTTGTCACTCACAATCGCATTCGCCTCCTACTCTGTTGCCCTCTGTGGTACCTTTATTGTTTCTTCCACCTCCTCTGGTGTTTCCTTTGCCTTTGCTTCTACTTCCACCTTCATCCATCTCCATGTTCACCATATTCCTTACCATGGAGAAACGTGCAGCTCAAACGATTGGACAAAAGTGATGCCGGTCGATACTTCGTATATTGCTCCTCGCTCGATTACAAATTTCTTGAATGGGGTTACGAAGGAGATTTTGAAGACCAATCATTTAATTCGCTTCACAAAGCTTCCATGGATAGAAGTTGAGACAAAGCCCTTATAGAAGAGATCCTAGAATCCTATGATGCGAAGCACCACAGAATCGTTGTCTAGGGCATATATGTTTGGCTAACCACAACACTATTGGGGAAAGTTTTTTGGCTAGTGGTTCCGGCAACCTAGGTGCACAAGGAGACGATGACAGGTGCGACGAGTACTTTGAGGAGGGAGATTATTCATTGTCAAAGGGTTATCTGATAAATAATGAGGGCCTTCACACGTTTTGTCGATTCATCTCTGCGTTCATAAGGCTGAAGAAAAGAATTGGGTACATGCCTCGCCAATACATCGCTCAAATCATTGCTGATGCGCAAGAGGTAGATTGGCTGACTATCTTTGATAAAATGTTCAAGTCATAGCTTAAAGTTGTTAGCTAGGGCCAAGCACATTGTAGGCTTGGACCCCATCTTTGCATGTTGCACTATATGATGATCTCAAGAGAAGTGTAGTGGCCAAACACTCTTCTCGCACTTGGTGCTAGAGCAGGTCCATCTGGCACAAAGGAGCAGAGTACCAAGGATAAGGGAAATGAGCAAGAGTCAAAGGATTCTGTGTCACAAGATTCTAACATGGCTGGATCCCCTCAGTCTCAGGATTCTAAGTCGGTATGTATCAGGCTAACTCGAAAGTCGTGAGAAAGCGCGACGAAGACAAGGCTCCAAGCAGTAGGAGCAAGAGAAGTCTGAAGGGCCCCAGATCGGTATGCCATAGAGACGTAGTGGCATTGTTGGAGGGAGAACATGGTTAGAGACCAAGGCACTTCAATGGCACCCTCTATAGGTCTTGAATCACAATGTCTTTCTCTAGACGTAGGACAGGGACCAATTAGTCAAGGTCTTCAAGAACACGGCTAGCCTTTGGAAAACACAGACCGCCCTTAGTCCGAAAAGGGATAGCGTACAAGAGCACCTAGATAATCAGCAAAATGTTTATGACGAATTGGTGCAATCTCATAGTCAACTCCAACACACTCACACCAAGCTACAATGGGATCATGGTAACCTATAGTGTGAGGTGGAGAAGTTACGCCCGACTAACTCTAAGCTCCAGGCGTCCCAAGTGACGGAAGTTGAAGCTGCTTGACTACAGACAGGAGTATAGGATGCACAACAAGTGCAGGCCGACCAGCAGGCTCTTCAGGAGGCACATGCCGAGGTAGCAACACTCTGAGCTGAAAATGCATTGCTTTGCCAAGCTCTAGAAGAATTGGAGGGATTGCGAGCCACAAATACTCAAAGAAAAGTTAGTACATTATTCTCAATTGCAGTCTCTCATTCTCATCCACCTCCTCCAGGCTCTTAACGAGCACCCAACAAAACTACCCAAGCGTAGAGCGCCTGATGATGATGATTCAACAATGGACCAAGAAGGACCCCGATACCTCTCTCAGCCTTTTCCTCAGGTCAACGAACAATTCAAAATTATTCCTCAAGCTCCAAAGGTATGATTGCTTCAAGTCACTCCAAAGCAGCTGATGAAGATGGCACGACTCAGGCTTTACTTTTATTAGAACCTATCAACCGAGGGATTTTTGAGCCCAAGATTGAAGTGGGAACATGGATCTAGTTCATACAGACTTCCTCGGTGGCTCTTTTTGACAAGCAAGTACAAGTATTCGCCTTCAATAGAGTTTATCCCCCCCTTCAATAGACTTCCTTGGTGGCTCTTTTTTACTACACCGACTGGGAAAGTTTAGAGTTTATCCCCCCCTTCCATAGAAGATTCAAAAATCAATTAGTATTAGCCCCTTGCCAAAGTTACAATGTTAATCTAAGGTTACTCGATGGTATGTCTATATTATTGCATTAATGAATATTAACGTATATATATTTGGTATTAAATGAAGTCGTTGGCAATAAGGTCTTTTTGTCTACAACATTGCAACCACTACTGCTACTATTTCAACCATCTCTCCCCTTTCCTTCCACAAGCTCCAATCTAAGGATCCAATCCACTACGATGACTAGTGCCCGAAGAAATTGATACTGTGCAATCAATGCATGGACTTAAAAGATGGGAGCAACAGTCAAGTGCTGGACTGGGAGCTAGCCAACATGGATTGCTGTGTTCAAAAAGGGCGAACTTTTTTCAATCAAAGCTCGGATAAGTATGTGCAACAAGAACAAATTGCAAATCACAGCCTAGAACCTCATGGGAAAGCTATAGTGAGAGCATGAAAGCTTGAGTATCATATTCACTCCTTAACTACCTATCTTCCTCCCGCTAACTTGAAGGTTTGGATTCCTGCATGCCATTTGCATTCCGTGGAGATCTCTATCCAAACAACTGCCTATAATCCAATGTCCTTGTGGCAATGTTAATTCAGGTGCCTGAATCCGATGCAAACCGATGGGAAAGATGAGATAAAGAATCTTGAAGTGCTAGTGTGTAGCTTCTGTGAGAGTTCATGGACTCTACAAATTATGCATCTCCTTGATCTCCTTTGAGCTTCTTCCTTGCCAGAAAGATTTGATTCCTTGCCACGACTCGTGACATCAAAAACTTGAGAAACTTTAAATTGTAACTCACGTCAACACAAATATTTAGAGGCTATGGCGACAGATCATTGGCTAAAAATCTTCGCAACTTAAATTTTTTGTGTGTACATGAGAGAGAGAGAGAGAGAGAGAGAGAGAGAGAGAGAGAGAGAGAGAGAGAGAGCATGCTTTGTAATTGAAGAGTCTCTAGGCAAGCACTTCCGAGACAAGCAAGAACCAAGTAGAGGCAGGGGAGGGGTTAGGGTAGGTTAAACGTTGGACTAGGTTATGTTTGGCCTTAGCTAATGATGTTCACTTAATATATCTGAATTCTCAAAATCCAATGCAGGTTGGTTTTTTCGCATGTGAGTTTTTTAGGTAGAAAATAAGAATATTGGTGTTTGAATCATGGTTATACCACTTGGATTCCAAAAGTTAGGAAAGTATAGCCATTATGATTATGAGCCAATATGACGTTTGAAGGAGGCATTTCCGACTGCGGATCCACCAATGAAAAGTTTTGAGTACATCAATGAACACTGAAAAGAATAGACAGAAGAAACACTAGCTTCTTCAATTTGGGATTCCAATAAATTTGAAAGCATCTTTATGTACAAAGCAAAAAGGGATGCTCCTTATCAGCTACAAAAATGGAATAATCTTACTCCCACAAAATACACAGTCAAGTGGCGAGCCTCATCCATCTACTCTTTGCTCCACCACTTCGCTTTAGTCCTGGTGGTGTGCGCTTGTAAAAACTTTGAAGCAAAAAAATCACATGATATTTTATAGCTTTCAAACTTCAAACTCAGCCCAAGGTAATATGTACAAGTTTTTGATCTAAGCTCTGACTTTGATTGAAATGTATACTTGATTATCGATGATGCTGCAAGATGTCGTTACAATATTTCTTGAAGCTATTGCACTCCTCAACAACAAAATCACTGCTCACACATCAACCATGTTAGTTGCCTAGAGGTTGATAGTTAAGAAATGAAAAGGCATTATAAATGCATGCAAGCAAAAAAATAAAACAGGAAAAACGTGTGATAGTTAAGAAGCATTATAGATGCCTGTAGAAAAAATAAAATTAGGAAAGCCATGATAGTCAAGATAGGAAAACCCTTATAAAGGCAAGCAACTCTCTCTCTCTCTCTCTCTCAGTATACTACTTCCTCCATTCTATGTGCATGAGGTCACCACTGAGGGTCACAGCCCATATGAGATTATATATGATAACATCACGCAGTTCTCTAGGCATGGGCAGATCCTCCTCAACGTGAGCTGAATGGACCCTCCAGTCCTTATCGTGAAGGTTGGCATATCTAGATACTACAGATAAAATATCACTTCTCAATCGATGGATTTGAAATTGTTTTATATTCTTCAGGAGATCAAAGGAAATTTTTTAGTTTTCTTACAAGGATGCTCCAGGTGTTTGCTTGAAGTGGGCATTAATACCTCAGTCGCTTCCATTGGCATTCCCTTTTGAAAGTTCTTGACCATGAATCGACATTCAACAGAGTCCTTTGGCAACAATGAGCTCAATGGACTGTCTTTACCATCAGATTTTTTTATGAAGGACTCCCCCTCTTTGTACTATTGCCATTAGCATCTTCCTCTTGGAAATTTTCAAATCCAGATATGAATTCAGTAAACAAAGAGATTATAGCCCATAGGAACAAAATAAGAGGAGAATGCAGGTAGCCCTGCAAGCCCCTAATTTTGTGGCAAAGAATCATCTTGAAAAAAGTGTTCTTTCAGATTCGATAGCATAGCATAAGAAGCAAGGGAACACTTTCCAGGATATTGACCTGGTAATATTTCCAAATCCTTATAGATGTTACACCCCACACAACGCAATGATTTTCCAATACCTTGAATCCAGTTTGTCTCAAAAGTGGTTCAGTACTCAATGCATTTAGCCTCTCTGTTCTTTACTTTTTTTTAAATCACCATTTCTTCTTCCATCCCATTTACACCATTTCTTCTTCCATCCCACCACACCATTTCTTTATTTGTTTTTTAAATCACCATTTCACACATCCCATTTGCACCAAGACGTAAGGAAAACACCACTATTACAAAAGGAAAGGATTCCAAGAAGTAAAGGACAAGAACGTACTAAATACGCTGCACCATTTGTGGTATGTCCCATCTTGGGCTCCATGGGTAATCTTTATACAGTCTAGCGATTGGCTTCCCCATAGTGTCAAAGTGCTGGAAGACAAAAACAATATGAAAAATAATTGCACAAGTACGAACTGTACTCGAGGTCCAATTTTGCAGCAACCCGGAAAGGATGTATGAGAAACAGCAAAACAGAGAAACCAAAAAAGAACCCCCCCCCGCCAAAAAAAAAAACACACACACACACACATGAAAAAAAAGATCCTGAATTCCTTTTGCAAGACCAGGAATAAACCTCATGAAAATGACGAGGATCCTATCATTGGAACAGTAATTTTGGATACAATTCCAAATAATGAAACAGACAATCTGTAAAGGATCACCTAGCTTTTCAGATAGCAGGTGAGAAAATGGGTATAAGCAGAAGATTGAATGTACCTGAGAACTCTCGAAGGTTAGAGTTGGTTGCTGCTTTGGAAATTGTATTGAAAGAGAGAAATGTACCTGCTTGGTCAAGAACATTCGTAACTACACATGCTAGTCTGCCATATGAAAAGCATTTACATTTTTCAAAGTGGAAGGCCATTTAAACTGATACGGTTTAAAAACAAAGTTCTCTCAATATCAACAAACCTGCAATAGTTCTAGATTTTCAAATTAAATCTGCCTTGATTTCAAAATAGAACTCACTAAGTTTCGGAAATTCACTGCCTTGATGTGGCATGGCCCACATGCTACACGATTTGTACTAAAGGTTGCATCAGTCAGTGGGCATACGTTGAGTACATACATGCATTTGAGCATTGAAAATTACCAACCATATACATTGAATATTGTGAAGATATAGTCAAACGAAGTCGCTTTGTCTCATCAAACAAATCCTTCATGTGAATCAGCCCAATGTGCAATACATAATTCTTCTCCAATTTAAGTTGTGGGCAAATTTCGTTAAGAAATTGAAATATAAGAGGTTTTAATTTTATCAATTGTTAGCAATCAATTTCAGCAGTAATTTGAATTTCAAAATATGACTACGAACCAAGAAATGGCTCTCATTTTATCTCAGCAGCTTATAATCTCAGCCTAGGATGCCAAGTATTTCTGCATTCGTGCAATCATATACAATGAAAACAGCATTTGGGACTGTTTGGTGAAGCTTTACAGTTTAGACAACATCTTTCTGCAGATTTCAATTTGCAATGCTATTTCTGCATAAGTGCAAAATTTGCAGGTTTTCCACACTGGTAGGTGATTTGGAGGTAATTTTCAGTTTGCACTCAATCCCACACTCAAAGCTACAAGCGCTGAAACTTTTAGGCCACATAGGACACTTAGTCCTATGTGACACCTAGGACACTTAGTCCTAGGTCTAGGTACTTGTACCTTGTACTCCTTTGTTTTTTATTATCCAACTTTGACGTGACGGCTAAGGTGTTTATCATCGACTCTTTTGCTACCTGCACTCTCTCTCCTAAGCGATCCTTTAGTGGTATCAGAGCAGTGTTTTTAGATTTATCTCCTGCACCCGGACTCGTATCAGCTCCCTTCAGCTTCACTAACCCTTCAGCTCTGTACAGTCGTACGGTACAGCTCCATACCTGTTTCGTGTGTTTCTGTACTATCGACGTACAGCCGTACTGCATGGTACTTGCGCCGCCGTACAACCTGCACACAGGACGTACGTCGCCGTACATCTCTGTACCTACGCCACTCCGTACATCTCTGTACCTATGCCGCTCCGTACATCTCTGTACCTGTGCCGCCGTACATCACTGTACCTCCGTTCCGTACACTGCAACTATGCACCTCCATCGTACCTGATCTGTACATCGTGCTTATTCCGTACTTGCTTCGTACCAGGATAGCCTGGAATTGAAGTCAACTTGATTTCAATTTCAGCAATTGCCACTTCAGGTTTCAGAGTTATTTTTGATGGCTACAGATGCCTAGTTTATGATCTTCGTGATGACAATGCCATAGTTCTCACTGGCACTTTGCAAAAGGGACTTTATCACCTTGATCATCACTCAGCTGCACTTTCTATTGAAGCATTGGCTATTTCAGATTCACAGCTTACTGAAACTCATCTTTGGCATGAGAGAATGGGCCATCTCAATTATAGAGCTCTTGCAAAGCTACATTCACAGCAGATGGCAAATGATGTACCTCAAACTCACACAGTTTCCAAACATGTGTGTGAGGGTTGTCTTTTGGGTAAGATGCATCGATTTCCTTTTCAAAAGAATTGTCCAAAACTCTCACAAAGGAAAATGCACAATGATGTCTGTGGTCCAATGAGGACAAATGCCATTGGGGGGTACAAGTATTTCATGACTCTCATTGATGATTTCACAAGATATTGCTGGATATATCCTTTAAAAGCCAAATTTGAAGTTTTCTTATGCTTTTAGAGATGGCTGAATATGGTTAAGAATGAATCAGGATGCAAGCTTGCCACCCTCAACACAGATAGGGGGGGAGAGTATATGTTCAAGGAGTTTGATGCCTTTCTGTCTTCACGGGGCATTATTCACTCATGTACTACTCCTTACACTCAGCAAAATCCTGTTTCTGAAAGGAAAAACAAGTCCACAATGGAGATGGCCAGATGCATGCTTAAGGCCAAGTCTTTGCCCAATAAATTTTGGCTTGATGCAGTGATGTGTGCCAACTATGTGCTGAATAGATCACCTACACGGGCATTGCATACTATTACACCTTATGAAGCATGGAAAGGCAAGAAGCCTTCACTTTCACACATGAGAGTTTTTGGGTCTCTTGCATATGTTCATGTACCATCTCAGCTGAGACATAAGCTTGATGACAAGGCAATCAAATGCATATTTATTGGTTACAGCCAGGAGAGCAACCAAATACTGGGAAAATTATTGTCAGTAGAGATGTAATCTTTGCTGAACATTCAGCTTCTCCTCTTGTGGACTGCAAAGCTAAGCCATATGTTGACATGTTTGATGCCTTTGAATCTTGGTTACCTCTGCCATCCTCAAAAGAGGACTTTGACCAGCAACATGAGCCTCCTGCAGGCCCTCCACCAAGCAATAATCAGCCACTACCTCATGCTGATTTGCAGGTTTCTCTTCCGGCACAAAATGATCCCACTATTCATGATGCAATCATTGAAGAAAGAGCTGTCAATAGACAGCAAAGGCAAGTTCCCAGATGGCTTCTTGATACATTGAGGGACAGCAAACAAGATCAGCCTTTTACTGCCCAGACAAGATCAAGGAATAGACTGCATGGTCACTTTCTTCAGTTTGCACTCCTTGCTACATCTTGCAATGAAGAGCCTCTGTGCCATAAAGATGCTTTTGACAGCAAAGAGTGGATGGATGCAATGAGAGCTGAGTTACATTCCATTGCAAAAAATGACACATGGGAATTAGTAGATCTCCCTCCAGGCAAGCATGCCATTGGAACCAGGTGGGTCTACAAATTAAAAAGGAAATCTGATGGCAGCATAGATCAATACAAAGCCCGTCTTGTTGCAAAAGGGTATGCCCAACAACAAGGCATTGACTTTGAGGAGACATTTGCTCCCACATCCACGATTACTACCATTAGATGTGTCATTGCCATTGCAGCCCATCATCATTGGCAAGTGCACCAACTTGACATCAAGACTGCTTTTCTTCATGGGGATCTGCCGGAAGAAGTCTATGTCACACAACCTCCTGGCTTTGAGGTTGTTAATTCTGAAAATAAGGTATGCCGACTTAGAAAAGCCCTTTATGGTTTGAAGCAGGCACCTAGGGCATGGTATGCCAAAATTCATGCACACTTACTATCCCTTGCTTTTCAAAATAGTCCCTCAGAACCCACTCTTTATGTCCGCGGGAGTGGATCTGATTTTTTAGTGCTGATTTTATACGTGGATGATATGCTCATCACGGGCTGAGATACTCAGCAAATTGCAGCTTTCAAGGCTGATTTGCAGCAGATTTTTGACATGTCAGACATGGGACAGCTCCATTATTATTTGGGCATTCAGTTTGCCCATGTTGAGGGGGGTATCATGATGTCTCAGTCCAAGTATATTGGACAGCTCCTTGATCGTTTTCAGTTTGAGGATTGCAAGCCAATCTCTACTCCAGTGGACCCTAGCTTCAAATTCTCAGCTCATGATGGGAGCCCACCATGTGATATCACTCTTTATCAGTAGGCTGTTGGATGCCTTATTTATTTATGTCACACCAGACCTGACTTACAGTATGCAGTATCTCAACTCAGCAAATTCATGCACATGCCCAGTTCACAGCATTGGCAGGCAGTGAAGAGAGTCTTCAGATATCTCAAAGGCACTCAGAATTTAGCCCTCTTCTATGGTGATCAGGGTTCACTTACCATGCATGCTTACACGGATAGTGACTGGGCAGCATGTTCCGACACCAGAGTGTCACATACTGGCAATTGTCTTTTGCTTGGCAATTCATGTATCTCTTGGCTCAGTAAGAAGCAACCTTCATGTTTGGCTTCGACAGTGACTTACAAATCTTGGTATTTGCCAGACATCCTCCACTATTGTCTACACTGACAGCTAGAGTGCTTTGGCCATTGCGTATACCAAGCATATTGAAGTTCACTATCATTATGTTTGGGAGCGGTTGTTAGCAGGAGACATAGAGTTGTCCTATCTTCCCACAGAGGACAACATAGCAGATATGTTTACAAAGGCACTTCCTCATCCCAAGTTCGAAGTCTTTCGACAGGCTTTACACATGGTTCCCTTTGTTAAACGATCTGACATCCCTTGTACATTCATAGGTGGCTATATCCTTTTGGATGAACCTCTGCCACCATGACCAAAAAATACCAGGTATTTTGAGACGTTTCCAAAGTACTTCAGCCCATCCCATGGAGGGGGGTTTGTAGGCCATCCTCTGGTGGTTCTAGTGGATGCCCTATAGGCCATGGTATGAGCCTTGTAGGCATAAATAAAAACACTTATAGTGTTAGTGTCTTTTAGGCCACATAGGACACTTAGTCCTATGTGACACCTAGCACACTTAGTCCTAGGTCTAAGTACTTGTACCTTGAACTCCTTTGTTCTTTATTATCCAACTTTGACGTGACGGCTAAGGCGTTTATCATCAACTCTTTTGCTACCTGCACTCTCTCTCTCCTAAGCGATCCTTCACTCCTTCCACAAGTGGAGATAGGATAGATAGTACGAGGTGTATCTTATCTCAACCCATCTCTTGGGCCAGTTTCAGGAGTACTCTTCAAAGAGTTCCCCTCCCTCTTGGTAATAGATTGATAGGAGCTTGTCATGCCAAATAACAATGCACTTGATGATCATGAGCCATGGCAGACCATTTGGTACTTATTATTATCTACAGTCGTCCAGATGGGAGAGGTTCCGCTTCCTCTGTGGTTTCTTGGGAGGATTTCAAAAACCTTCCACATGATCGTAGACTCCAATTAGTAAGTCACTTCAGAGGAAGTGAAGGGAGAATCCAACATATTGGCTCCTTGGATAGGGTTCTTGTAGGTGACAAGCCTCACTCTAGGTCCACTTGGCTCGGGGTCTTTATGAGCTCAGGGATCCCGCTTTAGGTTATAGCATTGCGAGCACTAGATGGGGATGTCGTGGTCTTCGAGTACTAGATGGGGATGTTCATTCGGGCAACAAGTTGTTCAAGTCTACCGATCATATACTTATGCATATTGCATTTCAGCCTGTCAGGGTTGTAGGTCAAGTGGAGCAGTGTTTTTAGGCTTCATGATGGTATCTAGAGCCTAACCCCGATCAAATTCCCTTGGCTTCATGGAGGACTTGGCTCTACGAGGGTGTCTGCATAAAGTATCTGCAACAGCGATACCCCGGAGAGCGGGTATGGATTGATGCAGGGCACCGAGAGAAGAGCCTCCCCTTCTTTTGCTACACGACCAGTAATGACGCTTATTCTTAGAGGCTAGAAGCCCTCTAGAGCTCCTTATTTGGAGACAGAATTCTGCTGACTTGCAGAAATTCATTTGGAAGAGTCTCTAAAAATTCCTCAAGAATAGAAAAATACTCCTCTTTTGGCTGTCTATTCATGGAGGGATTGCAGTGGAGGTCCGTGTTCGGGGCAAACTCTACTTGCATTTGTTGCCTTTCTGCGGAGGAGTCTATTTAGCATTGCTTATGGGATTGTAGGCAAGCGAGGATCAGCTGGTAGGGGATTGCTGATCACACATACCTTTTCTTTCGCATCTCCACCTCCCTTCGCACAACACCTTCCACCCCACTCAGGGCTTACTCCACCTACCACGATATACGCTTTGATCGGGATCACTCACCTTCTTACTCTGGCCGTCTGTACATACTTCTCGCTTATATTGACTTCATACCCCTTTTAGAGGATCGTGCTGCCCTTGTCACCCGCTCACTACACGAGGCTGCCATTCGCGCCTTTCCCCACACCACCCGCTCCACCCGCCCACCACCCCCTGGAACCGTACCCTGTAATAGTTGGTACGATGATGAGTGTAAAGCCTTACGCCGTCAACTCAGATTCGAAACCAAAAACAGTCTTCCGAGCGCACCAGATACGCTACGTGAATACCGTAGACTGGTACAAAGGAAGAAACTAGACTTCGTTCGTCGAAACGAGGAGCTACTGAACATTTTGTTAGTAACAACTCTAAGGACTTCTGGTGGAGATTTCTAGAAGGACGGTCCCCTCCGCCACTCACTGACACCCAGATCTGGTTTGATTATGCACGCACACTTTATGACATCCCAAATCAGCCAGTCCCTAGCCTCTCACACATGCCTCGTCCCACATCCTGCACCCTGTTCACTAGAGGAGGGGTAAAGGATGCTGTAATGAAACTTCATAATGGCCGAGCGAAGGATCATGAGGGACTATGTACTAAGTTCATTGCATATGGGATTAACCTCCTAGCCCCGATCTTAGCAAAGCTTTTTACTGAAGCGGTTTGTTTGGGATTTCCACACACTTGGACCATTAACACTATCTCACCCATCCACAAGGCAGGGGATCCCATGAGCCCGGAGAACTACAGGACCATTATGATTGGACATGTCATGTCCAAGATTTATGCATCAGTACTTGACTCCGAGGTTAGCAGACTTGCAGAGTGTCGAGGACTCAGAGCAGCAGGACAGGCCGCGTGATCATGGAACCATGGACTACATTCTGACGCTCAGATGTATCATTGAGGAGGCGAGATCACGGAAGTAGAGGGTTTATTGTTGCTTTGTGGATTTTCGCAAGGCATTTGACACAGTCCTGAGAGCCCGCCTCATACGGCGCCTACAGGACTTGGGTTATGACCAGGAGATCATTTGGGCTGTCATGGCACTTCACGAGAGAGTTTCTGGGAGAGTTCGGGTAGGATCCAGGTGGACAAACGAGATCATGAGTACCATCGGGGTCAAACAAGGGTGTCCTTTGTCGCCTACCTTGTTTGGCCTCTACATTGACGAGCTTGAGACAATGATGTAGACACAGGGGGGTGTAGGTTGCTCTCTTGCAGACACGCTGATCCAGATTTTGCTCTATGCAGATGACGTGGCCCTCTTGTCTTCCTCAGCAGAGGGGCTTCACAAACACCTAGACGCACTACAGTCCTTTTGTGAGTCTCATGATTTGAAGGTCAACCTGGGTAAAACCAAGGTCATGATCTTCAATACATCTCGAGCCATCATGCGTCAGGAGCAGTTTACATTTGCGGGGTCATCTGTTGAGATAGTTTCATCATACACTTATCTTGGGGTTATCTTCTCCGGACCGAGCTTCACTATGAGACCCGCGATGCAGGCACGCTTGAGTAGAGGGTATGCCTCATTGGCCAGGCTAGAGAGGCAGTGCTTCCGCTCACACTTTCAGGATCCACGCACCAAGGGGTTGCTTTTTGACTCCTTGGCTCGCCCAGCGAGGATGTACGACAGTCCTTGTTGGGGGCCAGACTTGTCGGATATAGAGTGGGCCCGTGTGGAGCGGCTACAGGTTCTCATGCTATCACGGATGATTCGTGGTAAGTCATCCGTTCATCAAGATCATTCAGGCTGAGTTTGGGTCACACGTTTACAGCTAGATGGTGCATTTCAAGTCATCACATATCTCTACCGAGTTAGGGAATATGGGGATTATACCTCGAGGCGTAGCAGGCTACCATGCATAGCTTTATCCTCTTCTATGGCACTTGCAGCAGGAGGAGATCAGAGGTGCTGGTATGCAAGTACAGAGAGATGGTTTGAGCGACTGGGGCTCCACATGGATAAACTACCTCCCTTCCAGTATAGCATGGATGCTCCGTTCTCCCCTCTTATCACACGAGGTCAACCAGGTTATCCGTGAGGATCTACTACAGCTACACACTTTTGGACCTGGTTGGAACTGAGTGAACTCCCAGTGAAGCTTAGCTTCTACAGAGATCACTTCTTACATATCACAGCGAAGGGTTTCATTGACCTACCAAGATATACACAGATTCACCTACCCCACTCGATGAGGATCTCTCTTGGGTAGTTCTGGGTCTCTTCACACATACTTCGCATCGAGAGCGGCAGAGCAGAGCGACTACCCAGGGAGCGGCGCATATGCACACTATGTGACATACGGGAGGTTGAGACAGAGGAGCATTTCATCTTCAGGTGTCCTGTGTACTATGAGATCCGAGGACGTTTCCACTGCCTCTTCAGAGATAGTTATGGGATTTTAGCCCATTCCCTCTCCTATCCAGACCAGCGGTGTTTGGCAGGTTTCATTCATGAGGCACTTAGACACCGCGAGAGGATACTCCGAGCACGGAGACAGGAGCAGACTTCTTCCTCGGTTGATCCCTCTCAGAGCTCTATAACGGAGTTCTTTCAGCTAGATCACATGGATCCCAACGAGATGAGGCCTCGACATGACCGTGACCCGGAACCCGTGACCCGACAGCTCAGACAGAGGGTCGACACACAGATCACACTTGGAGACATCCCCTCCTTGTTTAGAGTTGGAGCCCGACCGACGGGGTTACAGTAGCCCTGGTTAGACGTAGAGCTACGACCAAGAGACGTGCCAGGACCGCACCTCTGAGTGGCCGACAACACTCTATTGCCGACTTCATGCCTCCACTGCCTCATCCATCCTGATATCTTGCTGTTGCTGGGGATGATGATGATGATGATATTGATGATGATGCTAAGATTGATATATAGTCGACCACCGACATCACTATGTTGTACTTAGGACTTAGTACTGCCATTCTGCATTTTTGGCATTTTGCATTTTGCATTGGTATGGACGCTCGTTTAGTAGCTCCACTACCACAACTCGTTATATCAAGATTTTCACAGTCTCATAGACCCATCGGTCTTCCGAAGACTTTAATAAACTTTCTTTCTTTCTTTCTTTCTTTCTCGAAAAATTCAACCAATGGCCGAGCTGATTTTAAAGGTGCTTTGAGGCCATAATGTTCACGAATTCGTCGAACTTGCTACTTCCTTTGCTTTCATTTGGGGGCACAAGCGGGAGTAATGCAGGTGCACATGCTATTTCATTGACTAGATAGGGCTCATCCTCTCAAGAGACTACACCCCTACTGACCATTCTTTGTCGTACATTCGATAATCTTTTGACTTGGCATTGTATTTGACAAACATTCATTTCTTTTGCTTCTTGAATCCAGTTTGCTTCTGGTGTCTTTGTCGACATGCATCCATGAGTCAGAACCACAAACTCTCAAAGTTTTATGGTCTTACCTGAGTAGGCCTCCAAAGGTGTCTTCCCCACAACTACTTTAGTCATCACCCTATTAAGGGTGTGGACAGCCGTATTAACTGCCTCCGTCCAAGAAGAGCTTGGGACATTCTTGCATCTCAGCTGGCTCAAACCCATCTCTACTATTGCTCGATTCTTTCGCTTTGCCGCCCGGTTCCCTAGGCATCATGCTATCGTCAAATGCCATTTGATGCCATTCTTCTTACAGTAAGCATTGAATTCATAGGACGTGATTTTTCCCCTTGGTCTGTTCTAAAAGCCTTGACTTTCCTTCTTGTTTCTTTATCCACCTTTGTCCTCCATTCTTGGAATGTCTCAAGGGCCAGTGAAATTTTTGAGAAAGGCGATACACCCAAGTCATTCTCCTAAAAGCATCCATAAAGGTGAGAAAATACTTTAACCCTGTAAGTGTTCTTCCTGGCAGTCTATTGGCCCTTAGGAAGCCTCTCTATGTCCGGGAGGTTATCGAACACGTTTTGTTTGATCCAGAGAGGGCTCTCATGGGGAGGGGAAGGCCGAGGGGAAGGCTGAGGGGAAGGTTGAGGGGAACACTGAGGGGAAGGGTGAGGCTGAGGCTGAGGGGAAGGTTGAGGTTGAGGGAAAGGCTAAGGGTCAAGCTGAGGGGAAGGCTGAGGCTGAGGGGAAGGCTCAGGGTAAGGCTGGGGAGAAGGCTGAGGGGAACGCTGAGGTTGAGGGAAAGGCTAAAGTTGAGGAGAAGCCTGGGAGACCTCACGAGAGTTGGGGGACGGTTCACGAGAGTCGGGGGAGGTGCCACCAGACCTGGATAGGTTCGTGCGCACGGATGCCATGGAGGTGGTGGAGCTAGAGGAGGAAGGGTGGAGGTGGCGTCTAGTGGGTCTAGTAGTGTTCTTCACTCTTGCCATTGAATAATGAGAGTTAGGGTTTTTTTTAATGTTTTATAAGGGCCCATCATGTTTTGACATCTCGGATGGGCCCACGGATATCTAAATGAACCACCTCTAGTGGGTCAATGACCCAATACATGGCTCTATAGGGAATGCTGCTTGGTGTTGCTTGCTTTTTATGCAAGCTCTACAACCTTCTTGCTTAGTTGATAGTCGTGGAAGTCTTTCCACCATGCATGCCTTGTGCATCTCCTCTAGAGTGGCGTAGCCAATGTTACCAAACCTCTCATGCATAGTTGAGAAATCTCGGCGGCATCCACTTGTACCTTCATAGCACTTATTTTATATAGTCCCTCTTCTCAACACCTTGAGCAATCAATTTGCCCAATGCTTTGGTTGTGATGACCACTTCATCTTCGTCAAAGATGACTCTCATCTTGTTCTTAGTCAATTGGCTGACAAAGAGTAGATTTTTACAAAGATCTAGGACGTACAAGACCTTTGTTAATACCTTGTCTTCGCCCGTAGTTGTCGTGAATGGGACGCTCCAAATGCCTTGATCGAGCAGCTTCAATTGTCCCCACAGTAATGGATGATCTAGCACTAACTCCAACCAAGTTATTGACCCACTACTTTGTTTTTGTCGTGTTCTTTTCTCGGCATAGCAATCCTCTCCTCCATCAATCACTGCAACTGATTAGCACTTCTCGGTAATTTCAACTAGCACGGGTTTCTCCATGATAACTTTGGCGGCTTCTGATTTGGTCTCGACTCACTCCCTTTCACTTGTCATCTTCTTCTTTTCCATTCAACCTTCCTCTTTCAGCCGTCCTTGGCAAATGTCCTAATTTCTCACAGTAGAAACACTTCTTCTTTGAATCACTTGACTTGTCTTCTTGGAGTCTCCATCAGACTGTTGGCTTTCCCTTCATGAGACAAGCTTTGTCAATGGATCCATCGAACTTCCTCTCCCAAGCTTCTTGCTGCAAGAGAAGGGACACTGGCTCTCCAAAAGTGACTGGTGCTAACAGTTGCCCTGCAATCATGGTCGTGACTCGTTAGGAAACCTTGGGGAGCATATCAAGCAAAAGCCTTGCAATTTGATCCGAATCCACTTGTTCGCCGACTGAGGAGAGTTGACCCCTCACCACCTTCATCTTGATCGTGTACTAAGTCCCCCTCATCCATGTGCATATTGTCAAGCTCTGTGTTGAGGTTGAGGGTTCTTGCAACATTGTTGAACTCGTACATGTCCTTACCGTTGCCCTGCAATTATGGCTGTTTTACGAAACCATGGGGAGCATGCCAAGCAAAAGCTTTGCAATCTGATCTGAATCCACTTGTTTGCCTACTGAAGAGAGTTGATCCCTCACCACCTTCATCTTGGTGATGTGATCGTGTACTGAGTCCCCCTCATCCATGTGCATATTGTGGAGCTCTATCTTAAGGTCAAGGATTCTTGCAACATTATTGAATGAATACATTTCATTTAGGAGAGTCCATGCTTGAAATGCTTTGTCGCAAGCTGAATGTGCGTGAGGACGCAATCTCCAGTCGTGCCAATGATTGTGGCAAGGGCCTTTGCATCCCGCAATACCCGATCTCTATCCGACCCCCGTTGCATTCTTGATGTCTTGAGGCTTTAGCTCCACTCTTGTCCTAATCTTCCGACAAGGTGTCTCCTAATCTTCATCTTCAAAAAATGATAATTTGTCCCATCGAGCTTTCCTAATCCCAAAATCTTGGGATGGGAAGTTTACTTGCCATGACGAGGATGTGAAAAGCTTATAATGGAGAGTGAGACTTTTCTAAAACTAGAAACTGAGATTTACTCCTAAAAAATGTATCATCTCTTTCTTTGGGAGGAGCTCCTTCCTTCAGGGCTAAGGGATATCACAAGAGTTGCTAATGAGGCTCTAATACCATGTCAGAATTTCAAGTAGTGAAGTATGATCACCTAAGTCCTACCCACAGTTTGTGCAATACTTGCATGTACAGGGGATTTCAGAGCATCATCTATCCAGCTTTTTGTCTCGTTTTGGGAGATCTATAGGGCCAAGAAAGTCTCATACTTTCTTTGGCTAACTATTCATAGAGGTCGCCCATCATGAAGTTTCATCATAATAGTCCTTCACACACACCCTAGTGAAGAGTGTGAAGGATGTGGGGCGAGATATGTGTTAGAGATCAAGAGCTGGCTGATTTGAAATATCATAAAGTGTGCGTGCATAATTATGTCACACTTGAGTGTCAATGATTGAGTGGTGAAAGGGACCGCTCCTCTAGAAATCTCCACCAGAAGTCCTTAGAGTTGTTACTAAACAAAATATTTAGTAGTTCGTTCTCGTTTCGGCGGACGAATCTAGCTTCTTCCTACATACCAATCGACGATACTCACGTAGCGTCTCTGGTTCGTTCGGGAGGTGGTTTTTGGTTTTGAATCTAAGTTGATGGCGTAAAGCCTTGCACTCATCATCGTAGCAACTATTACAAGGGACGGTCCCATGTGGTGGTGGACGGGTGGAGCGAGTAGTGTGAGGAAAAGCGTGAAGGGCACCCTCGTGTAGTGAACGGGTGACCAAAGCAGCACGGTCCTCTAGTAAGGGTATAAAATCAATATATGTGAGAAGTATGTAAAGGCGAGCTGAATATATAGGCAAGAGGCTACGGTCAAAATGTATGTCATGATAAGTGGTGTGAATAATCCCTGGTGTGGGAGGTACCGTGAGATGGGATGTAGAGATACTAAAAAAGAGGTATATGTGGTCAGCCCCAGGAGGACAGGGTGCAATAGTAAGACTAGTGATACGAGAGGTGAAGGCAGGGGATCCCAGGATGTAATCAACAACGCTAGAGCCCCGTCCATGTGGGAAGCACGTAAAACAACCCAAGGAGGGCCATCTATCAAGACCATTATAAATTATACGATCATGCATCCTACCTTGATCCAACAGGGCCTACCCGTAAGATGTGACCGGACCCCATCTATCAGCTGAAACTCGCATCATACCTTCATCCTCAAGCTTAATGTCTAGCAATAAAACTGAATCGTCTCTGAAGTTGAGAAGTGGTACGTGACAAGCCCATGTCCTCGCATTCAAGGCCCCAACAAGGAGGACTTCCCTGCGACTCGAGAGGTCGACAATGTCATAGTATAGAGCTCCATACAATGATGTCTATGTCTCCTCCCAGACATCAGGAGCAAAGTGTGAGGTCTCAGGAGGGAAATAGCATACTGCAACAAACAAATCCCGGCTATCTGTGTGTCAGTTTCAGATCCAAAGAAATCTGGAGTGTGTATCTCTCCGCTCTACTGAGATGGTCCCCAGAAGAGTAAACTTGTAAAGAACTGCTACTCCTCCCAATCCTCATACTCCCCCTGTGTCCCTCGTCTCATGTATGTGGGCAAACTCCCATGTATACCTGCTGACTATTGGTGGTGGGCGCTCTACACTCTGATGTGTGTCTGTATAAAAGACTATGTCATGACCTATATAGGATTTCGAGAAGTCCCTTGGTTTTGACCATAAGGTTTCATTACTGTTCCAAATGGTACAGGATAGGGTCTTGGTATGCTAAATCTCATAGACCCGGCCTCCCTATGTGGGAGAAGGGATAGGTGCTTGATGGGGGGGCCTATAAGGAGTCGTCCATCTCGAACTACTACCCACTTCAAATCCTTGAGGGCCTGATTCCACTGTTGCATCAGAGTGCGCCTCTCCTCAACTTGCAAGGGGGTGAGATCCTCATCCATGGATATTGATGGCTAGTCCCGTAAGACTGATCTACACCGTAGAGCCGAGAGTCGTGCCTGGGTATCATGGAATCGTATGATAAGGACCTACTCTCAATTGGGATCCCTCCCTACCCACCATGCCCTCTCAATCCTATGCTCAGCTACCCCAAGAGTAGTGGCCACAAATGCAGTCGCATCACTCATCGGTGTAGCCTCGGTGTGTGGAATACCACGGACTCTGATGTTGAAACTTGAGAACCTTACTGGCTCTTTGCTGCTGCAACACGAGAGTGGCTGAAACGCTTGCCTTCGCAGGTTCACGTTTGGCCACGTCCACCCATCTGGATGTCTCCTCGATTACAGACTGTATGCTTCCAATCTATGCCTCGACCACTGGGGTACTCCCTGGGACTGCATGGATGGCTGCTACCTCCTGTCGAAGCTGCAAGATGTCCTGTCCGAACCCCTGGATGAAGCCAACCTACTCTTGAATGACTCGGGCTTGCTCCAGGGTGAAACGGGCTTGCTCCTGTGCGAAGCGAGTCAACTCCATCTCGCGTACACGAATGCTGTGTACCTCCATGAGCAGAGACCCCCACACACCTAGGGATGGGTCAACTAGTCCTCGCCCAACTGAAAGGGTTGTGGTACAAAGCTAGGAGAGTGTGGCAAAAAGGTGGACAGTGACTGGGGCTGGGCTAATTGTGTGAAATAAGGGGATGTCTGGGGCATGGGTGGGGTGATACCAGGTGAGTGTGGGAGAGATGCCTGGCTGAGAGGGAGAGGGGAAAGAAAGGTCGAGTAGTAGTGTGGGACAGTGTATGACACCTCCGATGTAGGTGACATAGGTAATGAAGCAAATGGGAAGACTATAACTGTGGCGGGAGAAGGAGAGGAATTCAACCCCTCTCTCACGGGAGAAGAGGAGGAAGTCAATGTTGAAACTCTTGTCAAGGGTATGTCTGTAGATGAAGTAGTCGGAGTGGATGTGACTATAGATGAAGCCTTGGCTTCCATTTCGAAAGCGGACTGATGTTGTCCTATAGCTTTCTCGTGTGTTTTTTTTTCAGGTCTTAGCGCGGGGGCATGATGAGCCCCCCCATTGTCGGAAGGAAGGATGTCATTAGAGGAGGGTGATGAGGAGGGCGCTTGGAGAAGATGTGCGGGCGGAGAGAGGATATAGGTGCGCAGGGAGGAGTTGCGCGGGCAGGGAGGGGCTGTGTAGAGGAGGGGAGTGGAGACGGAGGGGAGCAGATGGGAGGGGCGACGGGGGGAGCAGGCAGAGGAGCAGATGGGAGGGGCGAGCGGAGGAGCAGGCAGGGGGAGGCGGAGAAGCAGACAGGGGGGAGGTAGAGGAGTCGACGGTGGGAGGCGGAGGAGCAGACAGGGGGAGGCGGAGGATGTAATTTTTTGCAGATATAATTTTTTGAGTTTAGTGTCAGGGAGAATAATATTCATGCTCAAACTAATGAGTTGAGTGAACCATGTACTTCTAGGAACAAAAAGCCATCCATACTCAGCATGTGGGATGAATGACAATAGAACTCAAGGGTGTAGAGGGACGTAGGATAAGGATGGTATGGGATAGATATAGGGTAGTTAAAAAGTAGTTACGTTTGTGAAAAAGCATAAAAGGCCATAGCCCTAAACGTTGTGGGCAGCTTCTTGTTTTGGTTATGGAAGCTAGGTCATAGCCCTCAACCGTTTCCCTTTCCCTCCAGCGATTTCATTTGGCGATCACAATGGGATAACATATACCGTTGTAAGACTAGAATAAGTCCAATCATACAAATTTAGATTTTTTGTTGTTCTAAAGACCAAAAAACATGCATATGCTTTTGGTAGAGAGAGATCACGGGCCTATGGGATTTGCAAAGTACACAGAAAAGCGAAATCATACAAGCCTTAGTGGGCTGAAGCAAAGGGTACGCTAGGACGCTTGTTTAGTACTAATCATAATCATAGAAAAAAAAGTCAACTACAACTGCAGAGTAGGCCATATCAATCAGTCTATCCAAGCGCTGGGATGAAACCGAACCTTGGTACAGTGATGGCTCTCTATCAATCAGTATATCCAAGCGCTAAGACGAAACCGAAGCCTGGTACAGTGATGGCTCTCTGGTGGGCTGCGAAGTTGTCTCGTATTTGCGTCTATCCAACTGTCTCGCACTGCAGTGGGGAACGCAGTCTCCTCGCTCTTTGGACTCTCTGGGTCTATGTCACACATGTGGTCTCTGCGTCCCTCTCTCGGTGGTACTGTGCTGGCTGCTCATCCAAACTGCTCTCATATCGGCTAGCTGCTCCTCCTCCACCCCATTGTGTCCGGGGGCTAACTCAAATGTATAGAAGTCTGTAATGTGTCACTGTGCTCGGTCATCCTCTATGTCCTGTAGTGGTCTGACCATCCCCTGTTGCTCTCTGATCTGTCGTAGAAGCATCTCCATGTGTCGCTGCATCTCCATCAGATAAAGCCCGATACAGACCTGATCATGGAAATGGATCAGTTGTGACAAAGGACCGAAGCCACTCCCCTCTAGGTAGAGACAGTGGTAGTGTCCCCGAATCTCATAGTAGGTTGGGCAAACACAAAGAAAATGATCCTCTGTCTCAACCACCCCCAGCGTACATAGCATGCAGACTCGCTGCTCTTTGGGTATACTTGCTACTCTCCCTGCCTCGATCCTCAGCGGATGGGACGAAACCCGCCTCTGACCAATGGCAATCCTCAGTGCATGGGAGACTCCTCTATCCTCCAGATACTGGGGTCTGATAATGAATCCCTCCTCTGATACTCTCAGGAAGTGGTCACGATAAAATTGGATCTTGGTGGGGAGCTCATGGTCCTCCCCCCAAGTCCGGGATGTGTGAAGCTGGGGAGGTCTAAACGTATGATACGGTTGATCTCATGTCGCGAGATCGACTCATGAGGTGCATCCATGCTGTACTGAAAGGGGGGAAGCCTGTCCATCTGGATACCGTGCCTAGCAAGCCATGTAGATATACTTTCATACCATGTGTTTGCCCCGCTCTCTACGAGTCGTCTGGATGACTCTAGGGCCAACCTCAGATGTCTCCAATGGAGTAAGTCCCAGACTCTCTGGATGAAAGTCACTGTCTGAAAGATGGCATCAACCTGAAGAGGTATCATGGCAAACTCTACCTGTACTATCTCATGTGGAATTGAGGGCTTACATCGGATCATCCTGGATCCCATCGTCACCTATAGCCGCTCGAAGCTCCTCCAATCTGTCCTCGGAAGATCGAACCCCCAGAAAGGTAGTGCAATCGGCCGCACTAGTGTGTCAAAAAGCCAGCCCTCGGTGGATCCTGGAAGTGCGCTTGGAAACACTGTCGCTTTAGTCTAGCCAAAGCACTACGCCCTCGTGTGAGCCGTGCCTGGGCTGCATGTTTCATCATGAGGATGGGTCATGTGAAGACTGCTCCCAAATATGTGTATGACTGCACTATCTCCACTCGCTCACCACGATAGGTGAAACTAAGTCGGTGAGTCACTGCTCGTGAGGTGTTGAAGATCATAACCTTAGTTTTCCCAAGGTTGACCGTCAAATCTCTCTTTGCAAAACATTTCTAATGCCTCCAGATCTCTCTATAGCCCCTCTGCTGAAGAGGATATAAGGACTATATCATCAGCACATAACAATATCTGTATGAGGAGATCCCCTAGTAATGAGCCCTCGCCACCTACACGATCTATGAAAGATGTGATCTCATCAATATAGAGTCCAAAGAGAGTCGGTGAGAGAGGGCAGCCCTGCTTCACCCCAATGGTGCTCTCGCCCCAATCCGATAGACTCCTTGGGGCACGGGCCCTACCTCTGACTGACTCATATAAGCTCATCACACCCCAAATCAGCATCTTTGGGATCTACATCTCCTATAGTCTCCTGATCATGCAGGATCGTGGAACAGTGTTGAAGGCCTTTCGAAAGTCTACGAAGCATGTGTAGACTCTCTGAGGTCTGGACCTCGCCTCCTCAATGATAGCCCTCAGAGTGAAAATGTGGTCTAGAGTAGAGTGCTGCCTCCCGAATCCTGCCTACCCTAGTGTTCTCTACCCATGTGCCTCTATATGATTGTTGATCTCTCTCTCTCCAGTACCGATCCATGGATCTTGGCCAATGTGTGGCCAATCATGAGGGTGCGATAGTTCTCAGTGTCCGTGAGGTCTCCTACTTTGTGTATCGGTATGATAGTAGTGGTGCTCCATGTTGGTGGGAAGCCGTTACAAACTGCAAGGTTAAACATATGAGCAAGGATCGGTGCTAGGACCTCCTGCCCATGTGCGAAGTGCTCTGTCTGAAGGCCTTCGTGATCCTGTGCTTTTCGGTTGTGGAGCCGGTGAAGTGCAGCCTGCACATTCTGTGTAGTGAATAGATGACATGTAGTGGGCCTAGGCATAGAGAACATGTTTGGCAGTGTCTACCTCCGAACAGCATATAAGGAGCATGCATAAGTGTGCCACACGCTGGGATCAGTGATGGGGATGGGTGGCTTCCCCTCTGAGAGGAATCCCCACCTAGTGGTTGGGTCTCCTCCACGAAATGATCTGATGATCTCATCCATCCTATGTGTGAGGAAGGCTCGTCTCTTGCCGCGAGTCAACCGTTGAAAGATCCTATGTGCCTCATGTGACATCAACTGACCCAAGGCTCGCTCCCATGTGAGGTGGGCTCACATCTCTCTGCACTCATCATCAAACCAAGGGTTTTGAGGCATCTTCTCATCTTGTACCCGTGAAGATCGGATCGTAGGAAAGGATCTGGTGGCAACATCCTGTATCACTATGACAAGGGTGGCTGCGGCGTGGGCAAGGTCTAAATCAGCCTCTAATAAGGCCTGGAGCTCTTTGGCTAGGTGACACACATGCACTGGATCAAGGGCACGGTCAAAGTGGATCTGGGTACGGGTAGTGATAGGAACTCTTCCTGTGCCTGGTGTAGTAGCAAGAACATCGAAGGCCAGATATGAGTGGTCGGCTCCAAGGGATGGGGGGAGGTATGGTGAGCTCATGTATCCGTGAGACGAAAGCAGATGGGCCCAGTAGGTAGTTCACTGTGCTAGTCCCACCTCCATGTAGGAAGCATGTGAATCCCTCAGATGATGGCCATCTCTAAAGGCCATTGTAGATGATGAGGTTGTGGACAGCTCCCAACTCAAGCAAGTGTCGCCTGTGTATTGTCACATATGAAGTATCTGCAGAAAGTCTCTGAATCCCAAGTTCTGCTGCATCTATCGGTCGGGCATCTAGTAGCTGCACTCGTATCCACATGTGACGTGCATGTTCCTCTCTCCGTACCACAGATATGAGTGGTCTCAAGTGTGTTTTGAATAGCATAGCTACACCTCCAGAGCCTCGTACTCTACTATCTCTCCTCATTTCTCTCCTATGAGCAGACTCCCAAATGTACCCTGTCACTGTGGGCAGCCCTCTCTCTGGGCTCTCATGTGTCTCAGTGTAGAAGATGATGTCTCTGCCTATGTATGACTCCGAGAAGCCACCTGGGTCGGACCAAAGTGTACCATTACAGTTCCATACATCCATACTCAACTTGTTTTGTGCACTCCTCTCCTGGCTCTGACACCGTCATAGTTCACCCTCTTCCTTCTCCCTTGTCCCCTCTGTCAGCTCTTTCTCGAATAATCACTTTGTCATCCTTGTAGGCAGCCCATTTCCCTGCTTCCCTTGCTGCCATGACCCGTGTCATGCCTTCCCTTCTATGTTCCTATTGTAGAAGGGTGAGGTCATCATCCAAGTAGATCTTGGTCCTTCAAGGATGCTCACATGCTCATAAGGTTGGGCCTATCAATTGCAGTCCGAAGTTTCAGCACTAACGGTCTTGTTTGTATCTCCGTCTTCACGACCCTCCAAGCTGCCTCACATGTGAGGTTGACTCCCATCTTTGCAAATAGGGCTTGAGCATCTACCATTGGGGTGTCTCCCACTATGAAACCTCTAACTAGAACATTCATTGCTTTATTGGCTCATCTCTTCTCTTCCTCTAGTGTCTCAGAAATGAATATTTTTTTGGGAGCTGCTCATCCGTTTTTAACAACTTCTGTCCATTCAAGCATCACTTCTTTCCCTTTGTCGAGCTGTTGTGCAAATTCAGCATGCTTACCATTCCTTGAAGTCTGGCCTCCATCTCTTTCTTAAGAGCTGCATTTTCTGCTTTGAGCTCATCCATAACTTTGCAGCCACCATCTGATGTTGTTTGCTTGGCCTTCATTTGTTGTAACTCAGTCCCCAATGTGTATAATTGGTCTTGTAGCTTGGTCTTCTCATTTTCCCATTCTACTCTCTCCTTCTCCCATTCTTCTTTCTTGGCTTTCTCCTTTCTCCATTTCTCTTGTACCTTGCCACCTCGTTTCCGAATCTCAGCCACTGTTTTGTCCACGCGTGCTTTCTCAGCCAATAGGGCCACATTGGTGGCCTCCAAGCTGTCTATTTTTTCTATCAACACGAGGCAGATTTTGTTGAGGCATGTGAGTACTTCTGTAGTGCCTTTGTGAGCTGTCCTTGTAGAAAGGGCTGCCATGGCTGTCTCCAAAGCTAGTTTGCCCCATGTGTCTTCTACTCCCGCTCTTGTAGGCATGGTGCTTCAATCGAATAGTGCTTTTCTGCCCTTCCTTCACGTCCCCATCCCTGTCCCCACTTTCATTGTAGTGTGGCTGAGGCCTTCTTTCCCTTGTTTTTTTTTTTTTCCCAGCTTGAGGTCGAGGTGTGGAGGCGCAGCAAATGGAGCTGAGGACCTGGGGAGCTGTCTGAAGGCTGGCAAAGTGGGCTGAGGGCTGAGGTCTAGTGGAGGTGGCAAAGGGCTAGCGGGGTGGACTGAGGAGGTAGCGGGGTGGAGAGGCAAGCTGAGGCGAAGAGGTAGAGCAAGGCAGGGAGGCAAGGCGAAGAGGGGAGCAGCAAGGGATGACGCAATGGAACAGTAGAGCAGGGCAATGGCGTGGGGCAATGGCACACCAGAGCAGCAGTGTCGCCCGGGGCAGCAGCAGCAGCAGCGTTGAAAAAGACAAATACCCCTCAAGAAAACTATATTTCAAACACTACAGAATAACAGTCTTTTATCCTTCTTGATTGGCTTGCTTGATGGTGCAAATGTAATTATTCATATTCCGGCAACAATAACATTAAGATAATCGCAAAACGAATGGAGAAGGCCATGCTCAATTGTAATCGAGCCACCGACTTCACTGATGTCCAATTCAAGCCTGCGCATCGAGCCCTTAAAATAATCAACAAAAATACCGCTACTTAATTGTCGCGAGTCCCAAACATTGCCATTCGCCACAACTGCATTGGAATAGACTTCAGGGCTGTGCAAAATCACCGATCGCACTGAAAACTCTCTGCAATTACACCTCGTCAAGCATCAACACAAACGCAGAAATGCAAATTGTGCGGCAATAAGGATCATCTAGCCTTGAGAAAGCACATGAAGAAAGAAGCCAGGGAAGCGACTGTTTGAAGCAGACTAAGAATGAAGCAAAAAGCAATAAAGGCCATGCAGCATCAAAGCGAGCATCGTTCAAGTAACAACAAAAGCAAGGAAGCAGGCCAATTGTCAAGGCAAATTGCATTGAGGACCAATGAAGCAAGATCGTCCAATTTTGAAGTAAATAGTAAAGTTTTCCATTCAAATTCAACCAAAGGTGGGAGAGTGAAAGCTCTATCCCTGGCTTCTACAATATAAATAAACAACCATGGGGGTAGTCTAGAATTTTAAAGTAAGAAGGAATTTATTCCATTCAAATTAAACTAGAGTGGGAAAGTGAGAACGACCTTCTACGATTGATTTGTTCTTCTGATACAGTCATTGGAATCTAATGAAAACTACTCATTTGCAAGGACACCATTTTTTATTGCATGGCACTCCCCATCCATATAGATAGCCTTGACAAAATTAAGGTATCTCACAGCTTTACAAACCTTGAGGCCTAAACTTCTAACCATGGTTGGTTCATAGGATTCTAGTGGTCTTGGTAAGCCTGTGGATCAAGACAACATGGCTGCTTTGAGAAGCATGTGAAGTGTGGCATATGTGATTCGCACTCTGTAAGGTATTTTCTTTTGAACACCTACTCCATAAGCAGCATGGCATATCACCCATACCTCATGGTTTAGCTTAATCTTCATGTTGTTTCAGTTCATAATGCCTACCCCACTTAAACCTTCTTCCATTTTAAAGGATCAAAGGAGGATCCCTTCTTTGCAGGGTGAGCTGTTAACAAGCATTGGTGTCCTTAAGCACAAATTGGAAGAGCAAGATGCAGAAGCATCTAATGAAATTAGTTAATGTTTTTGAAACTTGGGGCATGACGGCACCATTCTACCTTCCCTAAAAATTTTACATTGAGTTACGAATCTTGCAAGTCATAAAGCTGACATGTCATACATCAAAAACAGGCATTGTATTCAAGTGCATAAAAATAAAAAATTATTCCAGATTTATAAGAGAGATCAGAACATGGGAAAGAGAAAGCACATTGATACTAAGAATAAAGCATAATTTTGGCCGACAGCATATACCAAGAAAACGAAGATGCCCGATGAAGCAAGTACTGATGCCCTTCTGCAAAAAGTCTGTGGCATAACCAATGATTAGTTTAATGAATGTCCTTGAGCCTCAACACAAACACATAGAAAAGTCACATAGAAAATCATTGTTTTTTTTTTCAAGAAATAGACTTCTATTAAGTAAGAGAAAAAACCTGCAAGAGCAAGCTCTAAGCGGAATACATCATGAAATCATGAGGATAAATAAACCCCCTCAAAGTGAGGTGGAAAACAACCAAGGCTGAGGCTGAAAGTGCCACCTCAACCCTGTAGGAGTCTCAGAGAAGAAAGGAGAATCCTTCCATTCCCTGAAGAAAGAAGCCCTCCTAGCTGAAGCTGCGTGGAAGTCTCCCTGCATACTCGTCCATACGGCCATCAAAGTATGTACGGTGTCTGTCCAGATACTAGCCAATGTGTGCGAGGGATGAACCTGAGTTCCCTCCAATGCCTCTGTGCATCTGGCTCTCCAGATATGCCAGGATGCTATGCTCGCTAGAATCTCCCAAGAGGTATCCACAGAGGCATGTACAGCTGCAAAAGGAAGGTGTGGTATCACATCCAACGAACAAGACTCAACCTGAAGACGTCAAATCGAAATGGCCCAAGAGAAGTCAAGTCTCTCATAGAATACCTGAGGCCCTGTAAGAGAAAGCCAAGCCACTGAGCCCCATGTCATAAAGAATGGGGAGTGGGCAAAGTGACTGAAAATCCTGGCTACCCCCATCCAAATCATCCTCACCTGTCTGAAATCCCATAAGCAATGCTGATTAGTCTCCAAAGCAGAGAGGCAACGAGGGCAAGTAGGATCGGCTCCGAACCTGGATCTCCAAAGGTTCACTGCAATCCCACCATGGATAGAAAGCCAAAAGAAGAGAGTGATCTTTCTCTTCCTGTGGGATTTCCAAAGTCTCCTCCAGAAGCACCTCTGCAAATCCGCAGTGATAACAAATGTCTCCCAATGAGGAACTCTGGAAAGTCTCCAACCTCTAATACTGAGATGGAATCTCCTGGCATTACTGACCGTGTAACAAAAGAAGGGGATGCTCTTCTCTCGATGCCCTGCGTCAATCCACTCTCACTCTCCAGGGTCCCACTACAAATACCTAATGGGAACTCCCCCGTCGAGCCAAAGTCTCCAAGATCCGGTGGAGAGTAGCCGGGGATCTGGGTCGAGGAATCACTCTGAATCTGATCCCTGCACCAAAAGCCCTACAACCTTGATAGGCTGAAAAGCAGACTCAAGCAAGATGTCCTTTGTGGACCTCAGCAATCTACCACCATCATGCACACTAAAAACTAAAGCATCCTCATGTGCATCTCGAAAGGCCAAAACCTAGAGAGGAACACCGCCTCTCGTAAAAGTACATGCCCAAGTGGAGCAAGTGAGTGGCATATTGGAGGCGGCTCCGCCTCAGTCTCATTCAGTCCCCTCCCCGCTGTCAGGAGGAGATTGATCGCCAGCCGCTTATCTGGAACGATCAGGTCAAAGATGCCGAGGGCCTTCAGTTGGGGGAGAGATCACACATCAGGTGGGATGGTTGGATGAGGGGGCCAGCCCGGTCCCTTCGAGTTTGGAGGGACACGTACAGATATTTGGAGACGGCTGATCTAGCAGACGCCGCTGGAGGTGTTCGTGGAGCCCAGGCGAGACGCACGGAGATCGACGGCGCGATCCCAGCTTGCTTCCTATAGCATTTGGTTCCCCCGCTGAAACTCAGAATTTACAGCAACCTCCGCCAGCTCCACAAGTACAACTTCAGCCCCCAACTGAATTGGTACAACCTCAGGGTGTGGATGAAGTTGTCAGGCAAGAAATTCAAGAGATAAACGCAGCCAAAACAGTCCCGCATTGGTTGCTTCAGACTCTCAAGGAGAGTAGGCTTGAAGCTCCATTGCCTCGCAGAACTCGTAGTGCAGTAAGGCACATGGGGGGAGCTCATTCAGTTGAATCAGCTTATGCAAGTACTCTTCTTGATGATGAGGAGCCTGAGACATTTGAAGAAGCAAAAGATAATGTGCATTGGATGAATGCCATGCATGATGAGTTGCAGTCCATTCATAAAAATCAGACTTGGGATGTTGTGGATTTGCCACCTAGTAAGAATGCCATAGGTACACAGTGGGTTTTCAAAGTCAAAAGAAAGCCAGATGGGTCCATTGATCGGTACAAGGCAAGGCTGGTTGCAAAAGGATATGCTCAGAAAAAAGGCATAGATTATGAGGAGACTTTTGCTCCTACATCCAGGATGACCACCATCAGGTCAGTTATAGCCATGGCTGCAAATTTTGAATGGAATGCTCATCAGTTGGATATTAAAACAGCTTTTCTTAATGGAGACTTGTTGGAAGAGGTTTATGTCAAACAACCTCCGGGCTTTGAAATTTCAAGAAATACACTTCAGGTATGCAAGCTGAATAAAGCTTTGTATGGGCTAAAACAAGCCCCACGTGCATGGTATGCCAAAATTGATGCCTTTCAGAGCAGCAAGGGGTTGCACAATAGTCCAACTGAGAGCACCCTCTACATCAAGAAGGATGGGGGGGATATTTTGGTCATCATTCTTTATGTAGATGACATGCTGCTCACCGGATCAAATGAGGAAGTAATTGCAGATTTCAAGGCCCAATTGAAAGCTACATTTGATATGTCAGACTTTGGCTTGTTACATTTCTTTTTGGGGATCCAATTTATTCAAGAGAAACATGGCATTGTTATGTCTGAGTCCAAGTATGTTCAAAAGCTCTTGGACAGATTCAACATGCATGATTGCAAGCCTATGTCCACTCCCATGGAGCCGGGGCTGAAGCTTACAATGTATGATGCGGGTGAATCAATTGATGTCACACTCTATAGTCAGGCTATTGGATGCCTCATTTATCTCTGCAATACACGACCTGATATTCAGTTTTCAGTTTCTCAAGTGAGCAGGTATATGCACAGCCCAAAGATTATGCATTGGCAGGCTGTAAAACGCATATTCCCACTGGTGGACTAGGCAGTCCACCAGTGGGAATTGTTTCTTTCTAGGACATGCTTGCATTTCTTGGTTGAGCAAAAACCAATCTACAGTGGCTACCTCCTCATGTGAAGCTGAGTACAGGGCAGCTTTCACAGCGAGTATTGAATGTGTTTGGCTGCGTCGTTTATTTGCTGATCTTCATCTTTCATTGGAGGGTCCTTCTCCGATTCTCATTGATAGTCAGAGTGCTATAGCAGTGGCAAAGAATCCTGTGTTTCATGCTCGCACGAAGCACATTGAGGCTCACTATCACTATGTCACAGAGAAGTTGCACGCAAGAGAGATCAGTATGATCTATGTGTCAACACATGACAATGTTGCAGACATCTTCACCAAAGCACTTCCACGTGAAAAGTTTGAGGCATTTCGCACTGCCCTGAACTTATCTCCTTTTGGTGATTGATCATTTCCTTGTACATGACATTGGCACTGCAGGGGGATGTTAGAATTATTATTATAATTTAGCAGTGACCAATTTAATGTAATAAGTAGGTTAGGGGCACTTTTCCCTCATTTAGAGGTTTTTCCCCTTAACCACAGTTAATTCACTAACTACGGTTAGTGAAGGATAAGGTTTTGTCACTTAGACAAAATCCATCCCACTTCTTGTATTAGTCACTTCTTCTATTGCAAGCACTACGTTCAGCTCTCTTGCTCTCACACTCTCTTTTCTAACAAGGATTAGATGTCACATCAAAAAGTGCATAGTAAGGGGTGGATGGAGACTTATATAGTCCCTCCACATTTCCCCCCTAAAGGGCCTCTAACTTGGCCTCTTTTTCCCCTTCATTACATTGCAACTCTTGGGGGATTCTATTATTTTGCTACATTCATTGATGAGTTCACCAAGTACACTTGGATTTTCGCATTGAAATCCAAATCTGAAGTTTCTACATGCTTCAGGCATTTTATTGCCTTGGCTGAGAATAAGAGTAGGCTGCACATACGTGATATTCAGTTGTCTTATGTTCCCACTGAAAACAACTTGGCAAATATTTTTACGAAGGCTCTACCTCAACCTAATTTTGAAGTTTTTTGGCAAGCTTTAAGCTTAGTACCTTTTGTGACTTGATCTGTTGTACTCTGTATAGTCATAGGTTGCTATATCCCTACAGAATGAACATGTGCAACCATGAAATTAGATATTCAGGTATCCTCAGCCATGTCCAAGATACTTCAGCCCATACCATGGAGGGGGGGGTGTAAGCCATTCTATAGGCTATCCATAGGTGCCACTCATTCCTTGGTATGTGTCTTGTAGGCCTAGTTACAGTCAGTTAGGTCACTTGGTACGATTAGTACCTGTGCCACTTAGGACAATTAGGACACTTAGTCCAATTAGGGCATTTAGCCCTAGGGTTTTGTTATCTTGGCGCTCTCTTGAGCCTCCACTCTCAGTTTTGCAACAATTCATTACAACATCTCGTTTATCTCTTCTCACCTCCATTTTTGAGCTTCCATTGCTTGCCATAGCCTACATCCAGTGGGATCCGAGAGAGTGGTTCTCACCGAGTAGGTGGACGAGGTACCCTTCTTTTCCTATACCACTCCGATTGGCAAGAGGCTTTAGATGGACTCTTCGAAATGGACCCCTATGAGGGAGAGGCATTGGGTGGCCCAGAGGGTGCCCTAGAAGTTCCGTTCCAAGTTTTGGACGCGCCCATGGTCCAGTTTGCGGCCGAGGAATATCTCCTACTTTCTCCGACTGGCCACCCACCAATGAGTCAAATAGAAAAGACTTGGTTCTGGGATCCTAAAAATGTGAGTGCTGTAGGCCATCTTTTGGTGGTTCTAGTGATGCCCTATAGGCCATGGTATGTGCCTTGTAGGCATAGATATAGGCACTTATAGTTTTAGTGCCTTTTAGGCCACATCGGACACTTAGTCCTATGTGACACCTAGGACACTTAGTCCTAGGGTCTACATCTAGCTACAAGTACCATGTACTCTTTTTCTTTCACACTCTAGTTGACGTGACGGCTAAATCTATCAACTCTTTGCACCTTGCACTTGCTCTGTCATCTAACGATCCTACAGTGGTATCAAAGCTACGGTTGACTCGTCTCCTCCTCCCCGGATTCGTACCAATGCTCCTCCATCCCTACAGTTCGTAGTCATACCGACGACCGTACTTACAGCCGTACAAATCCGTATATGCATCGAGTTACTTTGCTTTTGCAGGAAGAGCAAAGTCGAGCAAATAGACAAGCCATTATTCCTTATCATGCATTTGCTTCACAGCAGACAGGAAGAGGCAAGGCTTCCAAGCCTATGGGCAAGCCAAAATCTGCGCACAGCAGTTGCAATTCCTCCCATGCATCTAACAATACAGCAGATAAGTCAAAGAAGAAAAGATGCAACTATTGTCGCAAGCCTAGACATGACATTTTAGAATGTAGGAAGCGCATTGCTTCGGAGAAAAAGAAAGCAGGATTGACAGTAAATGCCTCTCATGCTATTGAATCCCATGAGCCAGAAGATGTTTCACATGCACATGCTCTTCAGGATGATTGGGCATGGGCTTTCCATTGCTCATTTGATCCCTCCAAAGCTGATGCATTCTTTACTGCTAATGATGCTCAATCCTAGTACTTTGATAGTGGTGCTTCCAAGCACGTCACATCTTGCAGACAGTTGTTTCATTCTTTAGCTGATGCACCTCGAGGGGGGACTATCACATGTGCTAATAATGCTTCCTATGCTGTAAAATGAATTGGAGATGTGCAGCTCACATCCAGTTCAAGCCATCCTATCACTCTGACAAATGTTCTTTTTGTGCCTGAAATTGAAGTCAACTTGATTTCAATTTCAGCAATTGCCACTTCAGGTTTCAGAGTGATTTTCGATGGCTACAGATGCCTAGTTTATGATCTTCGTGATGACAATGCCATAGTTCTCACTGGCACTTTGCAAAAGGGGCTTTCTCACCTTGATCATCACTCAGCTGCACTTTCTATTGAAGCATTTGCTATTTCAATTTCACAGCTTGCTGAAACTCATCTTTGGCATGAGAGAATGGGTCATCTCAATTATAGAGCTCTTGCAAAGCTACATTCACAGTAGATGGCTAATGATGTACCTCAAACTCACACAGTTTCCAAACATGTGTGTGAGGGTTGTCTTTTGGGTAAGATGCATCGGTTTCCTTTTCAAAAGAATTGTCCAAAACTCTCACAAAGGAATGAATCACGATGCTTTCAGAGGTGGCTGAATATGGTTGAGAATGAATCACGATGCAAGCTTGTCACCCTCAACACAAATAGGGGGGGAGAATCTATGTCAAACGAGTTTCATGCATTTTTGTCTTCAGAGGGCATTGTTCACTCATGCACTACTCCTTACACTCCTCAGCATAATCATGTTCCTGAAAGGAAAAACAGGTCTCGTATGGAGATGACCAGATGCATGCTTAAGGCCAAGTCTTTGCCCAATAAATTTTGGCTTGATGCAGTGATGTGTGCCAACTATGTGCTGAATAGATCACCTACAAGGGCATTGAAGATTGTTACACCTTATGAAGCATGGAAAGGCAGAAAGCCTTCACTTTCACACATGAGGGGGGTTTGTAGGCCATCTTCTGATGGTTCTAGTGATGCCCTATAGGCCATGATATGTGCCTTGTAGGCATAGATATAGGCACTTATAGTTTTAGTGCCTTTTAGGCCACATAGGACACTTAGTCCTATGTGACACCTAGGACACTTAGTCCTACGGTCTAGGTCTAGCTACAAGTACCATGTACTCTTTTTCTTTCACACTCTAGTTGACGTGACGGCTGAATCTATCGACTCTTTGCACCTTGCACTTGCTCTTTCATCTACGCACACGCACACACATATCGGGGCTGAACCAAAAAAGAAAATGGCCAATTTATAATAAGAATCCTAACCCCTTGCTCATCTACCAGGGGATACCTTACCTTCACAATAAATTCTAAATAAATAAAAGACAGGTAGCATGCAGGATTTTAGTCAGTTCTCATTAATGGAGGAACACAAAGTGAGACGAGGATCTGCAAGTTATGCACAAGAGTAACGGTACACCATGAAGCTCACATAGTGCTCCAATGGACCAACTGAAGCACAAAAATAAAGTTTGGCATTCATAGCTTGCAAGGTCATCTTCCTATAACAAACGTTTGAACTGCCCTACGCAAATTGCCATTATATAGTGGAGATTTGGAACTACCAAGGAATCACTGAAGCTTACTGCAACATGAACACGAACAGCTAAAACTTATGTAACTTTTGATGGCTCAAAGATCAAGCAAAAGATTATATGGCTTAGGTTTGTTTGGTTTGTCCCATAATGCCCCATAATGCTCCAAAGCAAGCCGAATACAGAGGATATTTCCTATTTCATACATGTATTGTTTTATAAGCAGAAACCATAACAGATAAGGAAGTTTCATAAAAAAGCAACATACCGTCTCTGCCTCAAGTGGTCGTCCAAAAGGCCCAAACAAACATTCGATAAAGCTTCTTCGTAAAGCCACAGATGAGAATGCATCATTGACCTGACACAAATTTTATATCAAAGATTCAGAACACATAACAAACATAACTGATATTTTGACAGCAATACACTATCAGAGATGAGAACCTGTCTTTTTAGAGTATCCTTCAAGGTTGGCATATACTCTGCGAGGCACCTGCAGCATCAAATGTCTCTGGTTAAAAAAGGTTATGCACTATTGACAGAGACTTTTGAAGAGATGTTCTTTCTGAATCAGCCTCTTTAGCTCGCATGGGAATTTTTCTGATCACATCAGCAGTTAACTTTGACAATGGTGTCTTCCATTATGCTTGCAAAGTTATCTGAATAAGACTAGTATTTCCCGTATGCATTAAAGTCCTGGTGCTGTAAAACATCACAGCATGAAAAGCTGAATAGGGCAGTCATGTGTATGTAATAGCCTTATCATCCTTAAAACTTTTGAAGAGACGTTCTTTTTGAATTACCTTCTTTAAATCACATGGGAATTTTTCTGATCACGTCAACAGTTAAATTTGGTGAGGGTTTCTTTTATTATACTTGCAGAATTATCTGGATAAAACTACTATCTCCCATATGCATTAACAGTCCTAGTGCTGTAAAGTATCACATATATCTAGATGAATCCAGGAAACTCATTCTCTAAAAAAACCACACATAATCTCATGATAGTCACTGATAAGGTTGCACACCATAAACTCCATCACGCATAGAAGGGACTAGCTTCTCTTGCTGCCATGACGTGTACCATACCTTCTCTCCGGTGTTCCTGCTGTAGGAGGGTGAGGTCATTGTCCAGGTAGATCCGGGTTCCTTTCAAGGTCACCCTTGTGCTCATGAGGGCCTTCCTATCCATGGCTGTTCGTAGCTTCATCACAAGTTGCCTTGTGGGTGCATCAGGCTTACCAACTCTCCAAGCTCTCACATGTCAGGTTCACACCCTTTTTGGTGAACAAAGCATTTGCATCTGCCATAGGAGTATCTCCTACTGTGAGGCCTCGGACTAAGAGCTTGAGCTTGAGAGAGAGAGAGAGAGAGAGAGAGAGATTATTAAAGTCTTCGGAAGACCGATGGGTCTTTGAGACTGTGAAAAACCTGATACAATGAGCTGTGGTAGTAGAGCTACTAAACGAGCATCCACAGCAATGCAGAATGCAAAAAATGCAAAATGGCACTACTAAGTCCTAAGTACAAACATAGTCATGTCGATAGTCGACTATAAATCAATCTCAGCATCATCATCAACATCATCATCATCAGCAGCAGCAGAACATCAAGATGGATGAGGCAGTGGAGGCATGAGGTCAGCAATAGAGCGCTGTCGGCCCCTTGAAGGTGCAATCCTGGTACGTCTCCTAGTCGTAGCTCTGCGTCTAACCAGGGCCATTGTGACCCCCGTCGGTCGGGCTCCGACTCTAAACAAGGTGGGGATGTCCCCAAGTATGATCTGTGTGTCAACCCTCTGTCTGAGCTGTCGGGTCACATGCTCCAGGTCACGGTCATGTCGAGGTCTCATCTCGTGGAAGTCTGCGTGATTTGGCTGGAAGAAGTCCGCTCCTGTCTCCGTGCTTGGAGTATCCTCTCACGGTGTCTAAGCACCTCATAAATGAAACCAGCCAAACACCGCTGGTCTGGGTAGAAGCGGAAAAGGCCAAAGCCCCATAACTATCTCTGAAGAGGCAGTAGAAATGCCCTCGGATCTCATAGTAAACACGACACCTGAAGATGAAATGCTCCTCTATCTCAACCTCGTGCATGTCACACAGTGTGCATATGCGCCTCTCCGTGGGTAACGACTCTGCCCTGCCACTCTCGATACGAAGTCTGTGTGAAGAGACCCAAAACTGCCCAAGAGAGATCCTCAGTGAACCGCTGAGTGGGGTAGGTGTACCTGCGTGTATCCTGGTGGATCAATGAAACCCTCTGCTGTGATATGTAAGAAGAGATCTCTGTAGAAGCCCAACTTCACTGGAAGATCACTCGGGCCCAACCAAGTCTGGAATGTGTATAGCTATAGTAGATCCTCACGGATAACCTGCTTGACCTCGTGTGATAGAACAGGAGAGAACGGAGCATCCATGCTGTACTGAAATGGAGGTAGTCTGTCCATGTGGAGCCCGAGCCCCTCAAACCATCTCTCTGTACATGCATACCAGCAGCTCTGGTTTCCCCCTACTGCAAGTGCCATAGAAGAGGACAGTGCTAGCCATGGTATCCTGCTACGCCCAGAGGTGTAATCCCCATACTCCCCAACTCAGTAAACATACGTGATGACCTGAAATGCAGCATCTAGCTGTAATGGGGGTGACCCAAACTCCGCTCGAATGATCTGGTGAAGAACGGATGGCTTACCACGAATCATCCGTGATAACATGAGAACCCGTAACCGCTCCACCCTGACCCACTCTATATCCGATAATTCTGGCCCCCAGCATGGACTACCATACATCCCTGCTGGACAGACCAAAGAGTCAAAAAGCAACCCTTTGGTTCGTGGATCCTGAAAGTGAGAGCGGAAGCACTGCCTCTCTAGTCTAGCCAATGAAGCATATCCTCTGCTCAAGCGTGCATGCATCGCAGGTCTCATAGTGAAGATGGGTTCGAAAAAGACAACCCCAAGATAAGTGTATGATGAAACTACCTCAACAGGAAACCCATTAAATGCGAACTGTTTCTGGCCCATGACGGTTCGAGATGTATTGAAGATCATTACCTTGGTTTTACCCAAGTTGACCTTTAAATCATGAGACTCACAAAAGGACTGTAGTGCATCAAGGTGTCCCTGGAGCCCCTCTGTTGAGGAAGACAAGAGAGCCAGTGTAAAGCAATATTCGGATCAACGTGCCCGCGAGATAGCAACCTACCCCCCTCCCCGTGTCTACATCATTATCTAGAGCTCGTCAATGTAGAGGTCAAACAAGGTAGGCCGTAATGGACACCCTTGTTTGACCCCGATAGTGCTCATGATCTCGTCCGTCCATCCAGATCCTATCTGGACTCTGCATGAAACTCGCTCATAAAGTGCCATAACAGCCTAAATGATCTCCTGGTCGTAACCCAAATCCTGTAGATGCCATATGAGGCGGGCACTCGGAACCGTGTCAAATGCCTTGCAGAAATCGACAAAGCAACAGTAAACCCTATGCTTTCGTGCCCTCGTCTCCTCGATGATACATCTAAGCGTGAGAATGTGGTCCATGGTTCCATAATCACGCCTGAAACCGGTATGTCCTGCTGCTCTAAGTCCTTGACACTCCACAAATCTGCTGACCTCAGAATCAAGTACTGATGCATAAATCTTCGATATCACATGTCCAATCATAATGATCATGTAGTTCTCCGGGCTCATGGGATCCCTTACCTTGTGAATGGGTGAGATAGTGTTAATGGTCCAGGTGTGTGGAAACCCCAAGCAAACAGCTTCATTAAATAGCTTTGCTAAGATCGGCGGGGCTAGGAGATTAATCCCATATGCAATGAACTCAATGCATAGTCCCTCGTGATCCTTCGCTCAGCCATTATGAAGTTTCATTACGGCATCCTTTACCCGCCCCCCCTAGTGAAGACGGTGCAGAATGCGGGGCCTAGCATATGTGATAGGTTAGGGACTAGCTAATTTGGCATATCATAGAGTGTGCGTGCATAATCAAACCACACCTGAGTATCATTCAATGGTGAGGGGGACCGTCCCTCTAGAAATCTCCGCCAAAAGTCCTTAGAGTTGTGTGAAATGTATGCAACTGTAACAGGTCCTCACAGATAACCTGGTTAACCTCGTGTGATAGGAGGGGAGAAAATGGAGCATCCATGCTGTACTGGAAGGGATGTAGTCTATCCATGTGGAGCCCCAGTCGCTCAAACCATCTCTCTCAGTCAAGTAATTTCGTGCAGAAGAGTCTTCATCTCTTATACATAATATTAGTGTTTTGAAGAAGCAGGCAATCATAGTATCCATCCTAAGCATGCGATGGAGCTCCTCCTCTCCCCGTGAGCTCTGCTGCCCCCCTCCCTCTCCCTCCCCCTTGCTGCCCCCCCTCTCCCTCCCCTCGCCAGCCCCATCTCCCTCTCCCTCACCCTCGCTGCCCCCCTCTCCCTTCCCTCGCCAGCCCCCTCTCCCTCTCTCCCTCTCTCCTCCTCTCCCTCTCTCCTCGCCAGCCCCCTCTCCCTCCCCCCTCACCCCCCCGCTCCCCTTCCTCCTCCCCGCCCTCCCTCTCCTCCACCCGCCAGCCCCCCCGGCCCCCCTCCTCCACCCCCTCCCCCTCCGCCAGCCCCCTCTCCCTCCCAGCCAACCCCGGTCCCCCTCCCTCGCCCTCCTGCTCCCCTTCCTCCTCCCCGCCCTCCCTCTCCTCCACCCACCAGCCCCCCTCCTCCTCCCCCGCTCACCCTCTCCCCCTCCACCAGCCCCCTCTCCCTCCCCGCCAACCCCCTCTCCCTCCTTCCTCACCCTCCCGCTCCCCTTCCTCCTCCCTGCCCTCTTTCTCCTCCACCCGCCAGCCCCCCCGCCCCTCTCCTCCACCCCCGCCCCCTCCCTCCTTCTCCCCTGCCCACCCTCTCCCCCTACCCGTCTTCCCTCTCCCCCTTGCCAGCCCCCTTGCCCGCTCTCCCACCCACCCCCTCGCCCACGCCCCGCCTCCTCCTTTCCTCTCCCCCGCCCACCCTCTCCCTCCCAGCCCACCCCCCCTCTCTTCCTAACCCGCAGCTCCCCTCCGCCGCCCCCCGCCTCCTCTCCCCCATCCCCCTCTCCTCCCCCCCGCTGCTGCCTCCCCGCCTCCTCTCCTCCTCTTCCCCTCTCTCCTACCCTCTCCTGTTCTCCTTCCTCCAATGCCCATGTTCCAGGGCGTCCTGGGCAATAGTTTCACGGATGAAACTTTTTAGTGTTTGAATCGGCCTTTTCACATCGATTGGTGAATGGATCCCCACTCAGCCAATCTTCGTCCACTTCCACCGGCCGCCAAAACCATCATTTTTTCAGAAGACAAGTTGTAGCAGCTCAAGAAAGATGTGGAACTAGAGGGCTCCACATCACTTTTCGCCCGCATCTTTGGGTCACACCCTTCCAGATCACAAGCTAGAGACTGGATGCTGGCGGAGTTACCAGGAGATCTCGCCCCACACCTCCGAGATGTTCGACTTTTGGGACGTGGATTCTTCCAAGTGGTTTTCGACTCCCGTGAGTCCACAACCCTTGTTCTCAAAGCTAATCCTCTGGCTTTGGGTTCGAGGAGGATTTTTCTTTTGCCCTACACCTTGGGCTTGGATCCGGTCGAGGAGGACAGTCAGGTCACATCACTGTTTATTAGATTTCCTGGTCTTCCTCAGGTCTACCATCGACTTCTTGCTACTATCAGAGCCACATTCGGAGTGGTCACTGAGATCCCCCCCCTTCTTGGCATGCCAATTTTCTCGGCTGAGGCAGTGAGAGCAGACGGGGTGCCTCGAGTTAGGGTCATTGTCTCTGACCCTAACATCTCGGATGACCACATCATGCTTCAACGCCCAGATGGCTCTCTCTTTCGACAAAGAGTCAAGATTGCAGGTAGACAAGACCAGTGCAGGATTTGCAGGACCCTTGGGCACTTTGCTAGAGATTGCCCAAGGAAGAGAAAAACACCCAAGAGGTCTTCTAGTGTAGCTCCTTCACGTACTACCCCGATTGCACCTCCCCAGGGCCCTGTACCACGCACTCCAGGACCACCAAGAGCAGCAAGGCATCCTGCTTCGCGCACCCCAAGACCACTAGGGGCAGCAAGGCGCCCAACGCCCACAGCACACCCAATACCACGATGGAGAGCGATCAGAGCGGCTCCCTTACCTCAAGAGGAGACCTTTGATCCGGTTCAAATAGACGCCATCCAGACTTCAGAGGTAGATGTTGCAGCCCCAGTCACTTTGGTTTCTGATCATGAGGGGGCTACCGATACTTCTTCCCCACAGACTGTTCCTGCCACAATCAGGACGACCGAGGGAATGCATGCACAAATGAGGACTCCAGATTCCTCTTCAGCCCAACCACAGGCCTCCTCAGCCCCCAGCTCTAGTTCTGCTAGCAGGTCCTTCTCCTCCATCTTCCACAAGTGCAGGTCTTCTTCGCACTCCTCGGCCAGACCTGCTTCTCAAGAACTCTTTTTCGGCACTGGAAGACTCGGCAACTTTCATGGATGAGGAGTTTGTGGCCTCCACCTTAGGGGTCCCCGTCATGGGGATTCCTTTTGATAGAGCCTGCCCCTCAACAGGTGTGGGGATCCTTTCACCTGCTGAGTTTCCTGCCCTCAGCAAGAGTGTTTCGACCCAGGGGAAGCTGGTCTCCTCTACTAGGTCGGGTAAGCCTTTCCACCCAGCATCCTCCTGTCGATGAGGATAGTCAGCTGGAACATACAGGGCCTAGGCGGAGTTCCACACCGTCGCCGTAGGCAACTGATCCGGATTCAGCTTCATCCAGGTGTCACTGGAGGTGCTATTGATATCCTTTTTATCCAAGAATACAAGTTGGATGCCAGTGATTGCTCTATGTCTGACAAACTTCTTTCAGGACATACCTTTTGGTCGCCTGCTATGGGCACAAGATGAGGTACTTGCATTTCGGTCTCTCCTTCTATTCTACCCTTGGTTGCTCGTCATGGTATTATCTCCCCCTCTAGAGCTCAATGGATCATTACTTTGATTGGAGGGCGTAAGATTGGTTTTCTCAATCTGTATGCCCCCAACAATAGAGGGGAGCGAGTCTCCTTTTGGAAGGAGTTACTATCTTGGGCCCCCATTGCAGATTCTTGGATCATTGGTGGCAATTTCAACATGGTTGAGTTGCCATCAGACAAAAAGGAAGGCAGACAGGGTGGAATTCATTCTTTGGAGAGGGCAGCCTGGAATGCCTTTCTCTTTCAATACAGTGGCAGGGACACTTGGTTTGATGATGCCTTTCATGTTATGCCACAGTCACTCCTATACTCTTGGTCGAACAAGAGAGTACACATGCCCATCCATGCATGTATTGACAGACTTTATGTAGACGATTGGGCACTTGACAAAGGCGGATCTGTATGCATTTCTACTGGGGTTACGGTTTACCACCTCATATCATTTTCCAGTGGTGTTGTAGAGCCTCATCGGAGAAAACGCTCTACCAGTGTCAGGATTCCGGATGCTTTTTATGAGGAGAGCCTCACGGAGGATATTGTACAGATTTGGGTTTCTCACATACAGGGTGGAGTTGTCCGCCCATCTCAGGTAGCTGCAGCCTTATCCGGAATTAGTGACTATTATCATACAGTCGCTGATTCCAAGAGACGCGAGATTGGTATACGCCAGCAGTTATCGTCCCTTCAGAGGGAAGAGCAGAAGAGGCCCACAGATGGGCGTAGCAAGATACCATGGCTAGCACTGTCCTCTTCTATGGCACTTGCAGCAGAGGGAGATCAAAGGTGTTGGTATGCATGCACAGAGAGATGGTTTGCAAGATTAGAGCTCCACATGGACAGACTACCCCCTTTCCAGTACAGCATGGATGCTCCTTTCTCTCCCCTCCTATCACACGAGGTCAACCAGGTTATCTGTGAGGATCTACTACAGCTACACACATTCCAGACTTGGTTGGGCCCGAGTGATCTTCTAGTGAAGCTGGGCTTCTACAGAGATCACTTCTCACATATCACAGCGGAGGGTTTCATTGATCCACCAGGATACATGCTGATTCACCTATCCCACTCGCTGAGGATCTCCCTTGGGCAGTTCCGGGTCTCTTCACACACACTTCGTATCGAGAGCGGCCGAGCAGAGCGGTTACCCAAGGAGAGGCGCGCATATGCACACTGTGTGACATGCAGGAGGTTGAGACAGAGGGACATTTCATCTTCAGATGTCCTGCTTACTATGAGATCCGAGGGCGTTTCTACTGCCTCTTCAGAGATAGTTATGGGATGTTGGCTTGTGCTCATGCCTCCGCTTCCACAGCCTCATCCATCCTGATGTTCTGTTGCTGACGATGATGATGATGATGATGATGATGATGATGATGATGATGGTTATGATGGTGATGCCGGCGATAATGCTGAGATTGATATATATATATATATATATATATATAGTCGGGATATGACTATGCTGTACTTACGACTTAGTACTGCCATTTTGCATTTTATTGCATTATGCATTGGTGTGGATGCTCGATTAGTAGCTCCACTACCACAGCTCATTGTATTCAGGTTTTTTCGCAGTCTCATAGACCCATCAGTCTTCCGAAGACTTTAATAAACTCTCTCTCTCTCTCTCTCTCTCTCTCTCTCTCTCTCTCTCCCATGGGCCCATTTTGGCCTTTAGTGGACAATAATACACTTTCTTTCTTTCTTTCTTTCTTTCTCTCTCTCTCTCTCTCTCTCTCTCTCTTCTATGGCACTTGCAGCAGAAGGGGACCAGAGGTGTTGGTATGCACGCACAAAGAGATTGTTTGAGTGACTGGGGCTCCACATGGATAGACTACCTCCCTTCCAGTACAGCATGGATACTCCGTTCTCTCCCCTCAAATCACACGAGGTCAACCAGGTTATCCGTGAGGATCTCTTACAGCTACACACATTTCGGACCTGGTTGGGATCGAGTGCTTGAGGACGCGAGATCGAGATTCTAAAAACCTACGCTCACTTTGTAGACTTCCAAAAGCCTTTTGACATTGTTTTGTGATCTTGTATGATTAGGAGATTTTAGGAGATGTAGATCCGAAGAGCGATGATCTAGGGGTGATGAGTCTATATGAGTCGATCGGAAGCAGTGTGTGCACCCCAGGTGGCGTGTAAGGATGGATCTTCAGTCTTTCGAAGACTTTATATACCTAGATGAATCCAAGAACATTCCCAAACTCATCCTCTAAAAACATAACATAGGTACATGCCTCTGTGGATACTTCTTGGGAGATTCTAGTGAGCATAGCAGCCTGGCATATCTGGAGAGCCAGATGCACAGAGGCTATGGAGGGTACTCAGGTTCATCCCTCGCACACATTGGCTAGTATCTGGACAGACATCGTACACACTCTGATGGCCGTATGGACGGGTATGCAGGGGGACTCCCGTGCAGCCTCAGCTAGGAGGGCTTCTTTCTTCAGGGAATGGAAGGATTCTCCTTTCTTCTCTGAATCTACTACAGGGTTGAGATGGCACTTTCAGCCTCAGCCTTGGCTTCTTTCCACCTCACTCTGAGGGGTTTTTTATTTATTCTCATGATTTCATGATGTATTCCGCTTTGAGCTTGCTCTCGCGGGTTTTTGTTCTTACTTAATAGAAGTCTTTTTCATGGAAAAAAAAAAAAAAAAAAAACACACAACATAGTGCAGTTTCAATCTCATGATAGTCACTCACAAGGTTGAAAACCATAAACTCCATCATGCATAGCAGGGACTAGCTACTATGACATCCCCACTGACGTCATCAGTGCCCAACAGTGGGTGTAGACCATAGTATAAAAATATGCTCTCACACATACAAATCCACACACCCACAAGTATGAGCATCCATTTATACAAAGTCTTCGTACTGAGTTTCTGTCGGCACTCCGGAGGTGAAGGGCAAACTCAGCCATGATGAAGGCTAGCACTAAAGGAGAAGGCTAATCAAAAGGTAGTCCAAAATCTCTTCATTCAAGCTACAACTGCTTGTGAAGTCTAAACATTTTCATTTTAGTCTCTCCCCAACGAGCATCTAAATCTAAATCTAGCTGATAGGGCAACACACCATTTAAGATAGAAAGAATTATCACAATACCAGGAGGCCGCAACTTGGACGAAAACTTCACAAGGTGAAATTTGCATGTCCGCTAATACGGCAGAATCATATACCTAGATGAATCCAAGAACATTCCCAAACTCATCCTTTCTTTCTTTCTACAAATAGCATCCATGCTTCCACACTCAGTACTTAGGATGGGCGCAGTTGGTGACTATTCTAGGCACCTTGCCTGTTACAATTCTTCAACATCCAACACATAACCAAACATCAGCTACAAAGTTGATGTCATGAAACATTTCCCATCTCATGCCAAAGAGAACTACCAGAACAATAGTGAAAGATATACACCACAATAGCATATACAATCATGTATGAATCATGATCCACACGTGGTGAACCTAACTCAAACTGAGTAAGAAACCTGTTTTTTCACAATCCATGACATTTCGTCTGTTGCCTCACCAGGAAGCAACACCATAGCCGTTCCATACCTTGAAGCAGACTAGTATTTGCAAGGCAATCTTGCACAGGAAGATACTACTCAACATTGTACAACATACCTGAAAACCGAAGAGTGATCAAACGTGATAACCAGAGCTGCATAACACTTGCCAAGAATCCAATGCTACAAAGGGAACTAGGCACACCAAGATGCAGTACTGAAGCCACTCACTCAAGGTCAACGTGAACACTTTGCCTGCTTAGGTATCAGGCCCAAGTTCCCCCAGTTCAGGGGTTTCAAAGTGGTTCGTGTCCATCTCTGCACCCTCCTGTTGGTCACTCTAGTACAGAATGGTACTTGCTTTTACGGACCAACAGGAGTCATCTTGCAAGACCACATACATGAAGTGAGAGGGGATCTTAAAAAGAACCCTGCATAGGGCTAGCCTCCTACTGGCTCTTCAAAGGGGCATTTGCTTGCCGTCTCTCACTTACACTTTAGATGACCAAGCATAACATTTTGTACATTTTCTTGTATCAAGTAATAGGCATATATATCTTTCCTATCCCATCAGCTTGGAATTATTGACTTGTAGTGTTCGCCATATACTAGTAAATCTTCAACCCTATACAGGCTCACCTTTGGTGCTCATCCTCGGAAAACTCACTGAAGAGGTATTGGCTCACATCATCAAATATCCCATATTTTTTCACCAACCTATTAAATTTTACATTAGTCATCGATAACAAGACATAAATATCTGCTTCCCTCAATTGAGCATACTCTTGCATGGTTTCAAAAGCCATGCCTTTGTGTAGGATTTATCAGCATAAACCTGAGTCATCTAAATACACAGGCACTGAGTGCAAGATACGTTTTGTAACCTACATTCCATCTGGCCAAACAGGTAGCTTTACATCCTCGACGTCAAATACTTCTTTCAATGCCGGAGGTGCAAAAAGCTTCAATTGGGGGACCATCGGACTTGACAACGATCCTTTCCTTACTGGAAAGATAACCTGCAACAGCTCTGCCAATGAGCTTCAGTAATTGGCAACAAACACTTCTGCATTGTCAAACACTGAACAAACACTCCTGCCTTGTAAACAAAAAAGATTGCTCACTTGCAAATAAATGATAGCTTGATGTCTTCCTCGCACAAGTTGGCTCAAATCCATTTGCAGTAAAGGCACTGCAAACTTGACCTCAAGCGACTGCCATTTAGGAATGCATACACTGTCAGCAAGTTCCTATTTCTCAAACAAACACCATCACCATTTACCCAAAAAAAGACTCACCTTGTCAGCTATCTTGACCAAGCACATCTCCAGGCCCTGTTCAACAAAGGCAATAAACGACAACTATAAGGCATCATCCATGTCCATGTTTGCCCAAAATGTTTTAGACAGAACTGTTGCTTTTCAAACAAAATTCAAAAGAGAGAAAAGCGCGAAAAAAGGGGAAGGGGGGGGATGGGGCATGGGAGAGAGAAGAGAGGAGAAAAGAAAGAAAGAGAGAGAGAGGGAGAGAAATGCCTGGATGGTACTAATTGTTCCAATCTCAAACCGCACTCTAGGATCATCAAGGTCCTCTACAAGCTTCCGCTGATATTGCAAGTATAATGCCCTGTCAAACAGTGCATAAGGAAAGTCAAGTACTCGGATAACAGTACAAAACACTTTCTCTACTTGCTTTTCCCATTGATGATTATTCATATCGTGTCCCCAGCCAGCTCCATTTCCCTTTGATAAGACCAATATTCAAGAAGTTGCCTCAGCATCTTCCATTCTTCTTGAAACAAAACTTGCTTAGGCCAAGAGATCATTGTTGCAAGCTTTCCTTGCTGTATTATCACTCTATTTGTCAAATATATAATCTACGGTAATGGTTGGAAGTGCATTAATTATCTTCCCTCAAAACAACGTAGGCAATTTACCTCAAAGGGCGCCCGTGTTACACATGGTGCAATAGCTGTGAGCCCTCATATGAGGAGACATCAAGGCTTGACTAGGAGGGAACACATGCCCATTGTGGGTTGTGTAAATCCTTTGGATAAAGATGCACATTGTGCTCATCCTATGGGCTGGAAACACCCCATCCTTGAGAAACAATTTTGGCTGACCTTTTGAGGGCTGTGCAGTCCGCGTAGGATTACCTTTCGAGCCAAGAATTATGGACAATTTGTGACACCCAAGCACAAATGAATACAGGAAAATTACATACAAATACTGAGGTAACTTAAGTACAAACCTGGGAATAGGTCATCTCAATATGGCACATGTGATGGAGTAGTGCAAAGAAGAATGCAGAACCTGGAATGTACATAAAGTAAGTCCCTTTGCCCTCCCAACTACTACTCTCTTACTGACCTCAACTCAGTTTGGGAGACACAAGAGGAGTGAAGGATCTACCAACTGCCAGCCACAAGCCCAATTTTGGGTGAGGTGATAGTACAGCCCTCTAAAGAAGATCCCCCCTTGGTGTCTATAATGATGCTTTCCACCTATGGATGCACTAACAATGGGGTTCCTGATAAGTTAGGATATTAAGTAAACTCTTGTTGCACAACTGTGGAGGAGAAACAACTCACTTAACTATCGTCTTGAGAACAATGAACAAAAGAGAGTGCAAGGGTATAACACCCCATAATCCTAGCTGTAACCCTAACTGGGATTAAGACCCTTACAAACAACTAACTCAAACACTAATTGTAGTTAAGGAGAAAAAACCTCAATGAGGGGAAATTTCACCCTAGCCCACATTCTAATGTGTCAAGGAAAGGATCAAGTTGATCTCCATTGCATGTAACCGTTCTCATACATAATGATAGTGAATTTCCGGGCATGAAACACAGGGTTCCATGCTAATACAATAGCACTCTGACTGTCAATGAGAATTGGAGAAGGAGACTCCAATGATGCGTGTGATCTGCAAGCAAGCAAGAGGAAGTAGTGATCATTGTACTCAACCATGAAATGTACGAATGTCCAAGAAAAAACACTAGCTGACTGCGAAGTATCATCATTACCAGCCCAATCCAAGTCACTGTAAGCATGAAACTGCAAGTCAACCCCTAGGAAACATCAATCCAAATGACCATGTGCATTGCATTAATAGATGGCATCCAACAGCTCGACTGTAGATAGTTGCATCAAATGGTTCACTTCCATCATGCATGGATAACTTCAGCCCTAGCTTCATACGAGTAGAATTGGCCTTGCCATCCTGAAACCTAAACCACTCTTACAGCCTCTATATGTACTTTGACTGTTTGAATCCCCAAGTAGTAATGCAAAAGTCCCAAATCTAACATTTCAAATGTCAACTGCATTTCAGTTTTGAAATCTGCAGTTTTCTTTGCATTCGTGCCTGTGAGCAGCATATCATCCACATACAAAATAATGATCGGCACAACCCCTCCGTCCTTGATGTAGAGGACTATTGCAAAGACCCTGACTGGTCAAATACGCATCTATTTTAGCATACCAAGCTTGAGGAGCCTGCTTTAAGCCATACAAGGCTTTCCTTACTTTTGCCCCCACTTCAGGATGACTACCATCAGGTGTGTGACTGCAATGGCTGCACATTTTGGGTGGCAAGTGCATCTGTTAGTAGACATAAAACCAGTCTTTCTACAAGGGGACCTCTTGTATATGTGAAGCAGCCATATTCTGGTTAGGAGCACAAGGTATGTTTCTTCAAAATCTATGCCCTATTTCTGAGTATAGCCTTTGGCAACCAGCCGTGATTTGTACCTGTCAAATCAATGGTACCATTAGAGTTGTGTTTTAACTCATATACACACTTTGTGTCAATTACCTATTTATAGGCAAATCCACCAAATCCCAAGTGTGGTTCTTCTGAGTCTCTCTCACAAAGGGTTCCAAGCAGCGACAATCCAGCTGCTGCAGAGGACAGCCAATGCGAGTGGAGTAAGAGAAAAAGGGCATCTCCTTGATCCTATCTGAGTGCCCTACTCGTGCTGGCCAGAACAACTCCCCTGGGTCCCACTAGACCTCGAGATCAGCACTCCCACGACCATAGGCACCATCTCATCCTTGTCTATCTCTGAGACAAAGGAGCTGGGTCAGTAGTCCAGTCCTTGCCCAAGCACTTTCTCTATACCTTAGAGTTATGAATAGTTTGATGAATGGACACTTGTGGAAGGATATGCCCTTTCGACTCATCAAGGGTCACACCCTTCACAAGGGGTACACTCTTCATGCACATACACTCTGGAGTACACACCTTTTCATGTGTGATTCTTCACTCTCTATATAAGAGAGGCTCAACTGTATGGATGACACACCACAGACACTCGAGCAATACAAATATTCCTTGTTCTCTGCTATTTCAGTCTCATTTCTGTTCCTTAGCACATTTCTAAATATAATAAATCCAGGATTTCTTACATTGAAGCCTTGTGCGGCCCTCCAATCCTCAATGTCTTAAACCTCCTCAGTCATTGTGAGAAAGCTAACGAATTTGGCCCCGTTGATCCTGGCCACTGAGGCCTCACACTCCAATGCTCCCCTGATCCCCTTTAAGCGCTCGGTTGTGCCCTCCGTGAAGAGTGCCATGTTGTCTGCAAACTGAGAGCCTCTCCTGGTGGATCGGGAGGCACAACCCCGTGAGGCTTGCTACCTGAGATCTTTAGAAATAGCCCATAGCCTCTGCCACAAACAAAAATATAAGGGAGCTAAGGGGCAGCCCTGGCACACTGAATGGGACAACTAGAAAGGCACCCCTGTGTGGCCACTGATGAGTATCTGACCAGGCTCCCTAAATGATGACAAGGGCGTTGGCTACTTGCAATCTATGTACATTGAGAAACTGCTTGAACGGTTCAAAATTCAGAATTGCAAGCCCATTTCTTGAGTTATAAACGCATGATGCCAGTGAGCTGTTTTATGTCATGATTTACAGCTCAGGCTGTGGGATGCATAATTTACTTGTGTAATACACAACCATACATTTAGTATGCAGTAACGTAGTTGGGCAGATTTATGCACAGCCCGAAGACTTCACATTGGCAGGCTGTGAAGCGTTTTTTCAGATACCTGCAAGGTACTCGGTCTCTTGGTTTGCTATTTCCTAGGGGTTAACTTGCATTTACATGCTTACGGAGAGTCAGATTGGGCTGCTGATTTTGACACTAGGCAGTCAACAGGTAGTAATTGTTTCTTCATCGGACACTCGTTGATTCATTGGTTGAGCAAGAAACAATCAACAGTTTCCACCTCATCATGTGAAGCTGAGTACAAGGCAGCTTTCACAACCTCTGTGGAATGTGTTTGGTTGAGACGTTTGTTGGCTGATCTACATGCATCATTGGAGGAGTCTACACAAAATTGTGTGTTTCATCCATGTACGAAACACATAGAGATACATTGTCATTAAGTCAGGGGAGCGGCTACATGTAGGGAAGATCAACTTGGTCTTTTGCATACACATCATAATGTGGCAGATCTTTCCACCAAAGCTCTACCTCGTGAAAAGTTTGAGGATTTCCATAGAGCTTTGACGTGATATCCGTTTGGTGATGATATTATTCCTGGTACCTTTCAACATTGTCACTGTAAGGGGGTGCTAGAAATATTAATCTCTAAGGTAGCCGCCAATGTAATATGGCCTTCCAACGTTTTTTTTTCTAACCACAGTTAGTGGTACCGTCAGTTTGGACTCACCCTAGGGTTTTGTTATTCTTGTATTGCTGCTACTACTACCTTTGCCAAGTATGATGCAGGGTTGTGACGCGCCCAAACCTGGGCATGTCAACTATGGCAATTTGATTCTTACAAAGGTATCAGATGGTTAATGCCTTGCCACATTTGGAGGTTTCTCCAAAACGTGTTGTGAGGGTCGCATCCTTGATAAAATGCACATATTTTCTTTTCTAAATGATGGTGCTGTTTAGGCTGGTAGAAAAGTGTAGTTAATACATAGTGATGTTTGCCGTCCCATGAGGACTCCATCCTTGGGAAATCATCCCTACTTTGTCATATTTACTGATGAATTCTTAAAGGTTTTATTGGGTGTGAAGGGCTTCCTGCCTCTCCCGCGTCGCCTTCCCTGCCCTTTCCCTTTCGATTTCTTCCCTTCTGCCTCTGTTTATGCCTCCCCTCTCCTTCCTTTTGCCTCTTTCAAGCTGTCCTTTTTCTTTCTAGCCTCGATTCTTGGTTCACTGAGAAGCAGCTCTTGGACTTCACATGGAGCTTGCTTGATCGTGGCTCACCCAAGAACATCTCGGAGTGGACGCTGTTACAAAGGCTGCCCCCCCTAGATCGCAAAGCCTCCCTCCAGCAAGTCACGGTACTTTAAGGCTCTTTTTCATCAGATTGCAGCTTGTTGTGCACTGGTGCCAGTTTGGGCTTGTATCTGGGCTTCCAATTCAAATCTTAGTGATCACACATGGTGACACAGCGAACTTTTTAGCTGGGTTTCGCACCAAACAAGCGAGGATGGAGCCTCTTAGTGGGAGTGATCCGATTGGGGCCAGAGGTTCCTCTCGGCTAGCCGGCTTGGGGTAGAGGTTTCTTTCATGATGCAGGGGGGTAAAGTTGGTGATGCCGCTAGTATAGTGGCGCATGGATGCGGAATACTCTCCTTCTAAGCCACCCTCGAAGTCCCAAAAGTTCAAGGTTGTTGTGCAGGCCCCCACCCACAAGCGAGCCTTGTTCTCCATTCCCCTTGCCTCTCCATGAGTTGGAACGTGCATGGGCTCCTCGATCGTGTATGTCAACAGTCGCATGTACTAATAATATTCGAGAGTTGTAGATGTCTGTAATAGGACGGATATGTTTTCAGCATCAGATATCAGTCGCCGTCCTTTGCTTCCAAGGAGAGGCCTCGAGGTTTGGTTACCCTCAGTTGGCAGGAGTGGAGGGGTATATATCTTGGCTTAATAAGCAGTTGCCCTAGAGGCATATGTCCAGGTCGAGCTCGTCCCTTGGAGAGCAGTATGGACGGGTCTTCGATTCGGTGATTTCAAGATAGGCATCCTGAACGTTCACCAACAGTGCTCAGCTTTTTGGAGGAGGCTCACAAAGAGCCTCCCAGACATAGATTCTTGGGTTGTTGTTGGAGACTTTAACGACCCCGAGTTCAAGGGGGACAAGCAAGGGGAGCTCTTTTTACCAGTATGCCTATAGTAAAGCGCAATGTGTGGGAGTAGTTCATCTTCACCATTAGTGGTAGGGACCTATGGCAGGAGCCGGAGGTCTCCAAGCATCTGGATAGCCTTCATTTCTCCTTTGGATAGAGGAGGCATGATGGTTTGCTTGAGCGTATGGAAATATTGTATGTGGGAGGCTAAGCCATGCATAGAGGGGGATCCACTGGCATACTACGTTGATTCTTGAGCAGCCTCGCTGTGGACTCCCACAGAAGGGGGTCCGCATTCTTGAAGGAGGTGCAGCAAGCTGTAGCAGAGATTCGGCAACGGCTAGATAGGCCTCTAGGCAGCTTGGGTAGTGGATGCCATTCATAGGAGAAGCAAGGAGCTTCAGTGTTAGGCTTTTAGGGCGTGGCGGGTGCAAGAGGGAGATTACCAGGTAGTTCTTTTAGACTACAGGGCTTAGGTCAACAGGGACTTAGCTTTACCAGTTGAGGGATGATATTACGACTAACCATTCAAAGGCCTATCTTTCTCTTTACAATCACGAGCATAGGCACATAATTTCCTCCCAGCCAACCTGGATGGTAGCAAGCTCACAGAATCTCGTACGTGAAAGTTCCTGCTTGTCAAATTCCAACGAGCCCCAATTCCCTAGATGGATCTAGTATGCCACATGTCTACAATTTAGGGTACCTCCTAAATGCATCATTTACCCCTCTCTTGGGATATCATTGAAATCATTTGCCCCATGGCACTTTAATGCATTTATACCCCTTAGCCTTAGATCCACCTAGTCTAGTGCCATATCACCCCCACCAAGGACCTTGACTTTGATTCCTTTCTGATTATTTACATAAAGCCCAAACATATATAATACAAGCATTGATCCTTTAAAAGAAATTGTCGACCGACCCTTCCGAGGTCATGTTGCCTCAACTTAAGCGTGACATTCCTTCCCTCTTCAGGCAGCAGCGTCCTCGATGATAGAGTCTGGGAACACTCTCCGTAACTGGTATACGGATTCCCATGTAGCTTTTAATAGAGGTAAACCATGCCATGCAACCAACACGGTGGGTATATTCCGATTGCGTACTTGCATTGTTCCTCGGTCCAGGATTCTTGTTGGTTTGCATCTTGCATTATCCTCTATCCCCTGAAACAAAACAACACCCTCGATTAGTGAGTCACCTGTATGCAAAATTTTCTTTAAACGAGAAACATGAAACACTGGGTATACCTTACAACCCTGTGGTAATTCTAATTTATAGGCTACCTTGCCTAATCTTTTTAGAATTAACCACGGCCCACAATATCGGGGTGATAACTTAGCACACTCTCCTGCAGTAAAAGACTTAGAGTGCGAAGGAACTCTGAGAAAAACTTTTTCTCCTTCCTTAAATTCTCTAACGGATCTGTTTTCATCCGCATACGCCTTAGTTCTATCCATAGCTTGGCGGATGTTAGCTCTCGCAAGTGCTAGCATCTCCCGCATATGAACCACAAAGTTCGTGGCACTAGGCACTTTCTGAGGTACTCCAACTGTAGTTGGATTTGCTGGTCTATAATCATAGTTCAGCTCAAATGGATTGAACCCTGTAGAGGAATGTTTTCTATCATTGTAGGCAAATTCTAACAATGGCAACCATTTGTCCCAAGTATGTTGCCTCAATGACGCATATGCTCTAAGCATATCCTCTAAAATTTCGTTGATTCTTTCTGTCTGACCATCCGTTTCTAGATGATCCCACTACTCATTCCCAACTCAGTCCTTAGTGTCTCAAACACTGCAGTCCAAAAATGACTGGTAAATTTGACATCCTTGTCTGACACTATGGATTTGGGTAACCCATGCAAACGAAATATATGTTTAATAAACAAATCCGCCACTTGCGAGGCACTAACAGACTCCCTAGTTGGAATGAAGTGAGCCATCTTGGTAAGACGATCAACTATCACAAGGATAGAATCATATCCACCTTGTAAGTTGTGTCATAGACAGACCTACAATAAAGTCCATGGAAATGCTCTCCCACCTACCTAGTGATATTTCCAAAGGCTGTAAAAGTCCGGGTGGCTTCACCCGCTCTGCCTTACTTACCTGACACAAAAAACAACGTGTCACATATTCATGAATATGCTTTTTCATCTTTAGCCAAAAGAAATCTCGCTTCACGAGATCATATGTCTTCTCGACTCCTGGATGACTCCTGGATGTCCCGCACACGGGCTATCATGACATTGTTAAATGACTCTCTGCCTGAGATCATTCTAATTAGGTACTACAACCTTGCCATTTCTTTTCAGCATACCATCTCTTATGGTATATCTTGCATAAGTTTGGCCTTTTCTGGATTTCAGGTCATCCTTTTCCCCGGGTTTGAATACATGAGCCTTAGGCCAAAGGCTCTGGACGAACTCGTTCACCTTTTGAGTTTCTCTAATCTCGGTCATTAGAGCACTCTCTAATACCGTGAAACTCATATTATGCATAATGTGTGACAACGCATCAACAACTTTATTATCCTTCCCTCTTCCGTACCGAATCGTCAAGTTAAACTCCTGCATGAGTTCTGCCCACCTAGCTTGGCGGCCTCTCAAGTCAGGTTGTTTACAAAAATGTTTCAGAGTATCATGATCAACATCAACATAAAACTCTGATCCATATAAATAATGTCTCCATGTTTTCAGAGCATGGACAACAGCATACAACTCTAGTTCATGAGTTGGCCAATTTCGTTCAGAGGGAGAAAGCTTCTTGCTTTCAAAGGCTACTGGCCTTCCCTCTTGGAGGAGAACTGCTCCTACCGCAATGCCACTTGCATCGGTTTCAAGGAAAAACGGTTTCTGGGAATCAACTATTTTTAACACCGGTCCTAAGACCACAGCTTGTTTTATGGTGTTATAACTCTCTTGTTGATATTGTCCCCATATAAAAGGTACTTTATCTGAGGTCAGATCAGTCAATGGCAATACTTTTTGGGAATATCCTTTGATATGCCTTCGATAAAATTGGACAAATCCCAAGAATGATCGCAAAGCGGTCAAACTCTAAGGGATTGGCCAAGTCAATATCGCAGCCTCTTTCTTTGGATCCATTTCTACCCCCTCAGGAGTAATTATGAATCCTAAATATTCAAGCCTTACCATACACAGTACAGTTTTCTTCTTATTTACATAAAGATTGGCTTTCCTCAAAGTAATGAACACTATTCTTAAGTATTCGTATTGCTCAGTAATACTTTTACTGAATACCAGAATATCGTCAATAAAATGTACTACAAACTTTCCGATATACGGACGTAGTAAATCGCTCATAAGCATGACGAATGTAGTTGGAGCATTGGTAAGTCCAAATGGCATTACCAAAAACTCATAATGTCCAAACCTGCTTCTAAAAGCGGTTTTATGCACATCCTCGGCTCTAATACGGATCTGATGGTAGCCACATTTGAGATCTATCTTACTGAAAATTGCGGCCCCATGTAACGCATCTAGCAAATCATCAATCCGAGCCATCGGATACATGTGCTTAATAGTGATATTATTCAATGCTTTGTAATCTATACAGAGGCAAAAAGTATCATCTTTAATATCACTGGCGAAGCAAAAGGTGAGAAACTGGGTTGAATCTACCCCAACTTGAGGTATTCTTCCAGTTGTCTTTGTACCTCCGCTTCTTCGGTAAAACTTAATCTATAGAGAGGTCTATTTACAGGTTCTGCCCCCGGGATTAGTTCAATCTTATGCTGAACATTCCGCTCTGGAGATAACCCATAAGGTAACTCATCCCTGAAACAATCAGAGAACTCCGCTGCTATTTGATCAGCCAGCTTGGCCATCTCTCCATTTTGGGCAACATCACTGCTAGCCGAAGGACCATCAATCGACTCTACCACTGCTGTACAAAGAAACAAAAACTCTTCTTGAGCTTTCGAATTTCCATTACAGAAACCAACGGTCCTTGAGGTATATCTTTTTCACCTCATAAGACATACAGCACATCATTCATCTTGAATTGATAAATGTGCTTTTTTCAATCTATGGCTGGATTCTTCCTAGAATGCCAAGCCTTACCCAGGGCTATGTCTGCATGAGCAAGCTTTGTCATTTCCAAATCAAGCTTCTCTGCATTGTCTTGAATTCAAAGCTCCAACTGGGTAACCCTTTGGTCCCATACTTCAATTGAACTTCCATCTACCATTCTGACTGTATATGCATAGTCAGACGGGCTAGTCTTTAATTTCAGCCTCTTTACAAGCTTGGAGTTAATTACATTGTGCGTTGACGCTGAGTCAAACAACACAATGACATCATGATTGGCTACTTGCCCTTTCATCTTAATTAACTCCGTATCGTTAAAGGCTGTATACCCTGTTGCTGTGGGCTTTGATAGGACATTATCAGGTGCACTGGTTACTAGCTTAGCAACAGACACACATAACAAAACAGGTACTGACCTTTGAGAAGATCCTGCTAGCTGAATCTGCATCTGTTCTGCTCTTGGACTTCCCTCCATTTCCACGTCGCATTCTGAGATCACTATCTCAGCCATCCGACGATCCTTGTTTCGTGGACAGTCTTTCCACTGATGAGGCTAAAGGCATCCAAAACACAAGCCTTCTCTCCTCGCTTTTTCTCTTTGCTCTAGGTTCAAAGAAGACTTCGACCAAGCCCGGGCTGCCATTGGTGTTACTTTTCTTTTCATTCCAATGGTGGTACTTGATTTAGGAGTCTCAACTGGCTTCGCCTGCTTGGCTTGACCACTAGGCTGTGAGGCACTCCCATTGCTAATCCACTTCTTCTTAAACCCAGTTTTCTTCGGGTACTCATACCGAGTCCCAACCTGCACAAACCCACTTGGTTTGTTCCCTTTGAGATCCTCATAGTTCAAGGCTATGGCAATTGCTTCATCTAGCGTGTTCGCATACTTAGCCCGAACTTCCATTTTGATCCGATCATTCAATCCAAAGATAAACTCTTTAACCTAGATTGACTGAGGTAGAGGTTCATAAACTTTCATTACACTTTCTCTAAACTTATCAGTGTATTCCGCCACTGATAAATTTCTCTGACGAAGGTTTCGATACTGATCCAAAGCTCGGGATGCTCGTCAGGAGGTAAGAAGTGTTTTCTGAATTCTTTTTTAAACCCCTTCCAAGGAGTGGATGCCATTCCATCTTTCTGTTATTTTATCCACCACCTATCCGCTACCTCATTAAACATATGGGTGGCTTCGCGGATTTTCTTCATATCATTCTTGATTTCACAAATGGCAGAGGCCTCGTTCCATTTGTGTAACCAGGTCTCTATGATATCGGAACTATGGTCAGACATCCGACCAAAATACTTTTATGGCCTATAATTGGCAATATTAGGCACCTTAGCCTTCCTAGGCTCGACCGTATGAACATTGGTTTCAGACTCCATTGGAGCTTTTCCTTTCTCATCACGAGATGGTCTAGCAGACATACTATGAACCATTTTCCTGAGCTCGGATTGCCCTACATTTGCTTGTAACTGTTGCGCTAAAATCTGTTGCAAGGCATCCTCCAATAATGCAATTCTACCAAACAACGTATGGCCTGCTGAGCGCGACACCTACGAGGTCGGCCGGACTCCCGACTCTACGGGATCCACCCTAGAAGCTTCTTCTTCTACTTCCATTTAGGCCGATGGGTGTTTTTTTATTAATAATAATAATAATAAATCAAACACCGCCTAAAACTGTATTTACAGACTGCTTTCCAATCTCATAACCACAATATTACAACAGCTAGTCCCTTCCCGCGATGCCAAGGAGTCCTGAAGGTAACCAAGTTGTAAACCTACGACTGTACGCGATCCTACCATCCTTTCACATGCAACTCCAACATTGACGAACTACTGGATATAATGTGAACCAGACGACGCAAACAGCCCGACGCTCCGTCACGCCAAGCGTGCTCACACCATCACAAATCACCAACCTACATCCACACCTATGCGATGACCAGTGGCTCGTCCGATAACTCCCGTACCATTTTCTGCTCTTTAGCCCGTGAGCTTAAGCATACGCCTGGCCAATCCAAAACCTCTCGTGATCCCCCTTTTCCAATCACCCGCGGCTCCGATACCAAATATTACGACTGACCATTCAAAGGCTTATCTTTCTCTTTACAATCACGGGCATAGGCACATAATTTCCTCCTAGCCAACCTCGATGGTAGCAAGCTCACAGAATCTCTTACGTGAAAGTTCCTGCTTGTCAAATTCCAACGAGCCCCAATTCCCTAGATGGATCTAGTATGCCACATGTCTACATTATTTTAGGGAACCTCCTAAATGCATCATTTACCCCTCTCTTGGGATATCATTGAAATCATTTGCCCCATGGCACATTTAATGTATGCTTTTGTAGAAATTTTAGATTGTATGTGCATTGCCTCATTTGGAAGCTCCTCCTAAGCATATATGTGAGGGGTGTATTCTTGGAAAAAATGCATAGGTTGAATGTTGTAGTTCGGGCTGCAAAGGAATTGTAGCTAGTTCATAATGATGTTTGCGGTCCTATGAGGATGCAATCTCTTGGATGTCATTTCTATTTTGTTACTTTTATGGATGACTTTTCAAGATTCACTTCGGTCTTTGCAGTCAAGTAGAAATCAGAATTGTTCACTGTGTTCAAGCATTTCATTGCTTTGCTGGAGAATCAATCTGGTTGCAGAATACGGACAGAGGGGGGAGTACATGTCCAAGGAGTTAGCAAAGTTATTGGGTGAGAAAGGCATCATACATCAATGGACGGTCTGTTGTACTCACAGTGTAATGGAGTGGCTGAGCAGAAGAACAGGTCATTGCTGGAAATGGCAAGGTGCATGATTAAGGCCAAAACACTGCCTCATAAGTTTTGATGGAAGTTATTATGTGTTCTAATCATGTTTTGAATAAGTATTCCACTAAAGCAGTTAAGGTTATGTGACACCGTACCAAGCTTGGTATGAATGGAGACCAACTGTCAGTTACTTCTGTACATTTGGATCCGTATTGGGAAGACTTTGATCACACCCTCTGTGGAAGTGACTATCTCCAATATGATAGCATATGCACATGTAGAGACCAAATGTCAGTTACTTCTGTACATTTGGATGCATATTGGGAAGACTTTGATCACACCCTCAGTGGAAGTGACTATTTCCAATATGATAGCATATGCACATGTATCTCAAGAATTGAGAGGAATCTTGATGACAAAGCTGAGCAGTGGACTATTACATTGAAAGCAAGGGTTACAGACTCTATAATCTGGCTACCAAAAAGGTTTTGACTAGTAGGGATGCTTGGCCCTATCACTCAGCAAGACGTTGAGGATCTTGTGGCACAAAAAGCTCAGCAATTAGGAAGCTAGAACAGTCCCTCATTGGCTGCTCCTAACTCTCTAGGAGAGCAACGTCCTGCACCACTTCCTGGCGACACATGTCGTGAGACTAGAGACACTGAGGATGCCAATTGTTTTTATTTTGGGCAAAAATAAGACATCCATTAAGTATGAAAAAGCCCTGCAAAGAGCAAGCTCAAGGTGGAAATACATCATGCAGTAGAAAATAACCAAGGTTGAGGCTGAAAACGCCAACTCAACCCTGTGGAAGTCTCAGAGAAGAATTGGGACCCCCTCCATTCCTTGAGGAAAATAGCCCTGCTAGCAGAAGACTCCTGCATATTGTTCATATGGCCATCAGTGTATGTATAGTGTCTGCCCATGTACTGGCCAAAGTTTGGGAGGGGTGAACTTGGGATCCATCCAAAGCCTTTGTGTATTTGGCTCTCCAAATATATGACTCGACCAAGTGTCGTCTAATTGCTAGTGGCCCAAGATGAGTCAAGTCTCTCAAAAAGACTTGATGCCCCGAAAGAGAAAGCCAAGCAACTGAGCCGCAAGTCATGAAGAAGGGGGATAGAGCAAAAGAGCTGGACATCCTAGCAATCCCGTTTCAAATAATCCTCACCTGTCTGCAATCCTAGAAGCAATGCTTAATTGTCTCCACATAAAAAAGGCAATGAGGATAGGTAGGGTGGATCTCGAACCTATGTCAATTATTTTGACTCGACTTGGGCGAACAATTTGTTGGAAATGGTTGAACCTGATTGTTTTGATGATGCATGTGATAATGTGCATTGGATACAGGCTATGCAAGCGGAGATTGACTCCATTTAGAAAACCACACTTGGGATTTGGTGGACTTGCCTTACGGGCTGTTGTAGGCCTTCTCCAAATCCAAGAGAAGGATCGCAAGAGGCTGTGACTCCTCCCACGCCCAGTTAAGAAACTCCTAGAAAGTGAAGATGTTGGCTAAGATGATGTGCTCCTAAACAAAACATGTTTGTGTCATGTATGATGTCTGTGAGATGGAACTCAACCGCATACTCAAGACCTTAGCTAAGAGCTTGTAGTCGGGTTCCAATAAAATGATGGTCTCCACTGTCAAATGCCGGATCTATCTCGCCTCTTTGGAATTAAACAAATCCATCCACGACTTCAGGATTGAGGAAGGGAGCCTTAATCAAAAATATCTTGAAAGGCCTGTATGAATGAACTTCTAGAAACAACGAAAGAAGGTCGAGGTCAGTTTGTCCTCCCCAAGGCACTTTTGAGGTGGGAGGGCCTTGGGGGCCTCTAAGAGCTTCTCGTCAATGCTCTAGATGCATACTTATGCTCTAAGAGACCACCGGAGATATGTGGGACCAAACAGCCTCCCAAGAGGTGAAAACCTATGAGGACTCCACCTCCAGTTGGAAAAAGCGCTGGTAGAAGTCCGTGGTCATCTCAAGAATCTGCTACAGGTCTAAGTGAATTTGACCACTCTCATCTGTTACGCTCAAGTTGAGGCAACATGACCTCAGAAGGGTCGGTCGACAATTTCTTTTAAAGGATCAATGTTTGTATTATATTTGTTTGGGCTTTACGTAAATGATCAGAAAGGAATCAAAGTCAAGGTCCGTGGTGAGGGTGATATGGCATTAGACTAGGTGGATCTAAGGCTAAGGGGTATAAGTGCCATGCCAAAACCAGAACTACACCATTCTTAGGAAATGAGAACCTATGCAATTTTTCCGAGAATACACCCCTCGTATATATGCTTAGGAGGAGCTTCCAAATGAGGCTACGAAAGCATAAGACTACCAAAGTGACATGCCCAGACCTAGCATGCCACAACTCTACATCTTGCATGGCAGAGGTTAGATGTAGAAGCTGAATTGGCAGTTTGTGCTATTTTATCATATGCATCAAGCTGAAAAAGACTATGACAGAGTGTTCTTGATAACATCAATGCATAATCATTCTCCATGTCAATAACCATACACGTGTCATCCTCGAAGATGACCTGAAATCATCTTCTAGTGAATGAGGGGACCAAAAGCAAAATCTTTATCCCACGGACATATAAAGCATGCGGAGGCCCAAGCCATCAATGGCTGTAAGTAAAATCTCACCAATCCCTCTAGCTGGATAAGAAGATATTGGCACAAAATGCATTCATGCCAACATGTAACATGCGGCGACTAGCTGTGCGGAAATTACATGAGCATACAAGGAAGAACTCAAGCATGAAAGACACCAAAGATCTACCTAGCTATAGTACACTGCTTTATTTATACATAATTGCCGAATCGGCATACAAAACTGCGCTGAGACCACTCCCCTAACTATGACATGCGGGAGATGGAGCTATGCTCTGCGGAAATACGACACCCAACCTCGCCCAAAGGGTGGCTGAAAGGGGCTGCTGGAGGCTAGGAGCTGGATGCTGTAATGAGGTGAAAAACCTCTTATACAGAGGCTGGAAGGGCCTTTTGGCTGACCCAACCAGCCCTAATTGGCCGACCAGCCAGTATGGTGGGACTGTTTGATCAACCCTAGGGCTGGTTGAGGCTGCCTATAAAAGGTGCCTCCCCCAGCCCACTTAGACTGCCTGTTGCTGGCCTCTAGAGGTCCCAAAACCTGTCATATATGCTGTGTATGGAGCTGGAATTGGCTGAGAAGGCAGCCAGTTGTCACTGCCACCTAGGTTTGACCCTGGTGCATGTGACATTCCCCTATTTTGAGCTTGTTGCTAGGTGGATACCTCGCAACACTTTGCCCTCACAACTCGAACTACCCTGCCGTGGCTTGTGACTTTGGTAAATGAGAATGGACCCCCTGTAGCTCATCCCTAACTCGTCCTTGGAATAGGGCTCACAATGAGGTCACGGTGTACGATAAATGGCAATCCAGAAACTCCAGAATACTCATATGCACTCTTGGAAACTGTGGTACTGCTGTTTGCAGGACTGTGGTGAGGGAAAGCTGGAATACACCTGCCTCCTTTGATGGCATGATAACTGTTGAGGGTAAAAACTCTGCCACCCTCCTAGAATCTGGAACTGTGTATATAAATGTCTCCCGAAAAACCTGAATGATGCCAGGAGCTGCTGAAACTGTATGTAACCGGCCTTCAGTTTCCTAAAGGGCAGTAGACCATAACTTGCATTGCATATTCATTATTCACAGCCACATTGCACCATTTCCAACCACTAACTTTAAACAATACCACTTAGAAACAACTTGAGAAAGAACTGGATGGAGGCTAGAATGCCCTGCTCAATGAAACCAAGTACAAGACACCACACTGGGCCCAAACACTTGGCGCCCCTTCCGGTATTTATTTATTTCTTTAGGAATGAAATTGGTACATACCAGCCACATTGCACCATTTCCAACCACTAACTTTAAACAATACCACTTAGAAACAACTTGAGAAATAACTGGATGGAGGCTAGAATGCCCCTGCTCAATGAAACCAAGTACAAGACACCACACTGGGCCCAAACACTTGGCGCCCCTTCCGGTATTTATTTATTTCTTTAGGAATGAAATTGGTACATACAACAAGGGTTCAACCTTGCACTATTCCTCTCTGCAAATCCTCTACTTGTCTTCAAGGCATCTAATCCCAGTGCACCACTAGAATTCCCACTGGCAAGGCATACTCAGGCATTCACTTCGGCTATCACATGCATCCACACCGTCCTTAGGCCTTCCACAGGATCACCCTTGCCTTTGGGTGCTTACTAGAACCTGTTGGAGTCCTGAAAGGACTGCACACAACACGCATGCACCGCAAAAAGCTGCAAAGCAAGAAAGAACAAGGAAAAACCGAACCTGGAACCAACTCCCACTGTCTGTGGCAAAGGGGTGAGCTCCTTCCTCGCACCTATCCTCTGTCCAAGCTCCCCGCAGGGTGCAGGTGTCTTCCAGCAATCAGGAGAAGAGAGAAATGAAGGTAGAGAGCGGAGGGTGAACAAGAAAGAGCTGTAGAGGAAAGATGGTTCACAGATCTGCCCCGAAATGATTGCCTCGGGATCTGTGCCTGAATTCTCCTAAGAGAAGGTGCCAAAAGCAACAGGGAAAGTTCCTCCTGCAGCCTGCACTGGTCCAGAACAGCTCCACGCAGCCAAAAACATGTGCACAAAGGTTCAGCACAGCAAAAGACAACTCCGAGCACCTACAGGAGGCAGCTGAACACGTCTGTACGGATTCCGTACGGACGTCTGTACGGTCCATACGAAAATTTCCCAAAAGTTCAAAAAAGAGTCTTGGCACTTCCTAGAAATGCGTACTAGCCTTGGAACAGTCAAAACAGTGTTAAAACGGCTGAAAACAGGCTTGAAACAGCTCGAACAGCTCAAAAACTGCACAAGAACAACTAAAAAACGTCCTACACCTCTGGGAGAGTGAGGGGAGAGAGATGGAAGGTGGGGGAAGGGCATGCATACACATGCTTGACAAATGGCACCTCCTCCTTGCCATTTGCCCCTTCATTAAAGTCCTAATCCCCATACCAAGGACAACGTTGGTTGCCCTTCGACCCAACTTTTAGACCCCTCTTTTAAAGCCTTTGCCTTGCCCCTAGGACCTAGTGGTGCACCTAGACTTTGCCCTTAGGAACTTCTAGGAAGTGTGCACTTTCTCTAGCCAGTCCCTCACGGCCAAACCATTACAACACTTAACCATGGTTAACCCCGGGTTAAGCATAGGTTGAGTTACGAAGATACTTTACATCACTTTTCACGTCCTCGTGACATACCCTCCTCTTGAAACAGCAAACTATCAAGTTTGCTGCTATAAACATAAACCACCAGCAATGATGATATGGTCTAGGAGAGCGCGCGTGTCCATCCATATATCAATGCATCATCCGTGTGGAGTGACTAGTACACTCATCATAGAAGTTCCGTAGCAGATGTATTGTCAGCAAACAATACCTCGGGTGAAACATATAGTGTCACCAGATACCGTGAGCCTGTCTGTTGACAAGGGGGTGGAGGAACTACCCCCCTCTTAAGCATCAGGCAATGCTCCAGACCTATGCTCTGCTGAGCCTGAAGGAGCTACGACCGAAGTCAGCTCAAAGCACAACAACTGAGTGGACTACACCACTCTGAGTGAAGTCTGCTAGTTCACTCGCCACCAATAACTTGACCACACACACATGGCAATAATGGATCCTAGGAACATAGATCCCGGTACTCGATATCCTTTCAGACTTGCATCACCGCAAGCTGAATCGGTTCAGCCAATCTATGCTAGACTTGGATCCTTGCCTCATGGTTCAAATTAAAAAAACCAACTAGCATGTACTAAATGGATTTACTGCTCGAGCCATGCCGGGCAACAAGAGCATCCAAAACAGGCATGTGATACATGGATGTGCTGCTCTAGCCATGCCGGGCAACAAGAGCAATCCAATAGTAACAAGGACTACTTACTTTGCAATTTACCATTCAGCTTAGAAGAAGAGACTCTCCATCTTCTGACTGATACAAAAATCCACAAAACTAGCAGGGAAGAACCATCCTGCAAATAACAAAGCAGCCTAGAAAGAGGAGACTCTCCAATTTCTGGCTGTTACAATTATTCATACCAAAATTACTGCTTTCGACCAAAGGAAAACAAATCTCCTAGCGCGTGTGGCTGTCCTCTTTCACTTCATGTGCTCCCATAGGTTGTTTCCGTTTACGATTGGGGCAATCTTTGGCCTGATGGCCCTCTTCTTTGCAAAGGAAACACTTTCCAGCTTCAAATAGGGCTTGCCGTTCCTCAGGAGATAATCTCTCTTTGGTATTGGGCTTACTATTAGGTCGCTGGTCCACATCAAACTTGACTTTGGTTGTCTTGGCAAATTTCCTTTTCGTGAAAGAGTCATCCTGCTGCTTACCTTTGAATCTTGGAGTCATCCCTTGCATCAGAGCATAGGCTGTAGTAGCATTCTCAATCAGCTGAGAGATGTTGGAGACCTTTGTCTTGGTGCAATAATCACGAAGCTCCTTTGGCAGCCCACAACAATACTTTTCCACCTGCTCAGACAATGATACGGTCCTATACGAGCTGACTGGCAATAAGACCTCCTAGAACTTTTTGTTATACTCTTCAAGATTCTTACAGTTTGCGGCATCCAGCTTATGCCATGCTGTCATTATATCCACTTCAAAAGTGGTGGTAAGCCAAGCACATGAGAGAACTTGCTTGAACTCAATCCAAGTGTTAGGGGCTTTACCCTGCAAAAGCAAATTGGTCCACCATTGTAGTCCCTATGTTTGCATACATCATATTGGCATTTGCAGGGGGCATTCCACCCTCCATATGCTGCTGCAAATTCTGCATTCCTGGCTGGAAACTACCCAAGTATGTACCAGGCATACTAAGCCCTTCGGTGGGCTGTCCCACCATTGACTGAAAAACTGATCCTCCGCCAAAATATCATGGACGGTGGACCCAAGAGGCTCATCTATGGCAACTGATGATGGGTCACTCATAGCTGTGAAAACAATATGCTCCCCTGCTAAAGCTGATCTAGCTAATTGAGCTTCCGAGGTGGAAGACCTAGAGGAACTAACTAGACATGATAACAACCGATGTAACGACACGAACTGAATGATCCCCTCAGGTGGGGACCCCAAGAGATAAAGCTACTGAAGCTGAATGATCCCCATGGGTGGTAGACCCAAGAGGCCCATCATCTACGCGTGCTCACTAAGATGAGCTAACTCCAAGGATGGAAGACAACTGAGAGCTGGCTGTGGAAATGGTTGCACTATCCCCATAGGTGGAAGACCCTAAGGCACTGCTTGTAGCTACTGTGAAAATTGAATGGTCACCTAGACCGGTAGACCCAAGGGAAACCACAGTCTGAGCTGTTGCAAAATAGTCTACTGGGCTATGCTCAAAGATGGAAGACTAAACCTTCCACTGGTGGCTTCACAAGTGTGCACTGAGATGGAAAACAATGAGGGGAGGGGGCAGCGGGCTCTATTTAGAGGGTCACCCTCTTTCTAGAAAAATTGACCATAGGGGGTGGCTGACCTTGGGTCAGGTCAGGCCGACCAGTAGGTCAGGCCTCATGGCCCTGGTTAGGGCTTGTATACCCGCCAAGCAAGACGCCACCTAGGCACCACACGTGCAGCCTGGTGGCTGCCTGGTAACAGGCCCAAAGTGGGCTCATGTGTCCCCGCAACAGGCCCATGTGACCTCGCACTGTCCTGCACTAGCCGTGGATTGGTGGCGAGCAAATATGAGCTCCGTATGCCTATGCTCCTTCTCCGTATGGTCCGGGTGCATGGACAGCAATCAAGGTGACCCTCCTCTGCCTCTCTTGGGCAGGCAAACCCACAAACAAGGCCCTCACTCTCCCTCACATGGGCGAGCAAACCCACAACCAAGGCCCTCACTCAAGGACACAAAGGCGCCAAGGGCTTGGTGAAGAGGTCCACCTTGTTGTCCTCCGTCTTGCAATAAGTCAACTGGATTACGTCGTCAAGAACCTTCTCCCGGACATAGTGGTACCGGATCTCAATATGCTTGGTACGAGCATGAAACACCGGATTCATGGCCAAAGCGATACAACTTTGATTGTCATTGTGGATGACAGTCGGGACTGACTATGGAAACCCAATCTCTATAAGCAGGTGACCGGAACCAAACTGCCTCACAAGTATTGGAACATGCAGCACGATAGTCTGCCTCAATAGACGAGAGAGTGACTGTCAGTTGCCTCTTACTGCTCCAAGTGATGCCGTTGAGAGTGAAACAGTACCTAGTGGTGGAACGGCAAGTGTCAGAATCACCTCCCCCGTCGGAGTCACTCCAACCTGAAAGCTGGATCCTGGAATGTTGTCTGGACTGATAAAACAACCTACGATTGCAAGACGCCTGAAGATACCAAAGAATTCGAAGACCAACATCCCAATGAGCCTTCTTAAGTCTCTGCATAAAAGAGCTAAGAAGACCAATGGAGTAACATAGATCTAGTAGGGTATTGAGGAGCCAAATCAAAGATCCAATCAACTTAGCATACCTGGAGGGGGTTGAGGCTTATAAAAGGCGCCTCCGCCAGCCCACTTAGACTGCCTATTGCTGCCCTCTGGAGGTCCCAAAACCTGCCATATATGCTGCATATGGAGCTGCAATTGGCTGAGAAGGCAGCCAATTGAGCTTGACCCTGGTGCATGTGACACAACATGTGGTACACATGACAGCATGTCAAATAGTCCATCCTGGGACGTGATGTGTCTAGAAGTTGGCACCAAATATCTTCATGCCAACAGGCAGTACACATGACAGCACGTCAAATAAGTCCTCCTTGGGATGTGATGTGTCTAGATTGACCGTTATCAAAATTCGACGTGTTTGCAATTAACACAAAATACACATGAATCCCAAGAGACATCATAATTGCAATAGAAGAAGGCCCAATCATGTTCTACAAGATTTGTTAAGGCATCATCGTTTCCTGCATTTGTGGCTGAAGACCCTGCAACAGCGATACCAAACTCTTTTTCTTCTCTTTTGCAATCCTCTTTTGGCAATCATGAATGCAATGCCCGTTCTACAGTGGTGATACGACAACTCAAACATAGGGTTGATGCACAGATTACGCTTGGGAAGATATCTTCTCTGTTCAGAGCTGGAGCTCCACCGACAGGGGTCACTGTAGCCCTTATCAGACGCAGAGCTACGACCAAGAGACGCCATAGGACCACGTCCGCGGGCAGACACCTGCACTCTATTTATGATTTTATGCCCTCACTAAGTAGCTCCATCCACACAGCTTGTTTGTATCAGGATTTTTCACAGTCTCATAGACCCATCGGTCTTTCGAAGACTTTAATAAACTTTCTTTCTTTCTTCTTAGCATCCTTTCTATCCTTACCAGAAGTATGACCAGCATCGTGCTCTACCCTTACCTTTTGCAACAAAAGCTTGCTCTCCACTACATGCACTGAAATGTTCTTTCTAGTCAGCTCTTCCTACAATAAAAGTACCACCAACTCCTGAAGAGTGAGAGGGTTGGTATTTTCCCTCATGGACGAATTGAGTGACGTATGAACAGAAAGATAAGTCTCCAATAGCGCGTTCAATGAGTAGAGAGAAGCTGTGAATCTGGTATGACTTTATCAATATTCAAAAGTTGCTCACGCAAGCCTTCAATCTGCGTGACATGACCTGCCATTGTATCTCCTTTATTCATATGCACTAAATCAAGGTCCCATTTCAAAAATGAGACTCTTGCCTTACATTGCTTCTAAGATATGCCAAGCACTCTTCAAAGTCCGACAAGGACTGAATACGAGGTATAATTGACCTCTTCATTCAAAGTGAAATCACAGACAAAGCCTGTGCATCCCATCTTCTTGTTAGAAATGAACCAACAGAGGGTACGCACAGCGGAAGACTGATAGAATAGCCAAGGAGTTCACACAATGTGTGTGGGGAGTGGAATCACAAACTTCTTTGCTTAATGTGCATCACATAGATGTGCAAACTCATCAATAGACAATAATCAGCCAGATATAGAAGCTACCAAAACAATATATTTCCGTCCAAAACTATAAACACAACAAAAGAGAGAGAGATCCAAAGTCCCACCAGAGCGTGGTCCTTTGATCTTACCACAAGGTACTCCTACTATCTGCCGGATATCTCTAGACTTGAGCTCGCGTGCTCCACCTCGAGCATATGTAGACTCTCCGTCCAGATCACAACACCTTTCTGCCCTAGAAGACAACCAAGGTCCAGCCCATGATGAACTCGGTCTGCAGCAACTCCTAGTCTCCTCTGCCTCCTGGATGTAGGCCTGAGGATGTGAGTACAGCTGCTCCTGTTGCTCCTCTGATGGCTGATCTGTTGGATGAATGAATAAGGCGCAATGGCCTCTTTATATAGGCCCAAGGCCTGCTCCAAAAAACCAACCAGCAGCATCATTCTGGCAGACCCAAACAGGCCGACCAGTCTGCTGCCAAACCGCCCTTAAAGGCTCTCATAACAAGGGCCCCCAGCCCACAACACTAGGGCTTTGGCCCTCACTTCAAGGGCAGATGCCCTCCTATATATTCAGGGTCCAGCCCCCCCCAAACCTGCTGCAAACAGTGCACCTCCATGTACTAGTTCCATCGCAATCTGTCCCAGACTATCTTGCCTCTGCTCCAGGCTTGTTCCAGCTCTAGGGCTCCTGCCCAAGCTCCGTACATGTCCCTGAAACCAGCCGTACAGCAGGCGCCTCTAATCCGTACACATCTGCCATGCTTCAGTACTATTATGGCCCTCTGATCTTCTCATAACAGCTCCATACTCTTCTTCACGTGCTAGCTCATTGTGGCTGTTTGTGGGTCCATGCTGTAGCCCTCTGCTGTGCCATTTGTTCCTGCAGTTCATGCAAAGCTCCATGTACCTCACTGGGGTGCTGCCCACATAGCAAGCCATGTGCTGCCCATGTGGCATCCCTTCTCTTGTTTCTCTCTTTGATTCCTGCCCACATGGCAGTCAATACTCTGCCCATGTGTCAGTCTCTCAAGACCCAGGTCCACTGTCACGAGCGCATGATTTCTGGCACATGCATGTTGGCCTGCATGTGGGCAGGACCCAGGGAAAACAAGAGGCGAGGTCAAGGGTTACTTGATGTGCTAGAACCCCTAGCATTATTGCTTTGGGGGCAAATGAAAGGTCTACGGCCAAGAGGGACCCAAAGAACCTTAGGATTTACAGATTTGTCATAGGTATGGTCCCCATAGAAGGGGCAAGGGGCAATTGAAGGCCCTTGGGGGCAACCCAAGGCGTGCGCTGCCACCTGGCAAGCCCATGCAAAACCATTTTGACAAGGATTTCCTTGGAAGCTCCTGGAAAGTCGATGTACGTAGGCGGCTGGAAGACGGGGTGAATGGCGCACACGAGAATCCGTCACAGGCTGGCTGGTCATCGCGGAGGCACAGATTTGCTGCGGGACTGAGGAGAGTTTTCAGGCTGTGGCTGGCACAGAGTGTAGGACGGGCTCTATACGGAGGGCAAAGTCTGGTAGTATGGATCCCGTACAACGAATAGATGCAGGTCTGGTTCGGCCAATGGTACGGAGGATACGTACGGATTGTGTGTACGGACTGTTGCAATGGGCTGAGTGTACGAAACACTCACGGCTGCTGGAGCAGAGCTGCTAGCGCCTATGTATACGGACTACCATGCGCCCATCGTTGTAATGGGCTAGGTACGAACTGCCACACGTGCAGGTTGCTACGGGTACGGTTGTGAGTACTGCCTTTGTATGGCCTGTGTACAGTTGCAAGTACCTGTATGTACGGATGACGTACAGCTTGTACGGACAGCTCATTGCTGGTCACGGCTCACCTACAGGCTGCTTGTACAGGATGTTGACAAGCTGAGATTGGCCTCTCTACACTTAACCATTGGTTCTATGCTTATGCTCAAGAGGGCGCTACTGGTGAAGGGCGCACCCATCCCTTCTAGTGATTGCCTGTGAGCATTGGGCTGTGTTTTTGGAGAGACTTGCTTGGCAAGATGGTTCACAATGAATGCTTGCAGAGGTTGTTCGTGCTTCTGAGCATCGTGGGCAGTTCACTTATGCTTTCACCCATTGTTTGGGTATTCCAATGAGTCAGTGGACACTTGTGGTTGGCTGGAGAGTGTGTGGTCCTACAAGGGCTGCTAGTAACAGCTCTTGAGTTCTAATGCAGGTGTTTGTACTGAGAATGGATGCCTATGGTCACATGGGTGTGAGAGCAGAGCCCCACCGGGCTAATGTTTGTGATACTGATACCTACTGGGTGAGGGAAGAGCATTGAATACGTGTGAGCTGGTACTCATCGTGTATCCTATTTGTTGGCTTTGGCAAGTAACATGTTCCGTGCCGGAATATGTTTTTGGTTTCTCTAAGAGATGGGTCACATTCAAGCACTGGTTGCTAGGCAGACGGCACATCTTTGGTATAGCCTCGTTGTTGAATAGGCACGGGTCGGGAATCCATGCTTGGAAAGGGAAGTATCCCTAGAACCCCGAGAGGGATGGTACAAGTGTCGCCATAGTGTTTGATGTATTGTGATGCTAGTTCTCTTATGGGAAACAGGTTGATGTATCCGGATATGTGCGACCAATAGAGTGAGAGACTATTGGCCATGGCAGTCCTGGACAGTTGAGAAAGCGTATGTATGCTTTCTTTCTCTGCAGTGAAAAGATGGATGACTAATTGGGCACTAGTAACAGCTATGGGGAACTGTATGGCCAAGTGTGGTTACTGGTGACAGTTCCGGGCTGTGTGCAAGTTTCCTGGACTAGGGATGGACACCTACTGCCAGGAGTAGTGAGAGCAGTGAACAGTAAAGGCTATGCAGGGTATGTGGATGCCCACTGGGATGTGGAATGCCCCAGTTGTATGAAGGGGTGTATCCTTTATGTAGCTTGGATTTCAGGGCCTCTCACTTAATTAAAGAAATACCAAAAGGGGCGCCAAGGTTTAGGGCCAATCTGTGTCTTTGTCTTGGTGCAAGGGCACTCTAGCTCCGTGTCTACTGGTAATGCGTTTGCTGAATTGTTAATGTAACAGTGTTGACTGGTTATTTGTTAGTTTTACTGCCCTTTAAATTTTTGAAGGCCGGTTTCATGGTTCCGTTGCTAGGAAATCACCAACTTTCTCAAGGGGGTGAGTCTGTGGTTGCTTTGGTGAGGAGACATCACCATCTTCTTTAAGGAGGTGAGGCTGTGGTTGTGTCTCTGGTGCAAGTATTGCTTTGCATCGTTTGTAAGCAGATCAGTGATTGTAGCTTTATGCTTGAAGCTACCTGATCTTTGGAGGGTTCATAATGCTTGAAATGTGAATCTTCTCAAACCTTTCCAGGGAGATGTGCCAGAAAATATGCCTTCTGTGTGTAGCCAAGAGTTGGGGAACTTGATGCTATCTTAGTTCCAGAGCAGGGATTGGCACATAAGGGAAGGAAAGTCGGAGGTAAAGTTTCTCTAGTTTGTATACAAAGTGGCTCGAAGAGGGTGATTTGGCAGATACACCTCAGTTGTTTCAGCTTTACTTGGAAGCTTTTTAGCTTGAGCCAACTTCTGTTGTGGCTTCTTCAGGCTCAGCAAAGCATAGGTCTGGAGCATTGCCTGATGCTGAAGGGAGGGGGGTAATACCTCTGTCTCTTTGTTACAGACAGGCTCAGATATCTGGAGGTCGCTTGGTGACATTAAATGTTTGACCCGTAGCTAACAGTATATCTACATTGGGACTTCTATGATCAGTGTACTAGTCACTATGAGGTTTTTGCAGTGTATATAGATTGCTACCCTAGCCTCTGAAAAATCATATATGCTATGCCAATTTGTGATACATGCTTTAATGATGGTATATTCACATGTATTTCAGAATGCAATCGAGGACGCTTGCAATGTTTCAAGAGAAGGGTATGTCACGAGGGCGTGATTTCTGGCGCATGCATGTTGGCCTGCATGTGGGCAAGACCCAGGGAAAACAAGGGGCGAGGTCAAGGGTTACTCGATGTGCTAGAACCCCTAGCATTATTGCTTTGGGGGCAAATGAAAGGTCTACGGCCAAGAGGGACCCAAAGAACCTTAGGATTTACAGGTTTGTCATTGGTATGGTTCCCATAGAAGGGGCAAGGGGCAATTGAAGGCCCTTGGGGGCAACCCAAGGCGTGGGCTGCCACCTAGCAAGCCCATGCAAAACCATTTTGGCAAGAAATTCCTTGGAATCTCGTGGAAAGTCCATGTACATAGGCGGCTGGAAGATGGGGTGAATGGCGGACACGAGATTCCGTCACAAGCTGGCTGGTCATCGCGGAGCCACAGATTTGCTGCAGGACTGAGGAGAGTTTTCAGGCTGTGGCTGGCACAGAGTGTAGGACGGGCTCTATACAGAGGGCAAAGTCTAGTAGTACGGATCCCGTACAACGAATAGATGCAGATCTGGTACAGCCGATGGTACAGAGGGTACGTACGGTTGTGTGTACGGACTGTTGCAATGGGCTGAGTGTGTGAAACACTCACGGCTGCTGGAGCAGAGCTGCTGGCGCCTATGTATACGGACTACCGTACGCCCGTCGTCGTAACGGGCTGTCATAGGTACAAACTGCCACACATGCAGGTTGATTGTGAGTACGGCCTTTGTATGGCCTGTGTACAGTTGCAAGTACCTGTATGTACGGATGACGTACAGCTTGTACGGACAGCTCATTGCTGGTCACGGTCCACCTACAGGATGTTGACAAGCTGAGATTGGCCTCTCTACAGTTGACCATTGGTTCTATGCTTATGCTCAAGAGGGCGCTATTGGTGAAGGGCGCGCCCATCCCTTCTAGTGATTGCCCGTGAGCATTGGGCTGTGTTTTTGGAGAGACTTGCTTGGCAAGATACAATGAATGCTTGCAGAGGTTGTTCGTGCTTCTGAGCATCGTGGGCAGTTCACTTATGCTTTCACCCATTGTTTGGGTATTCCAATGAGTCAGTGGACACTTGTGGTTGACAGGAGAGTGTGTGGTCCTACAAGGGCTGCTAGTAGCAGCTCCTGAGTTCTAATGCAGGTGTTTGCACTAAGAATGGATGCCTATGGTCACATGGGTGTGAGAGCAAAGCCCCCCCAGGCTAATGTTTGTGATACTGATACCTACTCTGGGTGAGGGAAAAGCATTGAATACGTGTGAGTTGGCACTCATTGTGTATCCTATTTGTTGGCTTTGGCAAGTAACATGTTCCGTGCCGAAATATGTTTTTGGTATCTCTAAGAGATGGGTCACATGCAAGCACTGGTTGCTAGGCAGACAGCACATCTTTGGTATAGCCTCGTTGTTGAGTAGGCAAGGGTCGGGAATCCATGCTTGGAATGGGAAGTATCCCTGGAACCCCAAGAGGGATGGTAAAGGTGTGACTGCCATAGTGTTTGCTATATTGTGATGCTAGTTCTCTTATGGGAAACAGGTTGATGTATCAGGATATGTGCGACCAATAGAGTGTGAGAGTATTGGCCATGGCAGTCCTGGACAGTTGAGAAAGTGTATGTATGCTTTCTTTCTCTGCATTGAGCAGATGGATGACTAATTGGGCACAGGTAACAGCTATGGGGATTTATTGTATGTCCACGTGTGGTCACTAGTGAGAGTTCCGGGCTGTATGCAAGCTTCCTGGAGTAGGGATGGAGACCTACTGCCAGGAGTAGTGAGAGCGGTGAACAGTAAAGGCTATGCAGGGTATGTGGATGCCCACTGGGATGTGGAATGCCCCAGTTGTATGAAGGGGTGTATCCTGGATTTCAAGGCCTCTCACTTAATTAAGGAAATACCGGAAGGGGCGCCAGGGTTTGGGGCCAATCTGTGTCTTTGTCTTGGTGCAGGGGCACTCTAGCTTCCTGTCTACTGGTAATGCTTTTGCTGATTTGGTAATATAACAGTGTTGACTGGTTACTTGTTAGTTTGACACCGCTTTAATTTATTTGAAGGCCGGTTTCATCCACCCCCTCATGCTCTCCTCATATGGGGGCTTATAGATGGAGAGGTGACATTTCCAACACCCAACACATCTCGGCCCAATGCCAACACGTCGATGACGATGCTCCAATGACTCCTTGGTCGTAGTCCTCTAGAGCATCTCGATGTCAAAATGTTTTTCTGGCTTTTCATCCAATGGCTCCTACTCCACCAGGTCCGATTCCACTTTTGCACACCATCCTGGTACACATGTCCATCTTTGGTAGCACCTCCTGGCACCACCACCTTCAGTCATGTTCCTGCCTTCGAACTCGAGTAATCCAAACGCCATGATTTTCCAGTTGTCCCCCTCATAATTAGTGAACAACTTGGAGCCATCGAGGCACCATGATCTGAGGGTCTGTTTCAACCCGTCCTTCCTTTGGCTAGGTCCGTAACAAAAGAACCATCTCAAGAAATGAAATCCCAAGAATATCTCCAGATAACCTGGACCACGAACTCTCACTGAGCTCTCAAGTAGATACTCTTTTGGCTTCAGTACACCTTATCCATCAATCTGTGTCCGAGATTTGACGAAGCACCCACACTTCCCCTTCTGCCTTCGAAGAAGACCCATTCCTTCCAATCTCGCATTACCTGAGACATATGAAGAGCAGATTCTCTCCACATCATGCTATAAAGACTTAAATGAAGAACATCAAGAACATACCAATCGTCATACTGCCGTTGTGCTTGCTCTGTAAGCAAACCATGCACCTCATCGAGACACATATCAATAGCCTGTGCAATCCTGTACTGTCCCTTTCCGAATTACAGCAACCATCTGGACATAAACCCTAGGGCACTCCATAGAATCCATCCTCGTGTTAGTATCAACAGCCACACACCTGGAAGAGTCCAAGCACTCCATGCTGTCCTTCACCTTCACAAAGGTTTCTGACTCCCCGTCAAACCACATCTCAATGTCAGACATCATCACTATGGTTTCTAGTTCGGCATATCTGACCTCAGTAACACATCAAGTAAGATCTGGTCGCGCGGCTTGGTGTGACAAAATTCTTTGATGTGTCCTTCTTTGCCACAATAGTTGCACTTACATGTATCTCGACGTTGCTTTCTCCTTGATCACTAGCAACATATGCTTTCCCATCAAGCCCAGTGAAAGGATTGTACTTCTCTTCACTAAGTAGCATGCTAACACAATCTAAAAAATCCATGTCATCGTCGAGGCGTAGTATTTCACCGAACTGGTTAGGAGGTAAGTTTCTCAATAGAATGGCCTTCTTGTCTTCATCTTCAACCCAAGCTCCAAGATCACCCAATTGTCGAAGAAGCGCTTGCATTCGGTTAAGGAAGACTCCCAAGGTTTCTGACTTGTCCATTTTTAAGTCACAAGATCTTGCTTCAAGTTAGACTTGGAATGTTTCATGCGCACTCCAAAGAGTCTCCAAAGTTTGCCAATTCTCTGTTGCACTAGCTTTGATATCCAGATGATGAAAACACTCTGGCCCTAAAGCTCTACCTAGATACCCTAGCACTTTCTCGTCTCGACCTCTCCTTGGGTTTCTTCTTCGTGCCAACAACTATATTCCATAAGCCTCTCTCCATGAAGAGCAAACGTGTAGCCAACTGCCATGGCGCGAAATTATTGCCATTGAAGGTCACCAAAATAGCGCCATGCTTATCTTTCTTTGAGGTGTCCATCATCATAGCCTTTGTGGATTGAGTAGGAGTCAAAAGCACACTTCTACTAGCACGTCAAGAGAAGATATTTTCCTAGGATCTCATTTGCTTCTACGTTTCTTCACAACCAGAATGCTCGTCCACTGTTGTATAGTCTTTCGAGACATGCACGCACCACAGCAGCGATTATCACAAAGGAAGTCGATGTCCTGGCTCTGATACCCCTGATGGCTTTATGCCTTACTTCAGTATTGCATGCAATATAATCAACTAAATGAACTAAGCTAAAGCAAATATTTATGAATAGATAGAGAGAGAGCCGAGAAGAAATATCAACATATAAAGCCCTCAAAACAATTATGTTCATCAACTACCACAATGCATCCCGACTGGGCTTGTAGCTCTTTACAAAACATAAAGAAAAGGCCACAAAGGCTCACACAATCACCTACAAGCCAGCATGCAATACGACCTGCTCCTCAGCTTATATCACCATCGAGATGAACCGCCTCTGCCCGCGATCACCGGCAACTCATAAAACCGACTATCCCTGACAATGTGGAGAGATCAAGGGACGTGTGCCCTCCCTAGAGCTGTGGAGGTCGACCCTCGTCACCGCCTGGAGACTACGAGCATGATGATAGTTCACCACGACCTCCCACTACGTAGGAGAATGCATGAGATATCACCACGTTGTCAACCATGCAATATTCACGTGCACTCAGGATTGGACCAATCACTAAGCTTCATAGAAGGAGCTAACACGTTGAAGGATGTGTAGCTCAAACTAATCATTATGAGGAGAATAATTGACTTCACTTTAAACTGCATTGCTCTTACACTATCCATCACCATGGCTTTGAGACTATGCACTTTACGCCCAGCTTAAGCTTATTAAATCACAACCATATGTCCAGTAGTTATGAAGGTTTAAGACGTGTAGCCCAAACTAATCATTATAAAATAAATCAAGCAGCATTTTATTGTCAGCCAAAAAAGAATGGACCTTAATTCTATGACTAGTCGGAACAGCCTCGATGGATCTTTGACATTCCAATCCCTAAGAATGTTCCAAGCGGCTTGTGAGCTCCCTTGGTCATCGTCAGTAAGCATTACAGGCTGGAACATCTCGTCGTCTGCAGAAAAGATCACGTCTGGAGCAAGCCACGGGTATTCACAGTTGAAAATGATATCCCCTGGCGTCAAAGAGTTGCAAATCAAACCGTGCATTCTTATGAAAGGCTTTCTAAATGTTGCTAGGAACGAATTTATCACTTTTAGAACCCAAAAAGCCACTCTTTCTTTGTCGTTACAAGTACTAAAAGATGATTAAGGCAGCAAGGTACAGAAAGAAAGACGCAACTGACATTTAACATGATCAAGGCAGCACGGTACAAGCAAGGAGAACCGATCTGCATATCGGGAACTCGGAAACCCTTTTCGAACATTTTCAACCTGTAGTGTAACAATCGGCTGCTACAGTAACATTCAAAAGGCAACCTTGGACAAAGAGAAATCTATGGATGAGTGCAGCAATAAAATGAAAATGAAACAGAAAATCGACAGCGCAAGTTTTGCGAGCAAAACGTCCTGTTGAGAAAATCTAGGACACATCGTCTGTACAATGGTATGGAATAGTCATCTTCAAACTTGTTTGAGCACGCGAAATCTAATTAGACGGGCGAGGAATGCACCCTAAGCTGTAATGGAGGAGAGCGGCTGACAAGATAATCTATCTGAGCTGCAAGTAAGGGGGCCAGCTCTGCTGTGTCTTGGTAAGAAATGGTGCTTGAAACGGCTTCCATTACGAATCATACAAATTCCGAGAGTGAGTGATGACAGAGCTGGAGCCTGGGAGTGCTATGAAATTCATCTTATTTTGTTAAATAACGATTTTATTTTTCAAAAAAGAAAGGTGAGTCCCAAAATAAGACCCATTACAAAAAATGCCCAAAATGAAGGCCTACGCAAATATGGCAAAGTAAGGGCACCTAGTCATAAGTAAGACTCATCACACTTGATGTAGACAATCACTGACAAGGGAATCGAATTTCCCTACCAACTTATTAAGATTAACCTTCACTGAGCTCAAGATCATTGACTCAACCGAAACTGCCAACTGACCATCCCCGAAAACCAAATGATTTGTGGTATTCCAAATAGCAAGGCAAACTGCTCCTCTAATATAAGACCAACACCCTTTCAACATAGGCAGAGACCATATGCATCACCTAATAGTGGCAGTTTCCAATTACTCAAAATTAAAAATCGGGCCATCAGCCCAGATTTGTGCACCACTTTCTCGATTCGAGCCCAAACCCCTCTAACAATCGGGTAGCTCGACATTAAATGTGTTATACATTCCTTAGATTTTCTGCATAGCCCATAGCATGGATTAACTTGGAAGTGTTTCGTCAGCTCATCTCTGAGAGGCAACCACAGCCTGGCAATTTTCCACAAAAGGAAACTGATCTTTTCCACCTTACACTCCCACCAAATTTCCTTAAATCTACACCTCCACTAACTAGAGGAACGACGCAAGCCCCGGCTTTTATTCAACTCAAGGGAATTTATCTTTTTGGGAAGCAACTTTCTATATAGAACCCTAGCAAAAATCTTGGTTAGAGGAGTCTTACCCATATACCATTGCCTAGGCCTCATAACCCGTGAGTAGCATGTATTAGTTGCCAATTTTCGAAAAGCCCACGTAGAATCTGGAACAAGAAAGCAATCTCTTGAACTATCAAAGAGAAGGTACAACAAATATCTCCTATTAGCCACCATGAACCCTTATGCATATCCCATATTTGATACCAGTATCTCACGCCTTTCTTGTATATGTTTCTTATTAGAGGAAGGTTAGAAAGAGCAGCTGAGAAGACCCATTCAAAGTTAATGCTTTACTCCACCAAATAGATTCCCCTAAGCTAGCATCACCCCACAAACCACCTATACCTTTCCATGAAGAACATGTGATAGTTACCTTCCACGCCTTAATCAGCGCTCCAACCAAATCCGAACCCTTAACCTATAATGGAAAATATGAAAACAATTTCTCATACCAAGATAGATCTTTCCACACCCCTACTCTTTAGCTTTTACAATTATCCATGAACCAACATGCTATCTCAACCCATGGTAAATCTGATGACAATAGCTTGGGAAGCCACTTCCCCAACAAAGACACATTCTTGAGGGCGATGTCAAGAAGGCCCAATCCTCCAAACTATTTCGTAGTCTTGAGAATATAGTGCATGTGGCGCCTACCCCCTTCCTCCATCTAGAGGAAGGCTCCAATGCATTTTTAAATTTCCAACCACTGAGTCTTGCAAAAATTCCAAATGGAAGCCACATAAGTGGTGAATGAAGAAAGCACATGTCACCAAGGATCCTACCCTCCACATCTTTCTCTTTGAATACTCTTTTCTTATGGCTTCAGGAAGTTCTTCTTCTAATAATCAAATGACTCATTCACCATGAACAAGTATAGTAGCTTCCAGCTTTCTGGTCCTTCTGGGCTAGGCTTTGAGGGAGCTTTAGACTTATTTTGGGTACGCTAGTCCAAATCCTTACCCAACTTCGAGGTGTCAAGTTTGATAACCAATACCTCTGCATCAAAAACACATGAGAGGGGAAAGCTTTCTAGAGTGAATATGTTTGGCTTTCCCCTTCCGACCAACCACTTTCCAAGACGTATCATCAACTAAACTTTTTGGGGGACCTCCCTTATCCGAAGAAATCATTTTGGAAGAAAACTGAGGGGGAGAAACGTTATGCATGTCACTGGATGTGTATGGGCCCTACCTAGGATGATCATTTTTCAGCTTATGAGACTCTTGAATCTTTTTGCCCAATGCCAATTGAGTGTTTGTCGGGTTTTTTAGGGCAATTGCAGGCAAAGTGAGTAGTCTCTTGACAAATGAAATGAGAATTTGGTAAACATTCCAAATGGGCAATGACCACCCCATGTGAGGTAGCAATCTCCATGAAATCAGAAACCTCCTGGGACCTATCCCAGAGAACCCAAGCCCTCCTGAGATTGGAAAGGGACTTAGTAGGAGGAGGAATGAGAAGTATCTGACTCATAGATGATGCAATAAGCTCCACAGAATTTGACAAGATGGCTGGAAGATTGGGCAAGTCAATCCAAATTGGGTATTCATGAAACAAAAACTCATCAATACGAAAGGAGGGACTCTAGGGGATGACCAAGACTATGGCTCCATAAACATAAGACTTGCTCACCAACTCATCCCTAAGTTGTTCAAAAGCCATATCTAATGGGAAAAAGCCTTTGCCAAGAAACCTTGTAGAAAACCCAATTGAGGAGATGTCACACTAGAAAGAGAGAAACTCTTCAAGCTTAACCAGAGATGGGACCCTTCCAATAAAGAAAAGATAAACCCCCCCATTTGGCCAACCTAGTGAGTTAAGGCTTAACATCTCCAAGCTCAACAATCTCCCATTTGGCCAACCTAGTGAGTTAAGGCTTAACATCTCCAAGCTCAACAATCTCGCATGAAAATGTATGCTTCCTCCCTAACTCAAACCAGGATTTCTAAGCAACCTCATGTGCTCTCCTCTTAGCTCCTACATGAAGTAACATGGCCATTTTTTCATCGTCTAGATTAGAGAAACCACTTCCCACCCTTTTAGCCAAAATATTTGCGTAAGAAGGTGCCTTAGGGTCTTGCTAGGCGTCGCCTTTACTGGCACAGGTGGTGCCTTCATTCAGAGGCCCATTCCACAATGTGGACTCAACAATCCCCACCACCTTACAAGTCTGTTCTCCCATCATATCCCCTCTGGCACCACACATATTGTGTTGTTCAACCCATCTTGGGTGCTTTGCATGATAGGTATGCATGCACTCTCTCGCACTCTCTTTCCTTGGCAGCCACCACTGTTGAATGTAAAGCCTTAGTTCACAATATCATCTAATGATTTCCCATTATTATGTGAAATCATGTGACAATCCTCACAAGTTGTGGGTGACTACTTTACAATGACATTTCAGAGTTCATTTGTGAAGGTGTGCTCATGCTCATTTATAAATCTCTCTTTTCCAAACTAACATTTCTTTGTGTTTGTGTTTGGTGGATAAACCACTCTTGACATTTAAGATACAAAAAAAAGAGAAGTAAGTTGTTTTGTTTCATTATCATTTGTTCTCTTGTGATATAAGAGAAATGATAACCACCACTGTCACATAAAAGATCAAGTTCATTTGTGAAGTATGCTCGTGTTTAGTGATATAAGTTTTTCCTACAAACTACTATTGCTTTTTTGGGTGTTTGGTGGATCAAATTACTCTTTTAGCATTTAAGATGTCCATAAAGAGAAGTAATCCGTGCCCATTATTCCCTTGTGATATTAGAGAAGTAGCCACCAATGTCGCATAAGGAGAGAAAGGAAGGTCGATTCTGTAAATTGAGAGAGACAGATCTCTCTATTCATTGGAAAGGGTCTTAAACTCTTCAAAAGAGCCTATCTACGCTATGCTCTTCTTTTGAGGAGTTGGTGAGAGAAGTTCCTAAGAGTCTTTGCAAATAGTTTAAGCACACAATGAATAGCTACCCACAATTCAAGACAACAAACAAAGGCTATGCTCCTCAGCTCCCAACTCCATCATAACCATCAATACCTCGGGCAACTACAACGCATGTGCATGCTTCATCTCCAATCGGTCAACGAAGCCTAAAGGCTCCAAGAGCAATCGACAGCAGCAACAACTCGTTAAAGGCTCCTGTAGTTCCACAAATAGCCGGCACAGCGCAAACCAACAAGAACGAAGCCGATCTCTCCACCGATAGTGCCTTGAGTCTCCATAGCTCTCAGCGCTATCCTCGACTCCATAGCTTCCGCTTGGGACTCCTTCAGCGGACAACTCGTCCCACCAATAGTGACCAAAGTTCACAGAGCTCCAACTCGCCTACCTCTCAGTACCTATGCAAAAGGCACCATCAACCTCTCAAACCAAAGAGCAGTGCTCCGACCAAAAGCCTCTCCTCCATGGGCTCTACAGACTCCAGCAAGCTAACCAGGTAAGAATGCCAGAGCTCAACGGCTAGCCTCTCCACAACTGACTTGTAGCCAGCCGCCAATGACTTCTTCAACGATGTAGCATTGGTGTCTCCATGATCCAGCTCCTTTCAACACCCGTGACCCAATGGACTACACCACACCAACTTCCAGCCGAAGCTTCCTTGCTATCCGACCCAAACGACTCCTCCTTACATGTCCCATAGATAAGCGGTACAACGGGCTCCAACTGGAGCAAACGAGATGCCATCCACAACTAACGGTGCTCTAATAGATCGGCTCTCCAACAGCGCCTGCATGTAATTGAGCAACGCCTCCAACAGAGCAGTCTAGCCTCCTCCAAACAATTAGCACCTTCTCGGATGGACGCCTCACCAACTACTGACAGTGCAAACGAACGGCTAGCTCTCCTCCACCGGATGGGCAACGATGGAATCTACAAGATTCTGACAAAATCTCTGAAGATTCCGTTCTCCACAAGACTGACACATGTCCACCTTATCCTGATAGGGTTGGTTAGCCTAACCTTGGTCAGTTTAACCTGATCAGGTTAGGTCACCACCATAGCTTGGTCAAGGCCTTGACATGTGGCAGCTTACCATAGGCCACCTCCGCACACTGGCCCTCATGCTACGTCAATTGGACTGCCACATCACTGCTTACATGGCATACCTTATCCAAAGGCCACATCATCACTTATCTACCATGTGGCAGTTGGTTTCCACATCAGTAGACCTTATCCTCTTACCATGTCAACTGCCACATAAGCAGCCACATCAACAGGTCCATGTCAACATCCAAGGTGGCATGCCATGGCACATCATCATCCATGTCAACACTACCACATCATCAGTGCCCAGGCAGCTACCACCTCATCAGTGCCATGTGGCACTCTGACCCTCTACAGGCACAATTATCACTTTGCACTTACACATAGTCACTGCATGTGACCACTCCTGCCACCCTAGCATAGGGCTTCATAGGCACATCCCTACTAGGCACAGTCACTCCATGTGATCCCCTGATTGCCACATCATCATTGAGCACATTTGCACTCCTTTTGCCCCTCCACCTAGATCAAGTCGTATCTCTTGATCCTGGAAGAATTTGAGGGTGCTACAAAAAGGTGAAATGCTTGATTTTTTGTGCTCTACGTGCTCGTCACATCAAGCACACATTTCAGCACAAGATGCACTCACTTTTGAGCTTTGTCGTCGTCGATAAATCCACTTACTACACGCACATCAGCCTCTACATCGACATATCTGACCCAGCACATAAAAGGAACAAAAGAAAAGAAATTATTTGCCGTTCTTTCATCGATCGATGGTTGGTATAGATCTAGATCAGAGTAGACTAGATCGCCATAGAGGGGACACTTTGAATCTCCCCAAGTTGCTAATTTAAGCCATGCTGGAAATTCCCGACTAGTTCCTACTCGAAGTCAGTCCATATGCTCACATATGGTTTCACATCATCACATTACCGGAAACTTGACGTTCATCAGTTCAGTGAGTAGACTTCAGAGTTTTCAGAGGCATTACCAATTGTTTAGTGGGCAAATAGCACATGATTTGATTTCACATACACATCCCATATTGTAAAGCCTATTTGGCTATATCATTTCAGCCTTGTAAAGCCTCTTGGCTATTCTCGGCATCATTTTCCATAAGCCTTGTAATACAGATCGGATTTTATCTATTGTAGTTCTATCTTCACCGACAGTTCATATTTCACTTGCCATAGTCAGTGTTTTGTAGTTGATTCATATAGTGATTTTCACGACACTTTGAGTACATTTCTTGCACCATGTCTACGACTAGCAACCTCAATCTAGAGGCATCTGCTAAGCTAGACAACTCCAATTATGACACATGGAAATACCGAATGGAGACCATTCTTGTACTTCAGGATGAATGGATGGATCTACACCTAAACCATTGGACGATCGAGCCAGCAGTAGCTCTACTTCACCTTTGTCACACCACTTATAATGAGATCTACACCAAGATCTACAGCTACACAAATAGTTTCTGCACACCTGTAGCAGATCCTACCATTGCCTGAGCTCAAGCAGAATGGGATAAGAAAGATAAGTATGCATATCATCTTATCAAGCAGAATGTGCAAGATGCCATGCTAGGACAACTCAACACCATCAAGACATTGAAAGAAGCATGAGATATGTTCAAGAAAGATTCCAAGGATGAGGGAATGCATCCACCAATGTGTCAAACATCCAGTGCAACTACTGTCACACTATTGCCGCAAGAAGCAGTACGACCAAGGTGGTCAATCCAGTAGTAATCGAGGGAATTTATGTGGCAGAGGAAATCATCGTGTTGGACATTCTAGTCACATAGTCATTTTGCAAATGAACATGGGAATATGTTTCTTGCAAACGAGGAAATGCAACAAACTGATACAGTAGTGTACCTAGACACTGATTTCAATCCAAAAGAGGATTTCAGCAATCAAGTCGACCAAGCAGAATAGGATCCTTGGTATATCAATAGCGCTGCATCATTTCACATGACAAATCATCAGGAATGGTTCACAGATGAAACCATTAGAAGGTCAAAAGAATGTCATCTACACAGCAGATAATACACCAAATCTAGTTCAAGGGACATGTGTTATCCCTATGAACAATTTCACTGGCACGAAAGGATTGGTGAAAGATGTACTCTATGTTCCAAAGCTCAGCAAGAACCTCTTGTCACTAGGTCAAATGATGGAACACGACTACAGAGTCATCTTCGATAGAGATGAATGCACTATCGGAGACAAATCCAAAAGATGTCAGCTATACCAAAAGGTGTCAAGGAAGGACGCTTGTACAAAATGCTAGCTATAGTACCAGAGAAGCATGCCATGTCTGCTCAATCGCAACAGATGCCACTATTTTTAAAATGGCACTAGAGATATGGTCATGTCAACTTCAAGTACTTATTAGATCTCAGGAATCAGAATATGGCAATCGGGATTCCTAAGCTATAATTTCTTGGAAAAGTTTGCGAAGCATGCTGCTTTGTTAACAAAAGTAAACCAACTTTGGCAAAAGTACCTCTTGAGCATGAGGTATTCTTGATTTGATACATACAAGGATCAAATAGAGGAGGTGAATACATGTCTTCAACATTCATGAACTTTTGCAGAAGTCAGGCATTCGAAGACAATTCACTTGTGCAAATACTCCTTAGCAGAATGCAAGAGCTGAAAGGAAGAATGGTACTTTAGCAGGCAGTGCTAGAGCAATGCTTAGTGAGAAGCATCTTCTGAATCAGTATTGGGCAGAAGCAATAGCCATTGTGAACTACTTGCTTAATCGGCTTCCTACCGAACCGATACAAGGTATGACTCCTTATGAAGCATTCACTAGACATAAGCCACACATTGGATATCTCCACATATTTGTTGCATAGCATATGCCCACATACATGATGATCATCATAGGAAATTGGATGCAAAGTCATGCAAATGCATCATGGTTGGCTACAGTTAAGAAAGCAAAGCATACAAGTTGTATGATCCCATTAACTGCAAGGTGGTTATCTCCAGAGATGTAATCTTAGATGAGGAATCAGAATGGAAAACCTCAAATACAAAGAAGATGGAAGCATCAACTTCACAGTCATGTACATAAAAGGTTGATGAAGAAGAGCAAGAATTGCTAGAAACACCCCAAGTAGAGCCACAACAGCTCCGACAGTCTACTAGGGAAAAGACCTCCAACCAGATTGACATATGCTCAGAAAGGCAAAGCAATTTAGGTTGAAACCACCAACGATGCTCTTATGACTACCATCATGGCTACATAAGGGCTAGTGTAATTCGAAGATGCAATAGACAAGAGCCAGAATGGCAAACTACTATGAATGAAGAAATGGATGCTTTGTATAAGAATAATACTTGGGAATTATGCGACCTTCAGTAGGAAAGAAGGCCATAGCAAACAAATGGGTATACAAAGTGAAATATAATCTAGATGACAGTATTCAAAGATATAAAGCCAGACTAAATGCAAAAGGATTTGCACGATAATATGGTCAGGATTATGATGAGACAGCAAAGATGGATTCCATACGGTTCTTGATATCATGAGCAACACTCATCAGATGGAATGTGTATCAGCTCGATGTCAAGAATGCATTTCTAAATGGCTATCTATACGAGGAAGTCTACATGCAACAACTGCGTTATGTTAAACCAGGAAAAGAGAATAAGGTTTACCATCTCAAAAAGAGTCTCTACAGCTTAAAGCAAGCACCTAGAAGTTGGTACAGTAGAATCGGCAAGTATTTTGTTGATCTGGGATACATGAAGTCCAATGCAGATCATACTCTCTACTATAAAGTTCAAGGGGAAGACACTACTATTGCACTTTTGTATGTAGATGATCTGATTGTGACTGGAAGCAAGGATAGCTTTATTAGAAAAGTAAAACAAGACTTACCTGTTGTAGAGTTCGACATGAAAGATCTTAGACTTAGCACTATTGTCTTGGTATTGAGTTCTTGAGAGATTCAAATAGCACATTCATGAGTCAGCTCAAGTATGTTGACAATGTCCAATGGCATCCTGGATATTGTATAACGTACATGGATATGGCCCTTGTCCCTAAAGGGGACCCCTCAGGGCCATATTGTCAATTGCATTTTGCTTGGTTGCACAGTGGAATACATTTTCCATGGTACACAAATATATAACTCCAAGGACCAGCGTAGTGGCTTTCATAGATCTCCTCCCGTAATACGTAAAAATAGGTAACGGAGCTATAACAGTGTTCTGAACAAATAGATTGCATCTCATTATTCTGCCAGTGCACCTTCACAACATCAAAAAAAATTTCGAGCAGAGCGCAGAGCCATGCAAAATTCAAATATTGACCGAGAAGCGCATCATGTTATGGCCCCAAAATGGCCCCGAAAATAGTTTTGCGATTGGTTGCACCCAAGCTAACATTGACCCCCAACCTGTGAGCATTAAGAAGTTTCATATGGCAGATTGCAAGATTGCAGCAGCCACTCCCATGGAACAAAGTTTGAAACTTACTAAAGATTCAAGAAAGCCTACAGTCAATGACAGATACTACATGTAGCTCATTGGATCTCTTATATATTTGACTATCACTCTTCTCCTCTCCCCTCTTCATATTTTGTCACGGGGTTGTTACTATTAATTTTCTATGTTTCCTTTTGATGAAGAATGTATGGTTGCCTTTTCAACCATATAGCTAGGCTTTGTTGGCTCACATGGCCAAGTGGTCACTAGCCACTAACCCAAGCTATTCTAGCCTTAGTTGGCTCTATTTCCTGTTGTTCTTCAGGTCCAAAGACTTTGCCGTATAGGCACCTTACACTTGCTAAGAGATCTCAACAACAAAATGGAAGAAGGTGAGAGAGAGGGAGAGCCAGAAGAGAGAGCCACACAAGTTTTGGTAATCTTCTATGTCATCCATATATATGTGTGTTTGAGTATTGTACATAACCAAGGTTAAATCACAATGGTATTTAATGCCCATAACCTACCACTTAAAGGCCAATGTGCCTTTAAGCAAGAACCTCCAATGAGCATACTATTCAATGCCCATCAATACACAACAATACTCAAACCGCTGACTAGGTACACTCTTCATCAACATATCTGTAGGGTTATCATTAGTATGAACATTGAAAAGTTCTATGCGCTTATCCTCAAGTACCTCTCTGATGAAATGATACCTAACCTCAATGTGTTTGGTCTATGCATGAAAGACCAAATTCCGTGCTAGCTGAATAGCACTTATGGAATCACTATGCAATGTCAGTACAGCTGTATGAATCCCCAAATCTCCCACTAGCCAATCAAGCCATATAGCCTCCTTGCAACCCTTTGTGGCTACAACATACTTGGCCTTTGTGATATACAAACTAACGCACTTCTATGCGCAAGACATCCATGACTGCACCACCTGCAAAAATGAACACATAATCAGAAGTGGATCTCCTACTATCCACATGCCCTACATAGTCTAAATTTGGTGTACCCAAGCACACATTTCTCCTCTTCCAAAGATGCACATCTCCTTGGTACCCTTCATGTACCTCATGATGCACTTAACTGCCTCCCAATGTCTCTTTCCTAGATTAGCCATATACTAGCTAACAACTCCCACTGCAAATGCAATGTCCGATCTAGTAGCTATCATAGCATACATAAGACTCCCAACCGCTAATGCATAAGGAACCTTAGCCATCATGGCCCTCTCCTCATCTGATTTGGGACTATCTACTTGACTCGGTTTTGCATATGGAGGCAATGGAGTACTTAATGCCTTTCCCCCCTCCATATTGAAACGCTCCAATACATTTGTAACATACTCCTTCTGTGAAAAACAAAGGAGTTTCCTACTCCGGTCATGTGTGATGTGCGCATACCAATAATATGACCTGCAGGTCCCAAATCCTTCATGTCAAAGGCTTCATACAACTTGGACTTCAATGCATCCAGCTCATAAGTGTTCTTGCTAGCCAATAACATGTCACCCACATAAAGTGCTAGGAGTATCAGGCTATTCTTTACCCTTTTCTTCAACGCCTTCCTACTGTACCATGTAAATTTCCTCATCTAGATCCCCATGCAAGAAAGTTGTCTTGACATCCATCTGCATAAGCTCCATATCCTCTGCTGCCACAAGTCCAAGTACACATCTAAGGTTGGTCATCTTCATAACCAGAGATAGAATCTCATCAAAGTCCACACCCTTCTCTTGCTTGAATCCTTTAGCAACCAAATGGGCCTTGTACTTAGGCACATCATCACTTGTGACCTTCATCTTGTAGACTCATTTACATGGCAATGCTTTCTTTCCATGTGGCAAAGAAACCAAGTCCCAAGTCTTATCTTTTAGTGTCATGGATGATGTCAGTAAGATGAGGCCGCAACTGCAAACTCAAGACCTTGGCTGGGATCTTGTATGTAGTATCAACAAGTAGACTCCATTGTCGGATATTTGACCTATCTCCCCCTTTTGGGATCAAACAAATCCACCCCCTGTGCAAGGACTAAGGGAGAAGGCTTGTGTTGAAATCTCTTGGCAAGCTAAATGGAAAGGGGTGGAGATAATCTCCCAAAAGTTCCTGAAGAAGGTCGGAGTCAAGCCATCCTCCCCTAGGCATTTCTGGGTTGGGAGAGCCTTGAGGGCTTTCTAGAGCTTCTCATCTATGAAAGGCTCCTCAAGTCTACTGCATAAGTCCCGTGAGATTACTGTCGGAATGTGATCCCAAACTAGCTCTTGGGCCACAAGACCGGCTGGGGTCATCCTCTCTGTCTAAAAGAGCTAGCTATAAAAACTGGTGGTCATGTCAAGAAACTCCTGCGAGTCAGTGTGTATGATGCCTTGCAAGTCCCAGAGACGCTATAGCTGTGTGCCAGTCGATTGAGGCCCAGTGGTTTGAAAGAACTGCTTCGCCTACTATACCCATCAGGCCTAGGAGGAATGGTAGGAGAACTCAGCTCGTCGCAACTCCATGTCTTGAAGCTCGAGACTCTATCACTAAGCCATTGAGGCACTGGGTCCTGCTCCCTAAGCCTCTCGATGGAGGTGAGGTCTCTCCTCAAAGCCCGCTCGTGCTTCTGAAGGGTCCTCCTCCACCTGAGGGCGTGAGCCTATAGCTCCACACTACTCCTCTGAATCGTATCGGCAACCCATGCAGCCCAGCCCTTGGTGCCATCTTTGAGTGCTCCTAGATCTCTGCCATAACTTGCTGAATCTCCTCGTCTTGCAAGAGGTCCTCTGGAATGTGGACCCAGAGACCTCGATGGGGCTGATCCAAGTGAAGTACCACTAGAGAGTGGTCAGACATCGTGGTACCTGCTAGAATCCCGGTAGCACCGCCTCTGTGTAATGCCCAGTCCCCAACATAGAAGTAGTCTAAAATCTCGAGCAATCCATCATGTCTCCTCTGTCCAAAGGAGAAGAGAAGCATACCAGGAGTCTTACTGAACTCTGGCTCTCTCCATGGGTCTCTGCCACCACTGATCATGAAAATGAATTGCTCCAAGGTACTATGCTCTGTTGCTGGCATCTCAGAGAACGAGGTGCTGCCCTACTTGTCTTCCCCAAACTCTAGGTTGTTGAAGTCCCCTCCAACAATCCAAGAGTCAACATCCGAAAGACACTCTGACAGCCTCCTCCAAAAGGCCGGGCGATGCTGTCTACATGCTGGGGCATACACATTCAGGATTCCAATCTTGGACTCTCCCGTCCGAACTCCCATCCAAACTACCCATCGTGGAATGAGCTCGCCCTGCGGGAGACCACTCTTCTGGACCTCTCCTTGGAAGAAGGTGATGGTGTCGTCTGATGTTTGCTGCTGAGAACATGTGCTCTTGAATCATAAGAATGTCCACTACACGCCCTACCACTGCCCTTCGCAACTCCTGTCGAAGCGACAGGTACTGCAGCTGGCTACAAACATGATTGTGGAGCCCATGTACATTCTAACTCACTATGGTCCAACTCATGAGGATGGGGGAGTCGGGAACAAGGCTCTCATATGGGTGTGTGCCTGTACTAGAAAGACTGACTTGTGTGATTTTGTTGGGGGTTTGAAGGGCGAGTAGTTAGTGTTTGTGTAGCGTCATACTAGGGTGGATATCGGCTCAATACCAATCTTCTGTGCCCACTTCATCATGAAGAGGGCTTCCACCCAAACAACTCCACACACGTCTGGAGGGGCCAAAAGTGTGCTTGCTCCACCTTTGCCTCTCTAATAACTCCCATCGCTAAACCACACACCGACTCCTCGCGCGTGAAGCTCAGCTGAAAGTTCACCTCCGTGCCATGGGCGTACCAAAGATCTAGTCCTTGTGGTCCCATCCACTCGTCCATCATGAGCATAAGCTGATTACCCAAAATAGCATCAAACACTTCTCGAGACCACTTCTCCAACCCTATGGAGGCAAATGGAAATCTCCAAACGGGGTGTGTCTGAGATCCCACTGCACTGATCAAACCCCTCTTTTGGGGCTGAAGGACCATGAGCGTGATCTCCAATGGTAGAGGGTATGAGTCTAGAATCTCCAGATAGTTTCAAGGTCCAAACCTCCAGAAGTCCCATGGTAAGGGACGCCCAGGCTGAGCTGTTGGCCGAAAGGACGAGAGCCCTCAGGATCCCTCCTGAGCGGCGGACCTGCTGCTACTGCGATGAGGAAGCAAAAGGGGGCATCGTCGTTCCCTTGCTTGATGGCAGGGGTGTCAAAGTGGAAGAAGCTACTATTTAAGTGGAGAGGGGAGCAGTAGGAGAGGGAGAGGTCAAGACGCGAGGGATAGAGAGTGGGGGGCGGGTGGTGAGTGACCATGGGAGGGGGGGCTGAGGGGGGGGGAGGGGGTGGGGGGAACCCTGGAGGGGGAGGCGAAAGTGAAGAGGAGGAGGGGGAGGGGTTGGGGGGAGGGGGAGGGGGAGGAGGAGGGAAAAGGGTGACCTCAGGGGCCCCTATTGAGATCAGGCTCATCGGAGCTCTAGATCGGCTCCTCCACAGCCCTCGTCAGGCTAACAACTACGGCTTTTGCCATCGCTGCATCTAGAGCTACTGGGGCTCTCTGCTGCTGCAAGAGTGGGTGCGGAGGCTGGACTTCCAAAGTTGGAGGGTTGGCTCGATGGGCAGAGGCCCATGATGCTAGGGGAGGCTCTTGTTGTTCCTCTTTTGAGGCCTCTCGGTCAACCCTGTCCCTCTCCCTATAGTTGGCCCTCTGTATGTGGCGTTTGCAGGCCTACTTGCTTGTTTTCTTTTTCTTTTTAACCTGTGTCCCTTCTGAGGGGGTAACCCATGGGGTCTGAGACTCCTACTGCTCTTGCCTAAGAGGGCACTGAACTTGGGCCTACTGACTTTGCCTACTTTGTGGAGGAGGGGGAGGAGGCGCACGAGGGAGGCCACGGGGGGAAATATCTGGCGAGGTGACCCATCTATCTGCATCAAAGACACTGGCCTGGTAACCCAGAGATCTCCACCCTCTGGCGAAGTGTGCTCCCTTCCAGGGTCTCGAGAAGGATCAACTTTGCGAGGGACTCTGGGCTCTCTACCACCAATCTGATCCTGGGGACTCCATCATCTGCTAGAACGGAGGCGGTCATCTCTGATGAGGACTCAAGTACCGTGCCAAATGCCCAACCAATGGAAGGGAGGATGGCTTGATACTCCTTGGTGAGCCGTGGGAAACGGAGTGTAATAAAAAACCATGGAACATGGTGCGTCATATCCATGTCCTCCACTGTGAACCCATGATACCAAGGAAAGAGGTAGACAAGGTGCAGGCCAAGGAGTATGGGGCTTTGCTCCACAAGTGTCGAGGCGGTGTCAGGGGAGCTTAGTTGGATGAAGAAAATGCCTCGTCCATAGATGGTGACCTCCTGGATGTGGTCACCCTCTAATGTCAAGCTCGCCTGGATCCACTCTCGCACTTGTCTTCGTGTAGGCATGAGGCCCACAATTCTGCCCACAAGCACCTTGTCTTGGAGGAATTGAACTACCTGATGTACCTGTTGCTTGTCAGCTGGGGAAAGAAGAACCTTGATGGTTGTGGGAGTCAAGGGTGCTGCCATAGAGCCCCTTTGTCCAGACCAAAGGTCGCCACTAAGATTTTCTTTCATCGTAACAAACACGAATGCTCCTGCTATAGGGAGGTAAATGAAAAAGGAAAGGAAAGAACGATGAGGCGAGGCGGAGGAGAGAGAAGGAGAGGGCGACATGGAAAGTAGAGGGGAGGAGAGGAAGGAGGAAGAGGAGAAGGAGGAAGGAATGAAGAGGAGGAAGGAGGGCAGGAGAGGCGGGAGAAGAAGAGAAGAAGGAGGGGGGAGGCAGAGTGGCGAGGGGGGTGCACTGGCGGGAGGGCAAAAGGGCGGGAGGATGTGCGAAGTAGCAAGGAGGGGAGTGTGAGGCAAGGATCTCAAGAAGTGGAGAATCATTACAATCAAAAGGACTAGAAATAGGTTTGTAAGGGTGATTCTCATATATGGCAACACAATAGTTAATGCAGGCAATTGTACAATACGAGCATTGCAAGACCACAAGGGTTGAATTTAGAAGGGGTGGCATAAGTGAAGGGACCACAGCAAGTACCACAAGATGATGGTACCCAGGGAATAAAAAACGTGACGAAGTCATAACGTTCACAATAAATGGAGTCACAAGCAATACAATGTCCCAAAATACAACTTAACTAACAAGTATTAGGTGTATGGAGGAAGACACTCAAGAGACACCATGATAATAGTAAAGAATTAAAGAGAAAAACCATATACAATAGGAAAGAGGATGCATTGAGGTAAGGAAAGCTGGGCCTTGAAGAGTAAATCACATTGTGCAGTGCAAAGGAGTAATAATTTTAGAGATTTGGTCTATAAACCATCTAAATCAAGTGATTTTAGGAAAGGGTCAAGCTCTTCATAAGCCAAAAGACATTTGTGAGGACTTGGTGGAGAGGATTTTGAAGAATTAGGATCCATTGAGGCAAGAAAATTCAGTCTCTTAAAGAGCAAACCACATAGTGAAATGCAAAATAGTAGTAATTTTGGAGCTTTAGTCCACAAACCATCTAAATCAAGTACTTTTAGGAAAAGGTTACACATTTCATTAACAAAAAGACATCCATGAGTACTTGATGGAGAGACGTTTGAAGAACACCACTCAAGTTTAGAGGAGGGGAATACTGAGTCAATGTGACAAACACCCTCAGACTTAGGGTTAATGTGGCATTGACAAGTGATGATGTTGGCTACATATAGGGTTATATATCACATAAATGCATATGATTTGGCTAGCATCTTGTATTATATGTGATACAAATATTCAATTACATACTAGAAACTAAAATCCATTTGGATAATATGTTGTTTGCATCTAAGATGCTTTATAGTAGATAAAAGTGGGTCCCACAATTTTTTCCTATATTTGTAGTAATGTGTAAATGATCGATTGACATTGAAAAGGTATTTTCTTTGACCTAGCAAAAACGTTTCAACAAAGGGGGTTTAGCCACATTTATATAAAGAGATGGAAGGATGTTTGTGTTGTAATGCAAGTTTGAGACAACTAATGGGCAACATTTTTTCTATGCTTGCAATACCATTTCTATAGAGGCTATGAAACAACGAAAGATGAGAAACAAGACAATCAATAAGATATCATACTTTAATTACCTAGTGCCAATATGTATGTTTAAGGATCCCATCAAGTGTTAAATTGGGCCAAAAAGATTAAACAACAAGGTCATGAATATGCATATGCTAATGATGTAAAGGAAGCCAAGATGCTCTAGAATATACGAAAATCCAAATGACTAATAAAGAGGGAGATTAAAAAGAAAAGGCACAATGTTCGTGGGATTATACTCATGCTTCCATAAGTTATTCCAAGGGAAAATAAGAGAGGGAAAAAGGGTAACTAACTGAGTAGATAAGCATGAATCCCTCCATGCATGTAAATAACATGTAATTCCCCCAATTAGAGAGTCCCCCTCAGTTACCTAGGTGCTATGTTACATTTTACATTGAGATGCCCTCGGGGAGGCAAGTAAGCACATTGCACACTCTTCCTTTACATGAAAGCAAAAGGCATGGGCACAAAACTGGTTCAAGCATATAATAAGGGAGAGGAGATTATCATTACTACCCCTAAAAGCTATATAAAGAAGCTGATGAATGAACATTGATTGAGAAAGCATTCTCCTTCACTAGGATTTTAATTCATAGTTTCAATAGATGCTAATCAATGAAGAAAGTGTTTTTTAATGATAAATTTTGAATAAGGAATTTCTTTTTTTAAATCGTGCATGGGAAAGTCTATACCTGATGAGGCTACTAGCGTAGATGCCAAGTGCATTATGGAAAAAAACTCTCCATAGTAAAATTTAAGCGGGATTATGTAAGATTTTTATCCTTTTAAGAAAAAGATAAGGATGTCATATAATTTGGATTCTTGTAGAATTGGTACTAAGATTATCTTAAAATATCAAATGACATTTATGCTACAAAGAGAAGCAAGAAAGATTACTACCCCTAAAATCTATATAGAGAAGCTCGTGAATGAACATTGATTGAGAAAACATTCTCCTTCACAAGGAAGAAAGTTCTTTCTTCATAGAGAAATTTCAAATAAGGAATTTTTTTTCTAACTCATGCATGGGAAAGTCCATAGTTGATGGGGCTACTACCATAGATGCCAAGTGCATTATGGAACAAAATTTCCTGAGAATAAAATTTTAGTGGGATCATGTAAGAAGAACAAAGATAAGGATGACATATACTTTGGATTCTTGTAGAATTGGAACTCAGGTTATCTTAAAATATTGAATGACATTTTATGCTACAAGGAGAAGCAAGAAGTAGTATAGTGCCCAAGTCCCATCTTTGTTGTCCTTCATGCTATGCATGACTAGCCCATATAGCGATGTGTTCACAAGACATATTACAAGGAAATTTCCAAAAATTATGACTTTTATTTGAGGAGTATCAAGTTTCACAATCCATACATAAGAACATATATTTCTATATCTCCATGATTGGTTATCTAGTATCACTTGAATGGGAGGTCGCAGTGTGGAGAACGACATATTTACTTGAAGACAATCATAGGAAGGGGCATTCCACTACAAGAACTAAAAGTAAAGGTTGCATGACTTACTCTGAAATGTTATCTCACCATAAAATGGGTCTAGACAAGACATACATGGCCTATCCATGGGTGAGAATGCTCAAATAGAGAATTTTAAAAACAAGGATAAAGAAGAGGATGGTGAGAATTATAGACATAGACTTAGAGATCAATTAGAAGATGATGATGATGCTTGTGATGTAAACATGGAAAGTAATGATGGTGGTTATGGCAATAAATATGAGGAGGAAGAGAATTTTGAGGGTGTAAATATTCCTAGAGGGTTGCATCATACTTATCACATTCCTCTTAATTAATAGGATGAAAATGATGTGATTACATAGAGGATGATACTATTCTTGCTAGGTTGCATTGCCACAACATTGTACTTATTATCCTTTTACACATCAAAAAGTTGTGAAGGATTTATAAAATCAAAGGTAAACACATAGGTGCTTACAACTAAGGATATGGAATTATAGTTTCAATAGAGAAAGATATTCCTCCTAGATATCAAAATGGGTTATTATATTCTTGAAAGAGGATAACTCTTGCTACCTCCCTTGCCCTTATGATATTCAACCACTCAGGCCACACAAAAAAAAAGAAGGAAAAATTCAACTAGCCAATCATTCCCACTCCACATGCCAATATGTAGAAGTCTTGGTGTGCATGGATTCCCATGTGATGTATGATGATGCTCTCAACTTGATGGTACACACCTTAGCCCAACACGTTATGCTACTAATCATGATGCTTGAGTATCCTTCCAAGGTTCAAGGAAAAATCACACAATAGAATTCCAATTCTCACAAGAATGTCTTGTATGTCATATCCATCTTGAATTATATTTATAACTAGGAATTTCTCATTTACAAAATCAATCCATCTTGAACATATGGATGAAATTACTAGTTGTTCAATACCTCCCCATCTACTAACCATTAGTTGAGACCATATAACTCCAAAAAAATTGGGTAAAAGGCTGGAAGAAAGTTCTAGATTATAATGTTTCCAACAAATAGTTCATATCCTAGGGACCTTGTCTACCATGTCAACAATGCCAAATTGGAATTATTATGCAACCTTTTCTCCTCTTCTTATATCAATAAAATTAATCTTATGAGGCCAGGGGTGTTTCTCAAGTTAGGGTCAGAGGGGTTATCCAAAAGACCCCCATGTATGTAATCAGTTTTTTAAGTAGTACAAAATATTATTTTTGGTACCAAGCCAAAGAGTTTCAAGTTGTCTTAGCAACCCCAACTAGATGTTAAACCACAACTAGTTAGAAGTGAAGTGATCAAGTTGTAAGGTCCGATTTACTACCTCCTACTATTGGCCCTAGCCAAAATGGGAATGAGCATGCTTGTGAATGCTTAGAAAACTTAAATGCGCAAGCAATAGTAGAAGAGAAGATCGACATCTACTCTATGAGGCTGATTGAAGTTGAGAGATGTAGCTCTCTCGTCCATCAACCCATTGAGTGGTGATAGCACTTGGGGGCAACCCTTGGAAGAAGGTATGAGAGAGGTTAGATTATTAAATGGTGATCGTTGAAAGGACAAAACTACTTAACTATCCATAGTAATGTCAATTTATAGTTTTTGCATACAAGTAGCACACATTGCAAGTGCAATGATGAGTGATATCTTGGTACTTGGAGAGCCAGAAGAAGCCTTGAAAAGTATTCCATCTTGCCTCACTTGGTATGGCTCATCCCCAATCAACATGTGGTAATAGGGGTTTCTTTTTCTTTATCTGAACTAGGAATTGGGGGATCTCCAAGCACTTTTCTTGCATTGAGACATTGAGGATATCCCAAAGTTCTCAAGTACATGATACTAGGAGCATAGGGTGAGTCCTCTACACCTAATGCCATCACTTCAAGTGCAACATTCTCATCCTTGAATGTTAGAAGAAAATTCTTGAGGGCACAAACACCTCCTTTTACAAGTTTTACATCAATTAATGCTTAAAATAGAGCTGGTTCAATTAGAAAAAGCAACCATATAAGCCACTATCCAACCATGTCTTCAACATGTAGTCTTCTACCAACACCAAGAATGGCCAACAAAAAGGTAATGACAAAAGTGTTTCATTCGAAAGACCAAATCAAGCCATGTTTCTCTTCTTTATGGTACTTCATTTTAGGTGGTAGCAGTTTCTTGGAAGCATTAAGATATAATGTGATTTTCTTTGCCTTTTTGCTAGAGTAAGGAATGAACATATAACATTAAGATATAACCAATGCTCTTATGGTAGAGATGGAGACATCTTTAAATTTTATAGGTGAGATGACACTCGTGTCCATATGAAGGGCATTCCTATCTGCAGGAAGGAGCTGAGTGGCGATTGAGACAACTGAGAAAAATTTAAAATGAAATAGAATAGCTAGAAAACCAAAAAAATCCTTGATAGTGTAAAGATTTTGAGATAGTAAAGCAATGAGGACTTCAATATTTGTTGGATTAGTGTTGATGCCACTAATGGAGATGTGCATCCTATCATCCATTTGAATGATCCTTAGATGTGATTGCAAATCATGAAAGGTGCCATTAAGAAGATTTGGTCTCTTTGCACCTTCATCTCTAATAAGTGCCTATATTCTAGTGGAAAGGTGTTGAGCTTAAAGAATGAATTAATTGTCCCATCACTGTGATTTGATAAATGTCAATTTACCACTTGGATTGAGGAACGAGTACCAAAATGTGAGCACCAACTTGGTTTGAGAAATATCTTCACATGGAATTGATTGCCCATTGCAAAATGTGAGCACCATCTTGCTTTGAGAGGTAGCTTCGCATGGAACTAAGTGCATACCCTTTGCAAAATGAAACTTTTTTTTCTTCAATTCATTTGAATCAAGGTCCCCATTTCCAAACCTTTAATTCACATGGAATTAAGTGCCCTTTACAAAATGAAACTTTCTTTTCTTCAATTCATTTGAATCAAGGTCCCCATTTCCAAACCTTTAATGAACTAAAGGAACGGGACTGTTGAGAGTAATGGAGGGAGGGGGGATAGGGATGTGTTGAATTTGAAGGGGGGGGGGGGGGAGGGGAGTGGAGGGGCATATTTTGACTCTCAAAATGAAATATCAAAACTATGGGGGGAGGGGCCCATTTTGACTTTTTAAATATGGGAATATAAACATTTGTGGAGGGAGAGGAGATATTGGGAGATGTGTGGAGGGGGAGATAAGGTGGTTGGTGAGGGGGGTCCCTTCAGAAGCTTAGGTATGTATGCCTTAAGAACATTCTCTCATTCTCAATCTTCTCAAAAGAAATCATGTAGACTAAGGCTATCCCTTGTTTCTTCTTTCCTTTATTTCTTACGTTCCCTTCGCTTCTACCCTTTCTTTCTTTTGCCTTCTAACTGATTTCTATCTCCTCTACCCTCATCCATTTTATGGATGGAACATGTTCCCTAATTCATATAAATTCCTCCACTTTGCAAGTCATTTGAAAGCAAACAACATGTTTTAGCATGGGTGGGTTGATTTTAGACTTGATGTTTGGGAAAGTTGATGAACCTAATAAATGACCTAAGTAGATGCAAATAAGATGGATACAACATCTTGTTAATGGCCTTAGTCTTAGATAATTTCATCATTATCCCTTCCTTGAAGACTATGTGTCCAATCTATATGTTAGAACTCACACAAAATACACATGTAGCCAAGCTTAGGGGTAGAACCATTTCTCGACATCATCAAGGAATTGCCTAGACAAACAAACAAGATGATTTTTCTTAAAGTCTCGCTAAGACAAACAATATGGGCTTTCTTATCCGTTTAGGGACAAAAGTCATCAAGGAATATTACCATGAATTCATCCAATTAGTCACCAAAGCATAGATGGTCAAATGGCATAATCTTTTAGGCATATGCTTGCCATTGAGTCTTTATCGATCTCACTTGAATTATAGATGGCATATTTTTAGGCATATGCTTGCCATTGAAATCTTTATCGATCTCAACCATAAATCTTTGTAGCCCAAATGGCATTGTCTTGTAGTCATATACTTCCCATTTTGTGATAAATGTCATCTTCTCTAGATCTTCCTTGGTAATTGGGACCTAATTATACTCATTGTATCTATTGAGGAATAAAGCTTATGTTTATCTATAAAGGAATAAACGTGTGTCTCGTGACTTGTCTAAAATCCTATTGGTGAATGGGACACATAATGGATCAAATATTGTTTGTGTGTTTAGCTGACAATAGTCTCGACAGAACTCATGGCTTACTATTTCTCTTAAAGATTACTCATTTGCATAAATGTATCTTACTTGTAGCGATTGATCTAATTCCTCCTTTATTCATTTGGACATCTTCTTTGATCTTTGCAGATGACTATCGAGCTATTCATAGCAAAATAAAAATGTTCAAAGGCTTGTGTTGGTGGTACATAATTCTAATTATGTAGTTATCAGGATTCAGGAAATCTTGGGGCAACTTTGGTACATTAAGAACATACTTCGACATATGTCCATAGCACTCGAGATCTATAAAGATATTCTTGCTATTGTTGGTTCGCAAGTGAATCATCAACATCTAAGACCCCAAACTCTTTGGTGCTTGAAACCCATAGATCATAATTTAAGGTTGAGCAATGTGAGTTTGGATAAGTCAATAAGACATAGTTAGTGGATCACCTTTGCAACATCTCGATCACCATTAAAGTTCACAACTCAAGATGCAACAGTATTGATAGATAGCAAATCCATGCAAGCCACATGATCTAGATATGGATGGTTCCACCTTACAAATACTCACAAATGGTCCATAATTTTTCATATGGTGACTCTTCCTAAGGCCAAGATCAATAAAAATGAAAGCTATGAACAAAATCACAAGCTACATGCGAGAAACTCAAGAGCCAAAAACTCACAAATGTATGCTAAATAAACTCACAACAAGGAGTTTCACCTTGGAAAACTTGCATGATTTATATCAAAGAAAACCCGCATGAAAATCAAATTTCAATAAGTTTTTTGTTAGTTTTTTTTACTAACCCAAGCTTAGGGTGATCAAAGATAGGGTATCCAAGTTTAGATAAGAGTGACATAAACATACAAATGTGATTCAATGTCTTTGTTCTTTCTTGTCAAATGTTAAGGAATTGGCATCTTTTGAAGAGGCAAGCAAGTCAAAACATTGGGCTCAAGCAATGGAAAACCATTATGAAAGTGTCATGAAGAACAAGTCATGGGAACTTCCGAAGCCACCTCTATGTAAAACTATTCTTGATTACAGATGATTGTGCGAAATCAAACTTAATGCACATGGCACAGTTGAAATATGCAAAGCAAGATTATTGCAAAAGGTTACTCTCAACAAGAAGATATAGATTTTGCAAAACAAATTAGTTCTAATGATCAATTGAAGACAATCAAATTGCTATTGTCAATTGCATGCACTCTAGACTTACATGTTTGTCGAATGGATGTCAAGTCATCTTCTCTGACTGGGAATTTAATGGAAGAGATTACATTCACTAGCATCTAAATTCTGATGAAGAAGAAAATGATCATATGATATGCAGCTTTTGATAGTTTGAAGTAGCCTCCAAGACCTAGCTATGCAAGAAGATTGATGCATACTTCAAGTCGAAAGGATTTGTAGAATTAAAGATGATCATGAGTTGCACACTGAAAGAAAGATGGAAGTATGACAATAAGTGCAATTTATGTCAATCACCCAATCATAGCAAGCGACGACATGTAGATGGTCAATCATACCAATATAAATTTGTGTAGCCAATTTAAAATGAGAGATCTAGGAGAACTATACTACATTTTGGCCATCGAGTTCAATAGGGTAGAAAATGGAGTCTTCTCAATCATGGTCAAATAGTATGATATGGCCAATGTAAAAGCATCCCAATTGAAATAGGTCACAACACCTTTAAGATTGTGAGCTAATAGTTTCAGGATGCTACATTATATCTGCACGCCATTGATGAGTTGATTTATCTAATGATATCAACAATAGGAAAATGATCAATCATATCAAAGTAGAGTTGGGTAGACAATTTAAAATGAGAGATCTAGGACAACTACATTACATTTCAGACATTGACATCAATAGGGTAGATACAGTCTTTCTCAATAAAAAAAGATAGATTGATGAGATACTCAAGTAGTTTGATATGGCCATGTGAACCAGTTAGCACTCAATTGAAATAGGTCATGCCACCTTTAAGATTGAGAGTGAACAATTTCAAGATGGTACATTATATCAACAAGCAGTTGATGAGCCGATTTAGCTAATGACAACCACCAAATCAACACATCAATTATGCTATAGGCTTGGTCATCCCCTTTATGGCAAATTTCCGAGCATCATTAAAAATTAGTAAAAAGGATTTTTAAGTACCTCGAAGTACAATGGTGCATCAGCTTTCATATAAAATATAATGGTCAGAGACCACACTTCATATGCATATTGGGGTGAAGGGATTGAGGCAAAGTTGAAAATAGGTTTTACATTCTTAATCAATCAGCACTACATAGATGGTCAAGAAAGAAGCAAGACGCAATTGCCTTGTCTACAATCGATAAAATTTACTTCATGAAAATGTGCCTTTGAAGCAATACTGTTACGAAGGCTTTTAGGTAAACTTGATGCAGGCCAAAGGGAATCTACTACCACCTTTTATGATAACATGAGTGCAATTGCTATAGCAAAGAATCTAAAAGATCATCGAAAAACAAAGCATATAGATATTTTCTTTCATTCCATGTAGCATCAAACTAAAGAGGGAAAAATTTGACCTATGCATTGTTTCTACAAAATTCAATTGGTAGACCTATTCCCCAAGGCATAGCCCATGATTCAAAACATTTAAAACCCTAAAGGTTTGGGCAATGTGGCTTCTTAGATTGCGCCATATACTTAACATATTTCAACAAGGAATGATCTTTATACGAAACTACTTGCACCCATCATCATAATATTACATGGAAAACGTAAACATGGTCCAACCAAAAGGGGTTGCCATGTATGGTATGCATGTGCCTCCCTACCTTTCACATCGACCATGTAGAGTGGTGCCTCCCTCCCTTTCACATCCGCCATATAACCCATGAGGGATTAGGCGAAAGGGTAGAAATCATAGAACTAGTTCCCCTGGTATGGCCTTGTAGGCTTAGTTCTAGTTAATTTGGACTTTTAGTCCACTTACTCAGCATATGACTAATAGGACTTTAGAACTATCAACTTAAGGACTAGAACTATCAACTTAAGGACTGGTAGTCCTATCCTAGTCTTAGGGTTATTATGACTTGTACTTCCTTCTTTCATTTCAGTTAGCACTCCAATACACGTACATTCAGTTCACCTCTCCACTGCTATTTCGTTCTGCTATTGTCTTTGTTGGGGTAAAGGCACATTGCCAACCCTTCATTAAAGATAGGACAGTCATAGGGTAAACTTAATCCTAATAAAACAAATGAGTTTGTGGTGTGGCTCATCACTTCACACCCGCACACCTTGAGTCTCTCTCTCACTCTCACCCTCTTGCTCTTCTTCCCCCTTCAGTCCCCTTCAACTGGTATCAGAGCCACCTTTTCCCTCCCCCCTTTCGACCTCTACATAGCCAGCGCTGTACGGACGTACGACGCCCGTACAGTCGTACGGACGGACTTCGTGCGGGGCGCCAGCGCGGGCATCGAGCGTGGGCACGGGAGCAGCGCGGGCACGGGCGCGGGCTGTGGCGTGGGCACGGGAGCAGCTCGGGAGCGAGCACGGGCTGTGGCGCGGGTCGCGGGCTGTACAGCAGCTGCTGACAGCAGCAGGGCGGCGCCGCATCAAGCCAGCAGCCAGCAGCTGCATAACAGCTGCTACTAGCTGCTAAGCCCTTCGGGCGTCGCGCAGACTACACAAGGGAGTCCGTACGGACTGCCGTACAGTCGTACGGATTGCTGTACAACTGTACGGACGCCGCCGCCACACCTTTCGACATTTTCTGTTTTCCCTCTTCTGGGATTCCGTACAGGAGCCGTACATCTGTACGGATCTCCACAGCGCAGGTACAGGGAGCTGCTTCCTATTTTTGCAGTAGGGAATACATTTTCTTTGTTTGGGGAAGAAAGAGAGGTGAAAGCGCATTCTGCTCTTCATTCCTCTTGATTCAGGGTCATTTTTCAATTCACAAAACTGTGTTATCCTAAAAGTACAGCAAGTACTTTCATTCATCTAGTGCTTGAGGTGAAGAGAACCACAGTGTGTGGTTGATTGCACAATTATTTTATTCTGGGAAGGTAATGCCTTGATTTTGCAAGAGGACATATGCTTTTACTGGGTTTGAATCTCAGTTTCTGGGTGAGCAGATCATAGGGCTTTTGACCGGAAGGTGATGCATTGTATGCCTTGAGGCAGTGTGGTGCCAGAGAGCACACATTTGTCTTGATTTCCGCAGTGTCGAGGTGACATTTTCTTGCAGGTCACATTTCTTGTGCAACACTCAGAGAACCTCAGTTGAGCCACGCTTGGCCAGGGCGCATCGAGTTTACTCGGTCCCTAACTGTCCATCGTTGACAGTGCTCAAAAGGTTCCTCATTGAGTGTTTGTACGTTGGGATCTGTGTATGTCATTTCTACACAGGGCAGTATATGCATTACACTGGTGGATGATTTTGTCAGAGAGATTTTCATATTGCATGCTACCTCAGTGTTGAGGTGTTCTTCACTTGGTTCAGGTGTCAGATCAAGGGGCTTTTGCCCAGACTTTGTTTGATAGCACTTGGGTTACCGACAGAGATCTTCAGATGCATTTTCTCCCCTTGGTATAAGGGTGATTGCTTGGGATTTATCCCATTTTCTGTTGCAGGTTGTGTGACAGGCTGAAGTGTCATTTTTTTTTGGGGTGTTTGCCAAGTGGTTTATGCATATTAACTCAGTGCATTACCTCATCTGAGGTGGGAGAAGTGATCAATACAGTCAGTACATCAGGGTTTACAGTAGTGTTTGTGCTGTCAGATGATTATGCACTATTAAGCACTTGTTGAGCAGCTGCAGCAGTCTGAAATTACTGTTTTTATGCCTCTTTGAGCACGGTACAGTGTGTCAGAAGGTACAGTATTTGCAGGGTCATTTACTGTTTTGCTGCAGATTTTCCTGACAGTAAAAAACAGCACCATTGAGAGTGCTTCTGGCTCTTGAATAGAGCAGGTTTTTTCTGAGAAATCAGAATTTTTATTCAGTCCTTTTTTACTTCCAGGGAGTCAGGTACTTTCCTTATCTGATATGGCATCAGGGGGAAGTGATTCTTCAATTCTGAACATAAAGAAACTGGAAGGAGCACACAACTATGCATTATGGGCAGAACAGTGCTTGAATGTACTTCTGTTAAAGAAGATTTCTAAGCCCATAAGGCTGAAGGGTGTCAAGCCATCTGACATGGTAGCTGATGACTGGGAAGAGCTTGATTTGTCCGCAAGGGCAGCTATCATGCTCACTATTTCAGACACTCTTGTGTTCAATGTTCAGGTTGAAAAGACCTCTTATGGTCTATGGCACAGACTGGAAGAATTGTATGCTCAAAAGAGTTCAGCCAGTAAGGTTTATTGGTTGAAGAAGTTGGTTGATCTTCCCATGAAGGAAGGTACACTTATGACCTCACACTTGAGTGAGTTCAATTCTATCTTTACACAGCTTATTGCACAGGGACTGAACCTTGATGAGGAGTTCAAGGCTACTTTCTTGTTGTGTACCCTCCCTGAGAGTTGGGACACTTTCAAGACCACCCTGTCTAATTCGAATGTCACTCTGATGTATGCTGATGTAGAGAGCTCTCTCCTTATGGAGGAGATGAGCAGGAAGAATAATGCGAGCAGCAAGTCTTCAAATGCCTTGCAAGTACAGGTTGCAAGTACAGGATAGAGGCAGGACTCAACAGAAGGGGAGATCTGCTAGTAAGTCCAAATCCCGCAGTCAGTCCCGTGGCAAAAAGGACATTGAATGCTTTTATTGTGGCAAGAAGGGACATGTGAAGTCTAAGTGCTTCAAGTTCATACGGGATCAGAAAGCCAAGAAGGCTGAAACAAAGGATGCAGGAAATGCAAGCAAAGGCAAAGGCAAGGCCAAGGCAGATGACTTGGATGCAGTGAATGTTGCAGCAGAGGACAGTGACAGTGACATACATGATGTTTTATGCTCTTCTGCTGTAATAGCACATGCTTTGGTTATTGATGGTCATGACATGCACACCTGGCTCTTGGATTCAGGTGCTTCTTTTCATGTTACTCCTCATAGGGAGTGGTTTACTTCCTATACAGGTACTCATGGAGTTGTTCATCTTGGGAACAACTATGCATGTCAGATTGCAGGGATTGGCAGTATACAGATAGTATTTCCTGATGGACGCATATTCATGCTTGATGGTGTCCGCCATGTGCCGCAAATCAAGAAAAATCTGATTAGCACTGGCTTATTGGATGACAGTGGTTACCACACCACATTTGGGGATTCCAAATGGGTGATTACTGATGGCCAGACTGTAGTGGCTGAGGGTTTTAAGAGTGATACCTTGTACCCTCTTTATGTTTCCAGTGTGGGTAATCATGTTGTTGCCATAACCGAGCTGCCAAAGGTTTCATTGTGGCATAGCCGGTTGGGACATATGTCTGTTAAAGGAATGCAAGAACTGTCATGTTTAGGTTATCTGCCGCCTCTTTCTTTTTCAAATTTGCCTACTTGTGATCATTGTATATTTGGCAAGCATTCTGTGACTCCTCATAAGAGGAGAACTCCCCAGAATAGAGCACCACTTGATCTAGTGCACACTGATTTGTGTGAGATGCCACAGTTATCACTAGGGGGTGCAAAATATTTTATTACTTTCATTGATGATGCCACACGCAAAGTGTGGGTCTATTTCTTGAAGCATAAGGGCGATGCCTTAGATGCTTTCAAGAAGTTTGTCGCTCAGGTTGAGAATCGGACAGGTCGCAGGCTGAAATGCCTCAGGTCCGATAATGGGGGTGAGTATGTGTCACATGCTTTTGTGCAGTTTTGCCAAGCTAAGGGCATCAAACAGGAACTCACAGCCCCTCATAATGCATCTCAAAATGGTGCAAGTGAGCGTATGAATCGAACTATTCAGGAGAAGGTTCGATGTATGTTGTCTTATGCTGCAATACCCCATGGCTTTTGGGCAGAAGCCGTGCAAACAGCAGTTCACATTATTAACAGGTCGCCAAACAAGGCTTTGGAGTTGAAAGTGCCAGAGGAGGTGTGGTCTGGCAAGCCACCTTCATATAAGCACTTACGTGTATTTGGCTGCGAGTGCTTTGCTCATGTACGCAAAGAACTGCGCACCAAACTGGATCCAAAGTCTATCAGATGCATCTTTATGGGTTATGGTGACGAAGGTGAAATGGGGTACAGGTTATGGGATCCCGTTAAACGGAAGATTATACGCAGCAATGATGTCATCTTTAAAGAGGATAGTGTACACAAGGAACCCGTGCAACCTGTGGAATATAGGAGGGTTATTTATGATGATGTTGGACAGCAAAGAATGCCCATTTATATGCAGCAGCAGCCTGCTGCAGATAACCCTGTTCAAGAGGGTATACAGGCTGAAAATCAGCCAGATAATTTTGCCAATGATGCACCACTAGATATGCCAGCAGATGGGGCTGTAGAACAGCCAGATATAGTGGTACAGCCACCTGTCATGCATGAAGAACAGGCTGGACAGCAGCTTAATCCGGAACATTTTGTTAGGAGGAGCACCCGTGCACAACGGCCTCCTGCCAGGTTTGTTCCAGGAGCCAATAATGTGGCTGATTTTATCATGCTGACAGATTGTGGTGAGCCTTCCAGCTTCAAGGAAGCTATGGGAAGAACAGAGAAAAAGAAGTGGGAGAAAGCCATGCAGTCAGAAATGGACTCCCTACTTCAGAATGATACATGGGACTTGGTGCAGCTACCTGCAGGCAGAAAGGTTTTGCCATGCAAGTGGGTTTACAAAGTCAAAGTGGATTCAAATGCTTTACCAAGGTATAAGGCCAGATTGGTTGCCAAGGGATTTAAGCAGGAGAAGGGCATTGACTTTGATGAGATTTTTTCCCATGTAGTCAAGATGACTACTTTGAGAGCAGTGTTAGCTCTTGTTGCTCATGAAGACATGGATTTATGTCAGATGGATGTGAAGACAGCTTTTCTTCACGGAGATCTCCATGATGAGATCTATATGAGTCAGCCAGAGGGATATGCTCTTAAAGGAAAAGAGCAGCTTGTGTGTAAGCTCAAGAGGAGCTTGTATGGACTCAAGCAGGCGCCAAGAGAATGGTACAAGAAGTTTGATGCTTTCATGCAGTCCCAAGGGTATCATAGGTGTGAGACCGATCATTGCTTGTACACCAAACGGGCAAAGAATGGCAGTTTGATGCTACTCATTCTATATGTGGATGACATGCTTATTGCCAGTAAATCTCAGCATGAGATTAGTACTTTAAAGAAACAACTGCATAAGTCTTTTGACATGAAAGACTTGGGTGATGCAAATCATATTCTTGGCATGCGGATTACTCGTGACAGGTCCAAGGGCCTTTTGTTTCTGTCACAGAAAGAGTACATTGACAAAGTACTGCAGCGCTTTAAAATGGAGGGGGGGAAGTCTATTAGTACCCCGTTGCCTCCACATTTAAAACTCAGCAGTAAGGACAGCCCCAGATCAGATGATGATAAGGCTGAAATGGCCAAGGTTCCGTATGCATCTGCAGTTGGTTCTTTGATGTATGCCATGGTTGCCACTCGTCCGGATATTGCTTTTGCGGTGGGAGTCATCAGCAGGTATATGGCAAATCCAGGCAAGCGGCACTGGGAAGCAGTGAAAGGTGTCTTGAGGTATCTCAAGGGTACCAAATACTTGTGCATATGCTATGGTAGGCAGGATGCATTGGTGCATGGTTTTACAGATTCAGACTATGCAGGGAATGCAGATAACCGGAAGTCTACTACCGGTTATATTTTCACATTTGCAGGAGGTGCTATATCATGGGTGTCTCGGTTGCAGAAATGCGTTGCACTGTCAACCACTGAAGCTGAATATGTTGCAGCCACTGAGGCCTGCAAGGAAGCAATATGGCTTACTCGGCTGGTGGGAGATTTGGGCATTACAGGAGATATGCCAGTTTTGCATTGTGATAGTCAGAGTGCTATCATGTTGGCAAAGAATCCGGTCTTTCATCAGAAGACCAAGCACATAGAAGTGAAATATCATTTCATCAGGGAGGTACTGGAAGACAAGCGACTTGAGCTTGTGAAAGTGCATACTGATGATAATCCTACAGATTTGCTCACTAAGAGCTTGCCTACAGAGCGGTTTGCACATTGCCGCCACATCATGGGATTATTCTTATTTTATGGTCTTGTATACAGTAACTGTATATTGCTGTAATTTTTATTCTTTTCTCCCCTTTAGGCACATTGGCCTTTAGGTGGGAGGTTGTTGGGGTAAAGGCACATTGCCAACCCTTCATTAAAGATAGGACACCTATGACTGTCTTAAGACAGTCATAGGGTAAACTTAATCCTAATAAAACAAATGAGTTTGTGGTGTGGCTCATCACTTCACACCCGCACACCTTGAGTCTCTCTCTCACTCTCACCCTCTTGCTCTTCTTCCCCCTTCAGTCCCCTTCAGTCTTCCTGCTCAAGCTACTCTACATAATCCACAGACAAGAAAGGATGGGGAACTGCTACAGGTCTTCTGTTCCTTCTCAAGATGCGTGTCATTGGAATGGCATCCAGAGGGTGAGATAGAGGGAGCAATGGCCCTTAAAACAAGGCTCGGCAGGCAGTCTTCCCTTCCCCCTTGACCTAACCTGGGTCCTGGTTAGCAGACCCTGGACAACCAGGTCATCCCCAGATCATGCCCAAAGCAGCGCCTTGAGGGGTCTATAAATGACTGGCTTCTGCCAATCCAAACAGCCTATCGAGGGCTTCCAAAATAGCACCAGGAAAGTTCAAAAAACACAGTGCTCTAACCATGCCCTACAGCCCTCATTCCTTTAAATATGGTCACTTCACATTAGGGCATTTCCTACATATTTTAACAGCCCACACCCTTCGTCTTTGATATTCATGAAACCAGCCCATACAATCCCTTGGGAATAAGGTCTCCTGCAAATGTGCCATATTTTTTTGGCTCAATGAGGGTCACCACAACCATAAATTCCTCCATGCCTTGGAAATCATGTAGGTTTGTGTACCAGCATATGCAATACATGCCCGCCTTGAAGAGTTGATGCCTTGGTTTCTATCATCATGCTTTGACCCTATGCCACATGTCACCTCACCTTCAGGTTTCCATTCCATGAGATGTCTCTCGGTGCCTTGAGATCTCACTAGCCACACTCATCTTCCAGCTTCCTTGATGCCATCTTGAGTGCACAATGTAGAACGATTTATTTTGCTTCCACCATAAACAGTCAATGCTGAATTGAGCAATGCAAAACAGTGGTGGTGAGACACCCTAAAGCACCCATACAAAATCTATATTTATTCAATATGGCCACTCCAAGTAAAAATGAATACGTCATCCTAGTCAACAATTTGGTCATTACATAAATACAACATCTCGACATTTTTCTACATTGCCAACTAATCATAGTGACACTTCAAATAAAAAGACCCACAAAACATCTCGAATCCTTCAATTCTGTGACCTCCCTAAGGATGTGCCGTAAGAGCATAGAAGACAAATAGCCCAAAGAGCTTGGAGGCTTAACATCTTTACAAAGATGTTCTGTGTCTCTTGCAAGGCTGGTTGTACTTACAGGAGTGCACTTGGGTGTGGCGGGTGACCACTTTGGGGTCAAGATGACTGCTCGAAAAGTCCTGCAAGTTGGATTATGGTGGAGCGCACTATTTCAGGAAGCCCACTACATGTTGTAGTAAGTGTGATAAGCAATTAAACCCAAGCCAGCCGTGGAAAGCCAGCACTGGGGATGATTTTATGGGACCATTTCAGGATACCCACAGTAAGTGATATGCAATTGAACCCAAGCCAGCGCTGGGGATGATTTTATGGGACCATTTCAGTGAGTTATCCAACTAGGTGCAAAACAAGTATGCTTTTCATATCATCTTGATCAAACCCTATGTTGGGGACATTGAAGACGATGAGATCCTTCTGATCCCAGAGCATAGATCCTCTTCAATAACTTCACCATGGGAAGACACGGAAAAACTAAAAAAATGTACCATCTATTGATGCCAAATGGATGGATAGAGCTATGTTTCAGAAATTTCCTGAGATCTTGGATGCTTATAAGGAAGCATTTCAGTTGAGGACAACAAAATGAAAGACAGAGGGAATGTCACTCCTCAGCAAACTTGTATCCACCTACTTGGTAATTCTTTTTCTTTTATATTTCAATTTTAATAGCATGCTTTGCAATGTAGATGAAAGTTTTCCTATAGTTTCAGTTAGGTCGTGGGGGCTAGGTCTAGCATTTGAGGATGGACCCCCTTGTGTGGGGTTATGAGTATTAGTGACCTATAAGAGTGTTGCCTTCTCTTTGAGAAAGAACATCAGAATATCACACCCCACCCGGGACCAATCAAATGCACAGATTGTAGACCGACCTAGCAACCATCCAAGAGAATGTTCTCAGGGCCTTGGGTGTGAGCCAAGAAACATGCCAAGAGGTATGAAGATACAAGATAAGACGACAAACAAATACTCTATCTGTTGGGGTCAATATAGCTCAAATGTTGTTTTAGAGTATGCCATTGTATAGGACTATCTGCTAGGACCCCGCCCGTGAAGTCAGAATTCAATTATGACAACTTTAAAAATTTAGGGTTTTGGGTGACGTGGCAGCCATGGCAGCCCATGGGACACATGGCAGCCTGTGGGGACATATGGAGGACCATGCATGGACCATGGCACCACTTGTCACTGTAGGAACTACCGCCCCCATGCAGCCCACCAAAATCCAAAGGAGGCCACGTCACAATCTGTGACGTATAATTTTCTCTATACCTTAGACTTATGGATGGTTTAATTAATGGACACTTGTGGAAGGGTATGCCCTTTCGACGGGACACTTCCTATGAGGCACAACCCTTCACAAGAGACATTCTATTGAAGAGACACTACCATTGTAATGTACCCTCTCATCAAGGGTCACACTCTTCACAAGGGGTACACACCTCTTCATGCACATACACTTTGGAGTACAAACCTTTTCATCTGTGACTCTTCACTCTCTATATAAGAGAGGCCCAACTATATGAATGACACACTACAGACACTCAAGCAATACAAATATTCCTTGTTCTCTGCTATTTCAGTCTCCTTTCTGTTCCTTAGCACATTTCTAAATATAGTAAATCTAGGATTTCTTACAGTGGTATCAGAGCAATTTTCGCTCCTGCCTGTAGGAAATGCCCCCACCTTCTAGCGCCTATCTGATACATCTCTTTCCGCTAGAAGGATATCCACGCACATTGTGCATGGAAGAGATGGAGAGAATGAGTGTAAAAATTTTTAGCGCCAACCCCACCTAAAGTCATCAGTGCCCTCTCCATCTCCCTCACATCATGAGTTGATGTGAATGGACACGACAAAAATCGTGTCTTTTGATGTGCTTGGGCTGTCCCAAAACCAAGGGACGCACCTTTTCATTATCGGACACACCTTTTGATGAAGAGTTTTTGACTCCTCACCCAAGGGACACACCCCATCGTGGAAAAAAAAAGGACACATCTTTTCGTGTTGGGACACCCCTCTTTAAAACAGGGTTACACCCCTTCATGAAAAGGTACACCTATTCCAAGGGTCATACCCTTAGAATAGACACACCTTTTGGCACCAAGCACCAACCTACAATAGGGTGCCTAGAGGGCCTAAAAAGGGCAACCAGCCCTACACCCAAGGCCTAACCCTAGACAACCCAAGGGTTCTCTAAACCCACATTTTAATATTTGGTAACCACCACCCAGCAATAGGTGCACGAATCAAAACGCGATTCCAGAAATCTGTTTCACCTATTTTCTGCCGTACGTGATTGCGCCATCTTCTTGCAGCCAGCCGTGCCCTTCGTCAGGCCTCTAGTTCTTGATTGCCTGCGTTAGCCGGCTCTTTTGCATACCTGCATACAAGACCTATGGTTCGAACAAATCCCCTTTGCAGCCTCTATTGTCATCTTGCTGCTCGGATTTCTGCAAACAAGAAATAGGTGCTAGAAATTCACCATCTTCTTCTACAGCAAATCACTTCAACCAGTCCATCTTTTTCCAAGATCTCGCCTCTATCAACAGATCGAGCCCCGACTGGTTGATCGTGCTATTGCTGGCGACATATTTCTGCCCACAACCGGACTGTTTGGTCACTGAATCGCCTCCCTCTACAGCAAACCCTAATTTTGAAATCTGAAACCTGATTTTTGTCTTCTACCAACTCGACATCAGGACCTCCTTCAACTGGCAATTGATGCTGTACTCTTTCCAGCCCGAAGCCCACCGCTAGTACACGCTTTTCAGCACAGTCTGGCAGCTCTAATCTATGCCAAGTGGATTCTTTCCATTATATTTCTAAGGATTCTCTTTCATATTGTTATTTGCTGCTCATTATCAAATTACAGCAAATGAAAGCCCCCTCCTTAAAGCATGGAAACCCCTGGTAATGCCTCAGTCCCTTCAAGGACACCTTAGGCATCATCTATCACACAATATCGAGTTTAGATTGCACAACCAGCCCATTTCGGAGCTTTTGCGTCGTGGGTCTTCTGTGTCACGTGCCCTTCCAGTGACTTTGACCACATCCTATATCTTCTGCGTAAGGCATCTCAATTACATTACTTCCTCAGCACAATCCAGGTTGTGTTTCACAAGACACGTAGATACCCAGAACCCGATATTCCTCACGAGTTTGCTATCCATCTTTGGAGAGACTTTTACCCCTTAGTTTCAGCATCTCTAGGGTACTCTCCACCTCCTTCAGCTCCCAGATATCCTCCTGCACAGGTTTTACCTTCCCCAAGACAGTATTTACACTCTGAAGGCACTCCTCCTGGATATCCTCCACTCCCGACAGCAGCTTCTTATCCCTTCTCAGATCCATGGACTCTGCAACCTACCCCTGTACTCTCACGAGCAGTAACACCCACTTCGGCATCACCAGTGTTACCTCAAACAGGACCTCCTTTACTAGATTTCCACGGGTGGTTCCATCCTACCTCGCCTGCTCCCTCCAACATGAGCAACCTTAGGGAGCAGCCCGGATCTTCTTCCAGGAATGGTACAAACTAGAGCACAGGTTCGTGCTCTTCTCACAGGGACCTAAGATAAGCGACTCAAGTCCAAAAAAGACCCTTGAAGTCAACTTACAAGGTGAAGCACTACTTCAACTTCAAATTTCTCAGCTTCAGGACAGCATCTCCGACTTGGTCCAGAAATTCCAACAACTCCAGGATTCTCGCAATACCACACATACAGAGGACGACGTGATGAGCGACTCAAGGAGCAGCCTCTCCAGAGATGAGCGACTCAAGTCCAAAAAAGACCCTTGAAGTCAACTTACAAGGCGAAGCACTACTTCAACTTCAAATTTCTCAGCTTCAGGACAGCATCTCCGACTTGGTCCAGAAATTCCAACAACTCCAGGATTCTCGCAATACCACACATACAGAGGACGACGTGATGTCACCGAACGACTACATGGACTCGTTCCCACCAGAGGTAGAAAACACTGAACTCCGTGCCCTCTACCGCTTACTCCAAGCTTCCAAAACTAAAAGACTTGACATTAAACTTCCGAAAGCCTACACTGGTCAACGAAATCGCCGAACAGTTGACCAATGGCTCGCAAAACTACGCATGAACTTTGATACTGTTGACCTCACTGAAGGCAAAAAGATTGCCTTGGCAGCCCCCCTCCTCAAGGATACAACCTTCCTATGGTGGCAACGACACTTAAAGGACAGAAAAAGTGTGCTAACATGGGAATGTTTTGAACACGTGCTCCGTAAGTAGTTCATACCTGCCAATGCGGACTTCCAAGCATGTTCAAAACTCCAACAGTTGGAGCAAACGGGCTCCCTGTCTTCCTACATCTCTCAGTTCACCACATTGGTGCTGGAGATTGATGGTTTAACTGATGATGATTGCCTTCATGCTTTCATCTCAGGCCTAAATCCCTCGTTACGCATTGATGTCCTCAAAGCAAACATCACCACCACAGCTGGCGCTATTGCTTACGTAGAGCGCATTACCGATTTCCAAAACACAGGGAAGCATAGTTCTTATAGAACACAGAACTCTACTATGGCCAAGGGTGCTCGCCCTCAAGATAACCCCAAGTTCAGAAAAAACTCGGGTAATCAAGGTCAACGACAGTCTCAAGATCCCCACAAGTCTCAAAAATCGTATGCTGGATCCCAACAGAAGCACTCCTCCAAGGATCACGCCTCTTCTTCTTCACAAAGTCATGACCAACATCACCAACATAAAGGTGCGGCCACTGACAAGGAGAACAACTCCAGCACAAAAGGACTTTGTACCATCTGTACGGGCGACCATAGATGGTTCGATTGTCCCAAGCGACCAAAGCAAAATTCCAATATGGAACCTAGCACTTCCCAAACAGAAGATGCTATCCCAGCACAAGATAAGAAAGGCAAAGCTGTTCGAATGGCAAATACCATCCACATGAGCCTTGCCAGCAACCCCGAACCTTCCTTGGCCACTCAAGTACTTTGTGTCCAAGGATCGATTCGTGGAACAACGGTTACTATCCTCATCGACAGTGGCTGCTCTCATAACTTCCTAGCTAGTTCTATGGTCGAAAAACTTCGGTTGACGACCAGTCCTAGTCCCATGGACTATTAGATTGAACTCGCAAATGGGACTACCTTCTTGTGCAACACGAGGATCAAAAACTTGTCTTTTCGCATCCAACATTATACGGACAAGTTAAACTTCGACATCATGCCTCTTTCTTGGTATGATGTCATACTCAGACAACAGTGGCTCTATGACTATGATCCATCAATCAGTTTTCGCAACCATACTATCCAGTTTCTCCACAAGGGAAAACTTATTGAGCTAACTAGTTCTAGGGACTCTCCTTCAACCCTAGTTGCCTCTGCCCTACAAGTAAAGAAGTGGGTTCATAAACATCAAGTAAAGACTTCGCTTCTGTTGGTTACGACAGTAGAGGAGACACCAACATAGGCTCCTCCTGAGTACCTCAACCAACCTTTTTTCCAACGTTACCTGGATATTTTTCCACAGGAATTGCCAAAGCAGTTATCACCTCGACGACCAGTGGATCACCCAATCGAGCTTATTCTCGGCAGTAATCCACCGTCGAAACCTCCTTATCGGGTTTCTTACACTCAAAATGAAGAAATCCAAAGACAGGTGACCGAACTACTCGTGGCACTCCCAAAACACTCAGCTTGCGCGCTTCCTATGACCTTAGGTGGGCCTTGTCATCATGCCCCACAAACACACCTTCAAGCTGACCTCCCTGACAGCTGAAATAAGGCAGTGCTTGACCTCTTTGCTACTCTGGAAGGAAGCCAAGCCCCTTTGATCCATCCTCCTCGCTGCTCTGAAAGTCAGCCAAAGGGTGACGTCCGCTTGTAGTTGAACATATTTTCAAATTATCATGATGGATGCGTATTTTACAGCTAGTAATGAACTGACCTTCATGAAAGATTTGTTCTTATGTGTCCACACTTCTACATTGTTAAAATTTTAAAATCATGCTTGTTGCATGCGTGAGCTCTTGCGTCTTCTTGCTTCCTCCTACTTCGACCTTGTTTTCTTGCTCCCTTCAAGCTGATTTTTTTTTTTGCGCAAAAAGTAGTGCTAGTTATATTGCTTGAAAACAAGAGTACAAGAAGGCCTAAGGGCCAATGGGCTGTAATCACAAAACAGAAATAATTACAAGCCTCTCAGGGCATAATCATCTGAGTGTGGACAAACAACTACGGTGGGGGCGAGTAATGCCACTGAAGACTCTGAGCAGAGTGCTGGAAGAAAAGCTCTTGATGGTCCCAGTCGCGAAGGAAGCGCCGTCTCTTCTCCTTCCTTGCCCGGGAGTCCCCCTGAATCTGATCCCACTGACCCTTGAGTGTGTGAATGATCATGCTCCAGATGTCTGCTAGGGTCTGGGTAGCAGAAGAAGCCTGATCTCCTAGGGTCTACGCGCATCTGGAAGTCCAGATATGCCAGCCTACAATACTCCCTATGATCTCCCAAACTAGGTGCCGAGTCATCGCTCCTGCATCTGTCTCTGTCAGATGCCAGGGGAAGCTTTCCATGTATGCCCAGGTGGCCTACGTGATGAAGAAAACTGAATCCTGCCGAGAGAACTCGTAAGCCAAGTGATGTCCCATCTCGGTGCTGCACCAGCAAACGGCTCCCCAAGTGACCGGTCCTAGCTTGGGTGCAGTCCTCGCTAAGATCCCCATGACTCCCTTCCACACTGTCTGAGCATGCGAACAGCTCCAAAGGCAGTGTTTCAGGGATTCCTCCTCTCGAAAACACATCTGGCAGTGCCTCTCTTGCCCCATCTGCCTCAGCCATCTCCCAACTGGTAGCCCCTTATGGACCACCATCCAAAGAAAGTAGGAGATCTTCCTCGGCTGCCAACTTGCCCATAGAGTCTTCCAGAAAGTACGAAGAAAGACCAGAGATATCCCTTGGGCATACTAGCTATGTGCCTAAGTGGGTAGCCTGCGTTGGAGAGCCCCAAGAGCATGCCTACCGGTACGCGTGCTATATGAGAAGAAGGGGGTAGGGTTCTCTGAGGTCTCTAGTGGTGGCCAGCGCCACTCCCCTGGGTCCCACTCCACCTCTGTCAAGGAGCGGCCCTCCCAAATCCAGAGTCTCCAGTCCTGGTCCTGCACAATCAGGGGGTCTATATGCCACGCTTTCCCTTGCAGCCCTATGATGCGAAGGCGCTGCCAGGGAAGTTGGAGGTCGATCACGGTCTCTCTGCTCTGGAGACGGCTACCATCAGCGACGGAGAAGAAATGAATCGAGGAGTCCGAGAAAAGGCCTGCAACCACCAAAGGAATGCCGCGGGGTGTGAATTGCCCTAGCCACCTCTCATCTCCTGGGAGGAGCTGTCTGGTGATCATGGGAATCCTCCAACCTGCAGGAATGGCAGCATCGATCTCCGCTCGCCGAGCAAGGATCCCACGTGCCGTACCTACTGCTGCTGCCAGCTCGTCTGGGCCAAACTGGCTATAGACGTCCCTCCAAACCTAGAGCGAGCGCGCAGGCCCACTCGCCCAGAGCGCCCATGGGATATGGGATCTCTCTCCAAGTTGGCGACCTGTATCATATGTCACCTGGCTGCTTCAAATCAAGGGCTGTCTATCTATCTCCTCTCGGCAGCTGGTGGGGGGAACCTAGGAGAGGCTGTGCCGCAGCTTCCTCCAGACCGAGACGAGACTGCGGAGGAAGGGGGAGCGGGGCTGAGTCAGCAGGGCTGAAGTGAAAATCCACCGGATAGAAGGCTGCCAATCAAACCCTCTCTGGGGGATACACGCGCTGAGACCATGCTGAAGCAAGAGCTTCCACGTCTGCCCTCCTGGGGTCAGACCGTGGATGACTAACTTGCCAAGTAATGCATGACTCTGAAGTTCTGGATCTATGATGCCAAGACCGCCCTCTGTCTGGGGGAGAATGACCGTCTGCCAAACGACCCGGGCTCTGGTGGTGCCAGAACCGTTTGAGCCAGACCACAGAAAGTTCCGCACCAATCTCCTCAGCTGGGCTACGCACGATCTCGAGAAGCACCAGCAGGATGCCACATACCAAGCGGTGGCTAGAAGTACCTGATTGACCACAACGGCCCTGCCTGCCAGAGAAAGCCGAGCCGTGCTCCAGAAGGCTAGCTTCCGTCGTATGGAAGCTAGGACCGGTAGGAACTGCTGAGCCGGCGTGATATCTAGCCCTATTTGGAATCCCAGGTAGCGTGTTGTCTGTCCTCTAGGGATCCAGCGAAACCCTAGGAAAATACCCCACTGTGAGCTGGCTCTCGGATCCGTAAGAAAACCAATTGACTTATGCTAGTTGATTTTCGCCCCAGCGGCTAGGCAAAAAACCTCTAAAGACAGTCTCACTCGCTCCAGCGACTCGATATCATCTTGCACATACAGGGCCGTGTTGTCTGCATACTCGGAGTCCAGAAGTTCTGTATCGTCCCGGATGGGGAGGCGCATCCCTTGAAGACCAATGTTACGGGCTCGTAGGAAGTGGGTCATGGCCTCCGCAAAAAAGAGGAAGAGGTAGGGCGCAAGCGGGCAGTCCTGACGTACCGAGCGCTCGAGGGTGAATCTCTCCCCCATCCTGCCACTAATGATAACCCGGCTGGAGGCCGATCTGTAGAGGCTGGCAATACCTCTGATCCACTCGTCTGGAAAATCGAACCGAGAAAGTGTGCCCTCCAAGAAGGACCAGTCTACCCTGTCATACGCCTTCTCAAAGTCAAGAAGGAGTATGGCAAGGTGCTGGCCACTATGCCGGGCCCACTCCATCGCCTCTGAGAACATGAAGATGTTGTCCAAAATGCTGCGATCCTGGACAAAACCAGTCTGGGTGTCATGGATCAGGTCATGTAGCAGGGGTCAGATGCGGTTACTGATCATCTTGGCGAGGATTTTATAGGCAGTTGGAAGGAGGGTGATAGGGCGCCACTCTCTCATCTCCTGACGGTCCCCCCCTTTGGGGATGAGGCAAATCAAGCCTGTCGCAAGGCTCTCTGGCATCTGTCCGTTGGAGAAGATATGCTGGAAGGCTGCGAGGAAGGGCTAGTGAATCTGCTCCCAAAAGGTGGTGAAGAAAGCTCTAGAGAGCCCATCCTCACCTGGGCATTTCTGCCCATCAATATCGCTCACAGCATCCTGCATCTCTGACACGGTCAATGGGGCAAGAAGGGTCTCACTCATGCTAGGCTGCACGAGCGACGGCGTATACCTCCACACCTCCTCCCTGCAACGGCGGGCACGAGGGTCTGGGGGCTCCTGCTGGAACACGGATCTATAGAAATCTGTCGCCAAGTCCCTGACCTCGTCTGGATCTGTCCTGACACTACCATCCTGCGCCCTAAGAGTTTGCAGCTGTTCCCCTGCTGACCTCTGGCCATGAATCCTGAAGAACTCTGCACATCCTGTTGCCTTTCCTAGCCCAAAAGGACTTGGAAGCGTGGAACGAGAACTCTGAGCATCGCTAGGTGATCTCCTCTAACATGACTCGGGCTCTAACCTCTTGCCGTCTGAGCTCCTCGGAGCCTGGAGAAGACTGTTGCATCTGCTGTATCGAGGCAAGGTCACGTCTGAGACCCCTCTCCTTCGCCCACCACTGCTGTTTTGCCTGACCAGAGTCGCCTCCTGTTGACATATGAGACTAGACTCCGCAAGAACCTGAGCTACCTGATCTGCCATATCCCCCATGGGGTCCCAATCCTGCTCCCACAGGTCCATTATCCTGCTGCGAACCGCTGCTCTGGAGTAGATGAAGTCTGGGATCCGGCACGAGCGGGGAGGTAAGGAATGAGAGGCTGAGTCCAGGACTAGAATGATTGGGGCATGGTCAGAGAGGGTCGTCCTTGGAACCACCCCCGACTCTCCACCTCTTCCTATCGCCCAATCACTGACATAGAAACAGTCCAACCGCTCCAAAAGTTTGCCTCCCTCCCTCCCTCCTGTAACCCCAAGAGAAGTCCAAGCTCCCTGCCCATCTGCAAAAGGAAGGCTCCCTCCAATTGTCCCGACCTCCCACAGTGAACAAGAAGGAGTCCCATTCCGCCTACTCCGTCTGAGCTATACCGAGGAACTCTGGGCCCCGTCCTTGCTAATCCTCTAGAGCCTCAAGGTTATTGAAATCCCCTCCTACAATCCAAGAATCCATCTCTGGTAATAAGTCTGTCAAAAAGCTCTAGAGAAGCGGCTCTCCGTCTAAGGTCGGTCGGGGCATAGATATTGAGGATGCCGATGCGCGATTCCTCAATATTCAAGCCTACCCAAAGCGCTCGTCCTGGGATCAAGGTGCCAAAACCACACACATGTTGAACTAGAGAAGCGTCGATGGAGGTACAGACACCTCCGCTCCTCCCCTGCTCGCCAATCGAAGGTTCCCAGTAGGTGTGGGAGCGCCCTGTGAGGACCTTCCCACACTTACTGGTCTAAGAAGCCGAAAGCTTGTGTTCCTGTAATAGGAGCACATCTACCCTTCCCACCAAAACTGGCTGGAGCTCCTGTCTGAGCACCATCTTCCTGGGGCCGCGGGTTCCTAATGAGTGGAACCCGTTGACGTTCCAAGAGATAATGCGTATACTCATGAAGAGGAGAGATGGGCCACAAACAGCTGTCTGCTTGCGGTCGATGTCAAGGTGGTCGGAGGATGTCCCGTGTGCAGACGAAGGCGCTTCTGTGAAAGTTTCAAAGGACAGGCCGGATCATCGAACCCATCCTTTAAAACCTTCAACAGAGGGGAAAGGCCCTTCGTCCCATGGTGGTAAGCTCTCTCTAACCAACTCGAAGCCTCCGCCAGGTAAATACTGTAGAAGCCCGCTACCTCTGAGGTCCTCCAAGGGCGGAGCCCTTCCGTGTAGATCCACTCCAGAGGCGGTCGAATGATGACCAAAAGGCGGAATCGTTTGGCGCTGTGGCGCCATCTCAGACGAACGTCACCCTCCTTCCACTGCTGCTGAAGAAGCTCCGCTGCTCTGCTACCAATCCAATCCTGTACCTACTCCTGGGACTAATCACGAATCGTCTCCCAAACATTTTCATTCGTCCATTGCTCATTCCCATCACTAGTGATAGTGAAGGAATAGCTAGGATCATCATGGGGGGCAAGGACAGACACCTTACCCTCTGCCCCCTTTCGGAGGAAGAAGATGCTGATGTCTAGGCATGCAGAGAAGGAGCCAATACCAGCTACATCCAAGTAATCCCAAGGTCCTGCTCAGTAGAACTCCAAAGGTAGAGCTCTAGGAGCTGCCTTTGGGTGGGGGGACGAAGATGAGGAGTCAGAACCAGAAAGAGGGGTGCTGGCCGTCGAAAGAGCTAGAGTGGTGCTGGCCATTTGCGGAGAAGGGTCTCTCCCCTCCACCGGGCCAGGGGGGGTAGGCGCGGAGGAGGTCTGTGCTAGCTTCGGGGCCGCAGGAGGAGGGGTGGATTCCCGCGGGATCATGCTCGAGGGAGAGGGGGGGCTGAAACCAAAGGTGCCGGGGGGGGGGGGGTCCCGGAGGGGGGGGGGGTAGGGGAACCAAGGAGGAGGGGGGCCTTACCGAACTGCTGCTGACTGGTGACCACAGGGGTCTCTTGCTGGAGAGGGGGCTTTTTGGTTATTGTTTTGTTTCCTTTCCGTTTCCTTTTGACCTCAGTCCAGCCTTCCCCTTCTGGAGGGGTTGTCGATGCCTGGCGGGGGGGATCCTGAGTTGCCTGGCTGGGGGCCATCGGAGGTTCTGTCCTCGTGAAGCGAGGGCAAGAGCGCGCCTGGTGCCCGAAGCCGTGGCATCTCAGACACTGATCTGGGCAACCACTGACCATAATGCGCTGCGTCACCAAACCTGTGTCCGTCTCAATCTCGAACTCCGAGGGGATACTCTGCGGATCTAGGACTGCCACTTTGACGCGTGGCACCCCTTGGGCTACTGCCGCATCAACGAAGGTGTCCTGCATGAGCCAGCCAAAGTGCGCCCCCAAGTCCTTGATGATCGGGCGAAGCTCTGTTGCGAGGTTTGGGAAGATCAGGGTAACTGGATGGCAAGGGATGCGGAAGCGGGCATCGAAGTCTGCTACACTAAAACCCCTATACCATGGGACCATAAGGATGATCTTCCCACCCACAAAGGTAGGGGACTGTTTGACCATATCGCTCGCAGCCTGTGCCGAGGAGAGCTTGAGCCAGAAGATATCACGTCCCATGAGTGCGACCTCCTTAATGTGGCTGTCCTCAAGGTATAGGGTGGACTGCAGCCAGTCCCTGATGTCTGCTCGTGAAGGGGCGTAGCCAATGACTCTTCCATAAACAGAAGTCTAGGAAAAGTCACTGGCGGCCTGCTTCACCAAGGAGACCTGATGCTCTGTCAGTGTTATGCGGTAGGCTGAAGGAGGGGGGGGTCCGTCTGGGCCACCGATTCCGAGCTTATGGCCGCCATACCGCACCGACAAACTGCGAAAGCTCCAAAAGGCGGGGGAAAGGAAATGGCAGAGGCGATGGAGGGAGGAATGGGGGCGGAGGCGGGGAAGGAAAGAAGGAGGGATGGAGGTGCACGAGGAAGCGGGGGGAGGAGAGGTGGCAGCGGGGAGAGAGAATGGCGAGGGAGGGGAAGGAAAGGAGGAGGGAGGGGGGGTGGCAGCGTGGCGCAGGGCGGGGAAGAGGAGGGAGGAGAGGCCGGGGTGTGGCAACGCGGCACGAGGAGGAGGCGGGGAAGCAAGGAGGAGAGGAGGGAGGGGATGGGGGGGGGTGGCAGCGCGGCGCACAGGTGGGGAAGGGGGAGGGAGGGAGGTGGGGGTGTGGTAGCGCAGCGCGAGGAGGGGGCGAAGAGGAAGGAGGGGCGGAGAAGGAGGGAGGGGCGGATGGCGGGCGGAGAAGGAAGGAGAGGCGAGGAAGGAAGGAGGGGCGGATGGAGGGTGGCGCAGCGGCAGCGTGGCGAGAGGCGGAGGAGAGGTAGGAGGGGAAGGGGGGAGGGGGCCACGTGGCGCGAGGGAGGTAGACGGGAGCGGGGGGGCTGGGAGCATTCGCAGGAGCTATCTTTATTTCAAGCTGAATTTTGAAATTGATCATAACTCGTTCCTGCCAAGGCTGCTTGCTTCACTGTTTGCTTCAATGTGTTTGCCTCAAGACCGACTATCACCCTATCTAAAAGGTGATAGTTGTTTTTTATGCTCTACGATGATATTTGAGGCCATGTAGCTGCTGTCTTCAACAGGATTCTGTTTTGTAGCATGTCTTCCTCATCTGGACTCCATTTCTCGGTCCATCCAAGCGAGCGTGTTACTTCTACAATGCTTTTTCCCTCTACATCAGTTTCGTTGACTTTTCAAGGGTGACATTAGGATTTCAGTTCAGCTTGCTATTCTAAGCCTTCCTTGCATAGTTCTAGTCTACCCACAGCCGCAATGTCAACTTCTATTAGTTTGTATCACATCTTCTTATGCGCTGATTGAAGGAAAGCAGTTTGGACTATTATGGATCAGTTGGACATCATCTGGCCCTGATGCCACCACAGCAAATCACTTATTCTTATAGCAATTCGAGCAAGAGGATGTACTTGCAATTGCGATTTGCCTAAAGCCATCATCTGGCAGTGTTTTAAAGAATTCTGCCTGTCCTAGCATCTTCTGCCTGATGCTTTGACAGTATGAGGTTGATTGGGTGATAGATTGAGCATACTGCCTTAGTTGGTGTTGTTTGAGATTCCTACAGTGGTTATCAACTAAACCTTGATTTCAGGAATTAAGATACTAACAGTTTGATGTGGATAATGATTGTGACAGTGACTTCGTGGAGATTGATGGTAGAACCTTGATTTCTGTACTTTCATCCCATTCATCGACTGATTTTTGGCATCATGCATCAGATATCCATGGTTCTACTTGTTGAATTTCCCAAGATGTTGTGGAAGAGCTCTATTGACATTCATTGTAATTTCCTCCTACTTAATAGGGGAGTGATAGTATACCTGTGTGAGACTAGAATATATCCAACAGTACAAATTTAGATTTTTTTGTGTTTTTTTTGTGTGATAGTAGTCTAGAATTCTCCTAGGGCTACTATTTGATTCCGTCTAGAGTTTTGGATTATTGGTATATGAAAAATATGCCAAGGCTTAGTTTTCATAGGAGGTGATCATTGTTCCTGCCCCATGTGGTGCGGCATTGTCTGTGTTCTGAATGTCTATTATTTTATAACCATGAGGATGATGAAAGTTATTGATGTTATCAATTTTCAGTTATATTTATTAATTTCAGGTGTTAATTAAATAAATCTCTTGAAATACACTTCAGTCAAGGCATAACTCAAATGTTTCTGATTTTTGCTGGACTTTTATGCAAGGAAAGAGTAAAGTAGTCCAAAATAAGTCATCTCCAACTCTCTGAGTGGACCATGTACCTTCTAAATCTTCTTAGGAGACCATTCATGATGATCAAGTCATCGACATGATAGGGCCTTGACCCGAGACGTGGACTCCTTTACGAATGCATACCCGTGTTGCTAGCTCTCAACGCAAGCCTAGCACACGTCTGTGGTGCATCCCATCAATGGAAATCAATCCAATAGGCTTGCCTGAAAGATTGTTGTAGCTGATGTGGTTTCTTATGCCACAACTTGGAAATTCCTGAACCATCCTAGACTAACAAGGCTATGATCTGTTAGATATGCTCAATGCCCCACCTTCCTGGTAACCACCAATGGTGTAAGGCCCCCATATGAGGAGAAGCCATGTGTGAGCCTAGGACACTGGATGGATCCTGACTTGCATGTCAGATGAGGTCTATCAATGGGACCGTTGATGGTAGAAAGGTGATCTATGTGTGGGCTAGGTAGGGTAGATAAGCTGGTAGCACAACGAGGCACATTGTCTTGATTGTGTGGGAGCCCCTTATTCTTGCTGGGGCCTGGTGGGGGTTCGGGGGCGAGAGCCCTCGAGGCGACAGTATAGGGAATATTCCCTGAATATTTCACGGACGACTAGTCGGTTCCACCGACTACGTTGATCCGACTACCGCCCTCATAGCTAAAAAGAGGCGACCTCCCCAGTCCATTGTACTAGATTAGATCAGATCTTCCAGCTAGTAGCTCTTTACCTAGTATCTGTCTAGATTGCCATCTAAGCTCCACTTTGGGAGCGCACGGGTGGATGGAGCCATCATCTGTACTGCATTAGTATTGAAGGAAAATTTTATTCCTCTCCAGTTTACTGTGTACTCTCTATTCTTTGTTCAGTTTTTGTTCCTCTGCGCCGTGTAATTTAACATGATCTCATATAACCTCCTCAATAATCCCTTGCGCAATGACCTGACCTAATGACCTAATGATAAGCTCTTGGTCATTGAATTCTACCTTCATCATGTGCTTTGTCAAAGCTATCACTAAAAGCGAATTCTTGCAAAGGTCTGAACATAAAGGACATTAAAGCATACCTTCTCTTCACCTTGTTCGGTAATAAATGGATGTTTTTCAATCCCATTGATTGGACACTAATTGCCATCACCCACAATCCTAAAGAATCCATATGCATAGCTTTCATGACCTTGAGCCAACCTTATTGTTCGACAAAATAATTTACTAAGATCTGGAATGAATGATCACCCTGTGTCTATCAACCAAGGGGGAAAAAGACTTCTCGATACCTTGTTGGGCTTATCCTTTCCTATTGCTTGATGCGAAAAGGGTGTTAACATCCTCTTCATAAAAAACTTCGACCTTGCTTCTTGCAACAGCATCGTCCCCACCTCCTCAAAGGTAAGAGCAGATTTGTACATTTTAACTTGGTGACAATGGCCAAGATACTTTTGAATGCTTTGTCATGTGTATCTTCCCAATCCAATACCTTGTCTAGATCTGCAGGTGTCACTCCTTTCCCAATGATTGTCTTGGGGCTATTTCCCCCATATTGGTAAGCTTCAAATCTTCCTTGCATCAAATAGACAGTACCATCCAACTTTCACTCATTACCAACGTTGAAAAATAAGAAACCAAAGTAAGAGAAAAAATTTTGGAAACTGAAAATGAAATGTGGCACTGAAACCAAGGTCTCTTTTCCATCGAGCAAAGGGTTTCCTTCCTTCACTAGTTGATCGAGACCACAAGACTTGCGCCTTTGGGCTGCGCTGTCGGAGAATGGACAGCAACCTAATGCTATTCTTGCAGTGGAATACATCAGTAAAGAAATCACTTTGAGATTACGTAAGCCAATCACTCAAGTCTCTCCAATCTCTCAACAAACTTGTACACAAAGAGAGAAACTGAAATCCATAGCAGAAAGAACAGCAGTAAGTAATCTAAATAGAGCTCCACAAAGATGTGACTGAAGGTCACAAAAGGCTGCAGGCATACTGAAGTTGTTGGGTTTAATGCTGGTGCATATATCCCCACTTTTAAGAGTTGCAAGGTATTTTGTAAGGTGTAATAGAAGGCCATAAGTTCTGCTTGCACAATGCATCCTTCTTTATTAAGCTTAATAGATGGTTATCACTGGTAATTTAATTTTGGAGTAGGCTTGTGTTTAAGCAGCAGATGGTCTTCTTGTAACAGGCCTTCACTTTCTCCATTTACACTTATTCCATTTACTTCATTTTCAGCTAATTTATTTATTATACAATAAATGAACATGTTTACTTTTGTATGAGTTCTTTATCTACATCAAATCCAATGGATTGGTCATTTTCATATCTCTTTCCATGGTTTGTACACCATGAGACCACACCAATGGTGACACATTTGTGAGAGTAGCTACAGTTGAAACTTCAGCCAACCACATCCATGTGACAAGATGTTGGGAGCTAGAGCATAGGGTGGACTCCACTTCATATGGACTGATTTCACAACCCCTAGGGTTCTCCAAGTCCATAAGGCTTTGGTATCTTACTTACTAGATCCCCTCCACCTGTTAGCTTGTCTCATGAGATTGGGATGCTTCACACATCCTGTCACAGGGGCGTGAAATTCTAAGTACTTTAATGTACAAGACTGTGACAACTTTGGTTTTAAAAGTCCAAGCATGGGCTTAATAATGTGTAATTAAACGCCGCATGGTGCCTAGCACATAAGCATAATTAATCCTTAGGCCCAAAGGCATTCCAAGGAATTAAAAGAGTGGTTGTTGGGAAATGATGATGTGGCATTTTTAATGGGCCCCCTAGAGGTCCATGTACCTTCAGTGGCCCCCCTAGAGTTCCAGGTGGCTCTAGTGCCTTCTACATGCTCCTTTGCCATTCTTGGATCTTCCTGGGCCTTCTAAACTTCACATGTGTGGTTTTCTCTCTCATATTCTCCCTTTGTTGAGATTTTGGACTAGTTTTTCAGCCTCCTTCAGCTGAATTCCGTTTTTTATCATAACTCGTTTGGATTGCTCGACTTCCCCTCTGCCTCCCCTTCGCAGTGATATGCTTTTCCCTCCGTGCGTTTGGTAGAATGGGCAGAGCTGAGCACTTCTTTTGCTGGTCGAATTTGCAAAAGTGGCTTTTTCTGGACCTTTTTGCTTCTACAGCCTCCTGAGCCTCTCCTCTTGCAAAGCTACAGCTTTTTGTTGAATTTCGAGTGGTCCCACGCGCTAAATGACTGGTTTTTCTCAATTTTGGAGGACTTTCCGGCGATGAAACTTCTCCAAAACCTTCTTAATGCATTCCTCTCTGAAGCACGCTTCTTTTGAGCCCAAGAACTCCTATTTCTTCACAATAGAAGTGCTTCTTTTCGCATTTTTCAGTGGAATTCTTGCTGGTCGGCTCTTGTAAATGCTCTTTCTTCATGCCTTTGCACTCCTCTTTGGCTGAGAATGCAATTGGGCATTGGCTACTATGTTCTCTTAGCGATTGAGGACTTGGTTCGAGTTTTCAGGGCTTGGTGAGTTGTGATTCTGCTGCTGCAATTTCTCTTTGTCATAAGCTATTAGTTGGCCTCGTGTGCCACTTCTTTCTTGGTTCACAGATGCCCAGGCAGTGCTACATGTATCATTCTTTGGTTGGGTACTTTGCTGATTTTATTTTGGAGCTTTGAAAAGCTTTGTGAATGCCATTTGGAAACCACTCAAGCTGGGGTGCAGTGTGATTGCATCTGGACAGCCAATGGAATTGCACTCGGAAAAGAGAATGCCTTTGGGTTGAGCCTATGGGTTAAGTGCACTTATGTGATGGTGTTCTATGCTTGAAAGCCTTGCGAAGGCTCAGTGAATTGGGGCTGCGTGCTCAGTTGCAGGGAAGGTCTCCCAGATGCAACTTGTAATCATTTCACTATGAAATATAAAGAAATACCGAAAGGGGCACCACGGTGTTTGGGGCCAATCGGGTGCACTTGTCTATGTTTGTTGAGCAGGGGCATTCTAGCCTCCATCCCTTTTTTAGTGGTTTTGTTTGTGAACAAATGGGTAAATGCCAAATGGTGATTGTGCAATGATTAATGGTTGTGATATATGCTTTGTGAGCTGTAAATAAGTACTAAAGTGATTAAAGGTTTAGTTCCACTGCCCTTTGAGTGATTAGAGGCCGGTCTCATTGGTTCCATTTGCCAGATACCACACACTCTTTCTCAAGAGGTGGGCCTTGGTAGTTTGGTGGAAGGATATGTTTGCTGCACTTTTTGACAGCTGAATATTACAACCATAAACATGGTGAGTACCCATGAGCAAGAGATCTTCATAACTCCTCAAAGGAGAAGGCAGGAAAGCCTTAATGATCCAGCTAGTATACAGCTGTAGGGAGCACAACAAATGCCTTTTGAGTAGGCCACACATGAAGCTACAACTCAGCTCAACAGTGATACTAGTTCTAGCAGTGAGTCAGATGATGCTACTATGTTGAATGCACAACTTGCAAGTGCAGTGACTGCTTTGACTCAGCTGACTCAAAAAACAAATGCCAAGAAGAAGAGGAAATCAAGAAAGCACAAGCACGGAAAGAGTGAGTACACACATGCATCAGCTTCTCATGGCAGACCGCACACTCATGTATCAGTTTCCCATGAGGGACAGCCATAAAAAATGGCTCAGAAAGTGAACTTCCAAGAGAGAGGAATCCCACAAAAGAGCACTTGAGAAAGAGGTACAAAAAGTACAGCCAGTGCAACGGTATGAACAGCCAGCACAAGGCCTTGGTTTGGGTACTTCTACTCCTCAAAATAATAATGTGCAGTCCATAAATGTGGCTCAGCCACCTCAGCCATATTTGAGGCAGCAACCTGAATATTTTGGTACTGATTCTATCTTTGATGCTATGTTGATTTCACCGCCAATTGGGCATAGAAAGCAAGCCATGTATGACAATGTGGGAATGCAACCAGGCATGCAAGCCACAGCATATGCTCCCATGCCTAATGTTCAGCCAAGCATGGCTCTCCCTAGTGAAGGGCATGCTGCAAAAATACAGCCATCTTTGGGACAGCCAATATCAAATGTATATAAAGAATTTAAGGATGGTGGTTCTCATGTCAAGTTTGAGACATATAATGGAGTACAGGACAGGTACAAAGCCCTCACATTCCTTCAACAGTTTGATGTTGCATTTCTTGGGGGTTTGGATGAAACGAACCTGTTCTATCTCTCTCTTGGTCCAACTCAATCACGGGCGATGGCATATCGTTATTCCACCCAGCCTTGCTCTCATGGATCGCATTTTCAACACATACGTCAATTTTGCCTCTCATGCCTATCCACAAAACCCACAACTCCCTAGATGGTTCCCTCTGCCACATGTCATCATTTTAGCCCTTTTCTTGGTATACCATTTACCCCTCTCTTGGGGCACAATTAAACCATTTGCCCCTTGGCATTATTACATATTTAGGTGCACCTAGGCCTTAGCACTCAGAACCACCTAGTCAATGCCATTTCACCCTCACCTAGGACCTTGGCAGTTACTTCTCTTGACCATTTTATTTACGCACATTAAATATTACAGAAGTCGGTCATCTAAGAGAAAATGCCCACCGATCTTTCCAAGGTCATGCTATCTCGGATAGAGCATAACATTCCTTCCCTCTTCAAGCATCAGCGTCCTCGATGATGAAATCTGGGAACACTCTCCGTAATTGGTATACGGATTTCCAGGTAGCTTCCGATAGAGGTAGACCATGGGTATCTTCCGATTTCGTATTTGCATTGTTCCTCGGTCCACGATTCTTGTTGGTTTGCGCCTCGCATTATCCTCTATCTCCTGAAACAAAACCACACCTTCGATTAGTGAGTCAACAGTATGCAAAAATTTCTTTAAGCGCGAAACATGAAAAACCGGGTGCACCTTACACCCCTGTGGCAATTCTAATTTATAGGCTACCTTGCCTATTCTCTTTAGAATTAACCACGGCCCACAGTATCGAGGTGATAACTTAGCACACTCTCCTGAAGTTAATGACTTCGAGTGCGAAGGAACTTTGAGACCGGTTTTCATCCTTATACACAGGTTTTCATCCGCATACACATTGGCTCTATCCATAGCCTGGCGGATATTAGCTCTTGCAAGTGCTAGCATCTCGAAATATATGTCTAATAAACAAATCCGCTACTTGCGGGGCACTAACAGACTCTCTAGTCGGAATGAAGTGAGCCATCTTGTTTAGACGATCAACCACCACAAGGATAGAATCATACCCTCCTTGTGTTGTAGGCAGCCCTACAATAAAGTCCATGGAAATACTCTCCCACTTACTTAGTGGTATTTCCAAGGGCTGTAAAAGTCCGGGTGGCTTCACCCGCTCGGCCTTACTTACCTGACACGAGAAACGCCGTGTTACATATTCATGAATATGCTTTTTCATCTTTGGCCAAAAGCAATCTCGCTTCACGAGATCATATGTCTTCTCGACTCCTGGATGTCCCGCACATGGGCTATCATGGCACCGTCGAATGACTCTCTGCCTGAGACCATTCTGACCAGGTACTACAACCTTGCCATTTCTTTTCAGCATACCATCCCTTATGGTATATTTTGCATAAGTTTGGCCTTTTCTGGATGCCAGGTCATCCTTTACATTTTCTCCGGGTTTAAACACATGAGCCTTAGGCCATAGGCTCTGGACAAACTCGTCCACCTTTGAGTTTCTCTGATCTCGGTCATTAGAGCACTCTCTAATACCGTGAAACTTAGGTTGTGCATAATGCGAGACAATGCATCAGCCACCTTATTATTCCTTCGCCACCCCTCCTGTTGAACTCTGTTATGCTGGGTTTTTTTTTTTTCGTTTCGTCTGCTATTACATAAGCTATCGCCTAGCTCCACCTTCGCTTGACTCCACGCACGCGCACGTCAGTGCTTAGCAAAGCCCGCAAAGCCCATCCGTCAAGAGTATGCCATGCTGTCGTAGCACACCGCCAATCTGCTCCGCTAACTTTCCCCCCTCGTCAACTCGCATTCTACGCCTATCGTTCGCTATCTAGTGAACACTCGTTGAAGGTCTCCCTCACAACGAACTCAGCCACCGCGCTATCATCATGCTCTGCTGTTCATCATCACGAGCAACCGAATTCTCCCTAATCTAGACCGCTCCAGATCACGCTCTCCCTTTATCAAGCCGCTCCAGCTCTTGATTTCTACCATAGGCTCTGATACCAATTGAAACGAACCTGTTCTATCTCTCTCTTGGTCCAACTCAATCACGGGCGATGGCATATTGTTATTCCACCCAGCCTTGCTCTCATGGATCGCATTTTCATCAGATACGTCAATTTTGCCTCTCATGCCTATCCACAAAACCCACAACTCCCTAGATGGTTCCCTCTGCCACATGTCTTCATTTTAGCCCTTTTCTTGGTACAACATTTACCCCTCTCTTGGGGCACAATTAAACCATTTGCCCCTTGGCATTATTACATATTTAGGTGCACCTAGGCCTTAGCACCCAGAACCACCTAGTCAATGCCATTTCACCCTCACCTAGGACCTTGGCAGTTACTTCTCTTTACCATTTTATTTACCAAGATGAGGAAGGTTGCCACATTTTTGAAAGGCAATGCACTTAAGTGGTACATCAACCTTATGCTTCATGGAGATGCACCTGCCACTTGGCTGGAATTTAAGCAAGTGTTCCCTTCTACTTGGCTTACTCCAACTTTTGAAGTTGAAGTACTTTCACACTGGCATGACTTGTCATACAAACTTTGCAAGAATCTTGATGATTACACTAAGAGGTTTTGGGATGTTTTGCTGCCATTGAGCTCTTACAGGCATGTTTCTTTGAAAGAGCAAATAGAGAGGTACTATTGTGGATTGCCTAGTGAGCTACGTGATTATTGCATCAAAACCAAGGTGGGTTCTATGACTCAATTAATTGAGAATGCAAGGACAGCATATGCATGGATGCAAGAGAAGAATTTGGGCTTTATGGACAGCACGAAAGAAGACAACAAACGGGCTGCCAAACACCAGGATAAGGACATCAAATCTGAAAATAAAAATTATGGCAAACAACCGTTTTAAAAGGGAGGAAAAGCCCAATTCAAAGCTGGTCAAAGGCGTGGATAGCCTAATAAATAGCCCCGTACCAAGTTATCTAATGAAGAGAGAAAGTCACTCATGGAGCAAAACAAATGTTTTATATGCAAAGGAGAGGGACACCGCTCTTATGATTGCCCATCCAAGAAAAGAGATGATGATAAGAATGGTGATAAACAAGCTGATCGGAAGGGCAAAAGGCCTAAACCTTCCGCAGGACTTCTTCCAGATGTGATTGGGAGTTTGCCACATGCACATGATGAAGAGGAAACGAAAAAGACTGAGATGTGCAAAGCATGGGGAAAAATCAGAAATTAGAATTGTTTGTTTTTCTTTGATTTTGGGGCAAAGACGAATTTCATAACTCCTCATATGGCAGGAAGGCTTGGTATCAAGCCTGAGGAAATGGGCATGTGTGATATGGCCAATCCTGAACTCAACACACCTGTCACTCCTATCATTGGCAAGTTGAGGATGCATATCCAGGGATATCAGGATGCAGAGGACTTCTACATTATGCCTTTGCCAGAGTGTGATGCTTTGCTTGGGATGCCTTGGATGTACAGGGTGGGGGCTGATGTGCAGATGAGGAACAATAAGATTTCTTTAACTCATAGAGGCAAAAATCATGTACTTGATGTAAAGTTGAAAGGGGAGTCCATCCCTGTAGTTTCAGCTTCTTGTATTTCCAATGTAATAAAGCGTCATATTTCAGCGTACTTGATTTTTGTCAAAGAGGACAGCCAACCAATTCAGGAAGGCTCTACTCTTTCTGCTTTAGATAGAGAAAGAACTGCTTTTATTTCAGATTTTCAGGATTGTTTCTTAGATGCACTTCCTCAAGAATTACCTCCCAAGAGGCCCGAGGATCATCAAATTGATATAATTCCAGGAAGCTTACCGCCTAATATACCTCCCTATCGTGTCAGTAAGGCACAACAGGAAGAGATAATGTCACAAGTGAAGGAACTCTTGAAAAAGGAATTAATACAGCGAAGTAATTCTCCTTACTGTTCCCCTGTGTTGCTTGTGCAAAAGAAGGATGGGAGTTGGAGAATGTGTATTAATTATAGGGCTTTGAATAAAGTCACAATTAAGAACCGCTTTCCAATTCCACGCATTGATGATATATTGGATCGGTTGGAAGGTTCCTCAATGTTCAGTCATATTGACCTTAAAAGTGGATACCATCAGATAAGGATACGGCTTGAAGATGTCTACAAGACTGCCTTCCGCACTTCCTTTGGCTTATATGAGTTCCTTGTGATGCCTTTTGGTTTGACTAATGCACCTACCACTTTCAATAGCATGATGGACATAATTTTTAGATCACACAAAAAGTTTGTGGGCACTTTCTTCAATGACATCATTGTGTTCTCTAAAAATGAGCAGGAGCACAGGAAACACCTCACTATTGTGTTTCAAGAGTTGAAAAGACACAAGCTGTTAATAAACACCAAGAAAAGTGAGTTCTTTATGCATGAGATTCATTTTCTCGGTCATTTAGTGTCAAAGGATGGAAAGATGGATCCTGCAAAAGTTAAGGCCATAAGGAGTTGGGTTCATACTATCGGAGGTTTATAAAGTACTTTGCAGAAATTGCTTCTCTCTTGCATGCTTTACAGAAGAAAGCTCTACCGTTGCGGTGAGGACCAAAGGAAAATGTAGCTTTTGTTTTGAACCCGTTATTATCTTGCCAGATCTTGCAAAACCCTTTGCTGTAACTTGTGATGCATGTGGGAATAGCATAGGAGGCACTTTGATGCAGGATGGCAGAGTGGTTGCATATGAGAGTGAGTTCTCAAAGATGCTGAATTGTACTTCTAGACATACGAGAAGGAAATGTTAGCAGTGATACATGCTTTGACCACATGGAAACATTACCTTCTTGGAGCTGATTTTTATGTGCAGACAGATCATCAGTCACTTAGATATTTTCTCACGCAGAGAAAATTATCTGAAAAGCACATGAGATGGACTAACTTTCTCTCAATGTTTCATTTTCAAATTGTACATGTGCCAGGTAACAAAAATGTCGTGGGGCTGATGCACTTTCCTGGAAACCACAGCCTAAAGTAGTCTCCAAGAAACCTAGTGTTTCAGCAGTGAGCATTGCTTACAATAATGTGTTAGATGTGATGAAAGATCAGTATGTTAATGATGCTGATTTTTCAGCTATTTATGATCAGCTTTTTGATGGTCAAAGGCATGATCACTATATGTTGAAAGAGGGTTTCACTTTGATGCATGGACGACTCTATGTCACTGATTAGATGCGACAGAAAGTCATAATGGAAAGTCATGCTCCTCCATATGCAGGACATAGGGGAATCACATCAACAATTACAGCAGTGGAGTAATACTTTTATTGGCCATCTTTGAGGAAAGATGTGGAAGAATATGTGAGAACATGCATGGTTTGTCAGAAAGTAAAGTTTGATAGGCAGAAGGCACCTGGGTTGTTACACCCTTTGCCAATTCCGGATAGACCATGGCAAATCATAGCTATGGATTTTGTGTTTGATCTTCCACGTACTCCTACTGGACATGATGGATTGTGGACAATAATTTGCGGGTTTAGCAAACAAGCCCACTTTGTGCTAGTAAGAAAGAAAATTACAGTAGATCAAATGGCCAAATTGTTTCTACAGCATGTCTTCAAGTATCATGGGATGCCTATATCCATAATCAGTGATAGAGATCCGAGGATGACCAGCCTCTTTTGGAGAGGGCTGTTTGAAAATATGGGCACTACGCTGAATTTTTCGTCATCTTTTCACCCTCAGTTTGATGGACAATCGGAGCAGGAAAACTCTACCATCTTGGATATGTTTAAATGCTATGTCTCAGACCACAAAAGCAAATGGGAGCATTATTTGCCTTTGCTGGAATATGCTTACAATAATACAGTGCACACATCCACAGGTAAAGCACCTTTTGAAATAGTGGAAGGTGCCAGGAAGATACCTCCCATTTTCCTTACAAAAGAGAAAATCTTCAAAGCTGATCATTTTGCGGAAAGCCTTGAAGAGGCTTACAAGAAGATCAAATATGCCTTGCAAAGAAGTCAGGACAAGCAGAAAAGAGCAGTAGATAAGTACCGCAGGGAATTGGTATTCACAGAAGGAGATTGGGTTTTGCTGCGTTTTCAGAAGGCAAGGCTGAAAAATAAGAAAGGCAAGGAAAGGTTGTACACAAAGCTGAACATGCGTTACTATGGTCCTTTTCAGGTTTATGGAAAGATACGAGGTAGCTTACAGGCTAAAGTTGCCTCTGCATTGGAAGATACATAATGCCTTTCATGTGAGCTTGTTAAAGCAATATCATGGAGATGTTCCCGAGGATTTACCTGATGAGGTACAGCCTGAAGTGGAAGAACAGGATGAACTTCTGGTCCCAGAGCAGATTCTGGCACACAGAGATAGAAAGCTCAAGGGTAAAGTTATCCGTCGCTACTTGGTAAAATTTCAAAATTACCCATCACTTGATGTAAAATGGATGGAGGAAGGTGAATTGGCAGATTCACCTAGAATATTGCAGCTTTACCTTGATGCTTTTCAATTAGAGCCGACTGCGGTCTAGGCTCCTACAGGTAGTTCAGTAGAGCAAGCGTCTGGAGCATTACCTGGTGTTCGAGAGGGGGGTAGCACCTCCACTCCCTCAGTACAGACGGGCTCACCGTGATTTCATGAGGTCGCTTGATGACACTGTATGTTTCATCCAAGATACTGAGCTTACAGTATTTCTACTGTGAGACTTCATGATATTGATGCATTTGCTAATTAATTAGAATTAGAATATTCTAGATTTTAATAGTATTTTACCATACTGAGTGAGAATTTAGGCCTTGCTCTTTGCAAACCAGCCAGCTATCTTGCTCTTTTGCCATAGCCCATGCATCCCAAGTACATCTTGTTGCATCCCTTTCAACTGCGCTTTGTTCTAGAATCTAGAACATCCTGCAGCCTGGTGCATTTGTGGCACCTGATCTCCATCACCACTCACAAGAGCATATTCCAAGAACCTGTTCTTGCTTGAGCCTTGACCTTTGCAGTGTCACACCTTCCATGCTCTTTGTGCATACTTCCATGTTACCCACACCTGAGTTTGCCAGTTTCTACCTCTTACTTGTGCAGATCCTACCAGCACATAGAGGAGTGATTTTTGCACAGTTTGTAAAATTTGGCAGTTGATTGGACCTAGTGACTGCTTCCTGCTACCCTTGGGTGAATTGTGTTCGCCTAAAGCATTTCTACAATGATTGTGATTAGACCTGGGAGCATCACTTAACAAAGTTCCACTGTTCTGGCACCACCTAACATCTCTCTCTTGACGATCTCTCAGTTTTTGACTGGGGGGGGCATCTGTCGGAGTGTTGTGTCTGTGTTTGATGGAGGATTGACGTTCATACAGTGATTTATAGCTAATTTTACATTTTTGGATTAAGATACTGACTGAACTGACGTGGATAGTGACTGTGGCAGTACCTTCGTGGAAGAATGGTGACAGAATGTTGATTTCTACATTTTGAACCTCGTCTTTGGCTGAGTTTTGGCTTTCTCAGTTTCTACTACTTCCTGGCTTCGCCAGAATATTTTGTCATGCAATGACATCGTTTTTGTGTCCAATCTCTCTCTATGATGCAAGTCTTTTTGACATTTTGTACTTGTCCCATAGGCCCGCAAGGTCTCCTGTGGACGTTAATCTGTGTGTGTGTGTGTGTGTGCCTGTCTGTAGAAGAATCCCCCCCCCCCTCTCATCCCCTGGAACATGCCCAAACTCATCCTCTAAAAACACAACACCATACTTGAGAGGAGAAGGCTAACAAAAAAGAGCCCACATTCTCTTCATTCAAGCTACAACTGCTTGTGAAGACTATACGATTTCATTTTAGTGTCTCCCAAAAGATCATCCAGGTAAAAAGAATTGCTAAGACAATCTCTTTTTATTTTTTGTTTTAAACCATGTGTCGATAATGGAAGTTATTGTTGTTATTTATTTTCAGGTCCAGTACCACAATAGATTTATAATTCGTTGTCTAAATCATTGATTGCTTCGAACTCAAAAATGAAGATTTGCCACAACATGAAAATTTTAATTTCAAGTGTTAATTAAATAAATCTCTCGAAACAAGCTTATGCTAACACACAACACTGACGCTCCTATTCAAGGATGATTTAGGAAATATTTGTCATTGAGTTACCCTCTCTTAATCTACATTGGATGATCAGGAGATGTTTGAGTTACTTCTTCTTACTCTACCTTCACACTAGGGAAACACGTCCCGGACATACAAAAGTGGGTTTAATGACAAAATTTCGACGTAGAACCAAATGTCAAAGGGTACAAGGCAACACATAGGCGCCACTACTCGCACGGCCTGAAATATCCCAAAGTTGTATCTTAGCTTCGGTACACATCAGGGTTGTGAGATATATCTTCGAGTTGTCTGGAGAGTAAAATTACATTTCAGAAACTTTAAAGGCTTACATAATCTGGATGAGAACCCACCTTTGCAGTAACATTGGATACGTGATACACGACCTGTTGACCCTGGAGAGGCAGCAAAGGGGTCATCCAAGAGCACAATGCTCCAGGAGATATCTCCTATGAAAAAACTTTGGATTCGCTTCCGTTCCAATTATCAATCATTGAGTCGGCCGCTCCGTGTAACCGTTATCTTTGAGTAAGGCCTGTTAAAACCTCGTTCAGCTACGACGGCCCGTGTGTCCCCAATAAGTTTCGCTGCCCTGAGAAACAAGGCCAATGAAAGGCCAATGAGCAAATTTTCAAAACTCGTGGGACTTGAAAATGCAAACAAGCACAGAACCAGAATGCCCTTCATTGATAATGAAATCATTTCCTTGGATGTCAAAGGTCTTACTGAAAATAAGGGCTGCTGCTATTTTCTTGCACGACTTTAACGCTTTTCATTATCCGCAACACATCCATGCCCTCAATAACTTTGCCCACAACCAAATTGCTAGCGTCAAGTTGCGGCGAGTCCGCTGTGGCAATTGCAAACTCTGTCCCATTGGGATCAGGCCTGAGTTCCTCTTCAATGACTTCGAATTTTCCACCCTTAGCTACCAATTTGGTTTTTGGGGGCGGCTTAGTGACGTCTTTGACGACGACCGACACAGTCCCTGCTGTATTCTTGATTCCTGGGCATTTCCGATTGAGCGCATCCAGTTCTGGGATCAGAGCTTCAGCAGTTTCCCCACCTGTAAACTTAGGGGCGTCACGTTTTCCGACAGTTACATTAAAATTCCTCACGCCTGCATTCTGGATGTAAGTAGACGTAACTTTGTTGAATTCCTTCTTGCGGTAGCTAACGCCTCCATTCCCGACTGCAATCTCAGCGAATCTCTTTGCGCCGATCGGAACATCTTCACCGAACAAGCCCACAACAAGGCGTCCTACTGGCTCCCTGTCGATAGCGACGTCAAAGAATACCTTATCTGTGATAGGAAAGCCGCCGCAAGTGTTTGTCACCAGATCTTCTGCGAAGACCTGGCTTCCACTCAAATGGATGGTTGCGATATCCACCAGAATACTCTGCAAGAGCACCCTTCTCGGTAACGCAAATGACGGGCCCTTGGCATCAATCTGCTGGCTACATGCAATCTGTTTGCAAGCTCTGTAATGGTACCTGCCGTCAAGACTTCTTCCTGTCAATGGATTGCCAGGGCAACTTTACTGTGCGAACCAGGGCAGCACACGACCCAAGCAGCTCAAAAAATTGCAATCATCTGAGGAGATACAGCCAAAAGCAAGAGAAAGCAAAGGGTACTATAAGGTAGCTTACGACGCTCTCTCACTCTCTCGCTCTCTCCCTCCTCCTCCTTCACTCTTTGATGCTCCCTCCTGGAAAACTCTCTCTCTCTCTCTCCCTCCCGCTCCCGATAGAAGCTTCTTGCGTTGCAAACAAAGGCGTGAAGGCAAAGACATTACCGATGGAAGAAGCAAGGCTTGCGACATGCAGAAGGCAACTGCTGGCCAGGAAGGCAGACAGCCCATCGCGAGGCAAGCGTTTCTGCAGCCATTCTTTGAGAGGTTTTGGATAATGCTGTGTGGAGAATCCGGATATTGGTCCATTTGTTAAGGTGGATAATGTACATGGGAATCCCAAACAAGGAAACGAGGAGGACCCAAATGCCCAAAAGTAGTCGTGCACCTTTGGATCTAGTTTTGCTGACTCACGCGGAACATGAACACAGTTAACCAACTCACGTGGGCGTTATGTGCAATGTGTCCCTCAGAGAGACTCTTTCCCCAGTGCTGCAGCGTGATGCCAAGGGTGGTCGTTGTTTCGCACTGGTAGCCCCGTGCACCCGAGAGATGTGCCTCCAGTGGTGCCGAAATTCGGATCCCGCCAAGTTTGAACATTCTCGCCTCCCCCTCCTCCCGATTTCTCATCTGTGTGACTCTTTTTGGCAGCCCTTCGTCGTCTGTACGTGGCCTAGCACCCCTCCAAGGTCTAGCCTCCCTCCCACCTGTAGTTCCGGCTGCCCACACAAAGCCACACTGCCACCCGAGTTTCTGTCAATGCCTTTTCTCTTCGCCATGGCCAGCCGAAAGCAGGCCAAGCTCATGCTAATGTCTATGTTGGGGATGCTTACCATCCACCTCAGGCAACACCGAGATGTGCATCTTCATAACGCCATTCCAAGAAGGGTGACCTATGCAGCAAGGAGATTCGAGTAGTCCTCGTCTTTTCAACTCGCCTTCATGCTCACCTGCATGCTCCGTCGAATGAGAGAGACACTACTCGACATTCTCTCTCAACATAGTATGATCTCGGAGTTCTATGTGAAGCCCTGATCCCTCGAGTGGTGGAACCACTATGTCATGGCTACAGTGGAGATGATGCCCGATTCCAAGAAGTTTTCAGATTGTCATTGCAGTAGGCTTTGCTTCGAGAGCAATTACAACAAGGTGACATTCCGGAGTCTCTTGCAAGAGTGAGTAGAAGACTCATTCCGGTCGAAAAGCAATTGGCGATGGCGCCTCTGTGATTAGCAAGTGGAGCAAGATTGATTGAGATTGGTGAGCATTTTGGCCTTGGATCAACTATCTCCAAGCTTGTCTGCAAGTTCGTTGATGCATTACTTCTTTATCGTGCATGTTGGCCATGAAATGCCACACCCCTTGCAAGAGTCAAGAGGGGCTTCCTTGTCCAGTGAGGATTCCCAAGTTGTTGTGGAGGTATTGATGTCAGCCACATCACCATGGACCTACCTCAAGGTGAGAATAGGGATGATTGGTCTGATTGGAAATACTCTATGAGCATCCCTAGCATTGTGGATATGGATCTTCAGTTCATGGATGTCTTTGCGGGCTGCTGGCCAGGATCAACAAATGACAAATGAGTTTTGCAGAATTCATCATTCATGCTTTGCGTGGATGAAGGTGTTTATTGTAGCGATTCTTTTGTGGATGGTTGCTTCTCCATCCGTGAGTATATAATTGCCGATGGTGGATACACCCTTTGTTGGTGCATGATTCCATATGTTCTCCCTTGCACTGACCCACAAAAGCAATTCAACTTTTTTTTGTCGTCCACTCGCATGATTCCATATGTTCTCCCCTACACAGACCCACAAAAGCAGTTCAACTTCTTTCTGTCGTCCACTTGCATCGTGGTTGAGAGGGCATTTGGGAGACTCAAGGTAGTCGAAAGGAAGGGTCATTTGCCCTAAGCCAAGTAGGCTATCACGAGCTATAGTGGCTTGTTGCATCCTCCACAACAAGATGATAGACATGGACATGGACATGGATGAGGAGAGTGAGGCGAACGGATACCTCACCTGGTTCTTGCTCACCTAGTGAAAAGGACGAATCCCATTGCTCTGAGAGACTCTTGGCCACTTGTGTTTAGAGCGAATAGATTTCTTTTTATAGTTTTGCTATTGTGGGGATGAGCATTTTTCGAGCGAAGGAAAAAAAAAGCTTCCAACACTTTTTTAAGATAATAGCAGGGGTACAAGGGGATATCTACAAATAAGAAATTTTATGTTATGTAAAAATGAATGAGTGACTAGTTTGTATATTTTTATGATAAAGGGATCTAGTTCTAGTGAAAATAAAAGTGTAAAAACCATACTTCCTAAAGAAATACAATTTTTTAAATCTCTTGAAAAACATGCTCGGATAAACCTGCTCATAGGTTTTTGCTCGTAAAATTGACGCATCCCATATCCTTGTGAGAACTTTTTGCATCCTCTTAAGGAATGCCTCTTGGTGATGTTGGGGATCTAGAAAAGGTCAATGATTTTGGCTTAAGCCTTGATGGCAAAATTGGACAATGGTTAGAGCACTGGATCGAGAGGAGAAAATTAACTGGGACACATTGCAAAAGCCCTTCATGGTGGGGTTTGTGCCCCTAGTGGACCCAAGTGGGGCCCAGCTCTATGAGGTCAAGCAAAAAGAGATTAAATCTCTTCAAGATTACATTGCCCGAATCAAACACTTGAACTCCCGTTGTAAAACTCATGAGAGAATGAATGATGCACAACTGTTTCCATGCTTCCTCATAGGTTTGTGGGACTGTAAGCTTCATGCCCATCTTTTTCAACACATGAACCCCATGTCATTTGAATTGTGTAGCAAACATGAAAGAAAATGCTCAAGGGAAAAAGCCATAGGTGGCTTCATTTGATGTGTCCCACACTGGTACATCCGTTAGTGTGGGTGAAGCCAAGGAGGAAAATCAACTCACCAAGGGCATAAGTATAGATAATGTGGCCGTCAACCTTTTTGAATCAAATGAACCAACTACTTAAGGGAGGACAAATAAGGGAAGGCCCAAGTAATTCCCAGATATTACCAAGGCATGATAATGCATGGTGTGGGATCTATACTGAGAACCATTCCACCAACAAGTGTGCACTCTACTACGCCCATTGTGCACGATGGGGGAACCATGATACATTCCAATCTCATTATCCCAAGGTCATTCTCTAGCCAATGTACTAGCAACATCCACCTCTTACCTTACCTGCATCACCGAATTTATCCAACTAGGGACAATTAGCAATACAAGGAGCCACTACTGCCATCCAAGGGAAATTTAGGGCTCAAAATCTCCCATTACCCCCATCTATGCTGGGACCTCAAACACCTCCACCATGAATCACTCGTATGAACCAAGTCTTAGTGGAGGAACTACCTAGTAATTGGGAAGAGGCGGATCATGCCCTTAGTGAGAATACTTATGCTCAATCTGATTATAATATGAGTCAGTCCAATTCTATAAGTCATTATGTTATGCAAGACGACCAATATATCCCATCTACCAAACGGTTTCTGTCTCTCAAAATATAAGAGATATGAACACCTTGATAAGGAGACCACCGATTCGATGCTATATGTGTCAAGGTCCTCATTCCTTGAAAGATTGTCTCTACAGGGACACCCAATACACACCTACCATGGCCCCTTTCACAAGATCCATTGTGCATTGGGTGTGGAGTTGTACACCTCTAAAAGGATATCTCAATGCCGAGATTAGTAGTGCCAGCTACTACACCTAAGAATGCAAGTCTTAATCTTCTCAGCATTGAGAGAGGCAAGTGTCCTCAGTATCCTTAAATGTAATTACAAGGACCCAGGCTAAGGCACTCAGCAAAGAACTTTGTAAGCAGGCCAAAAGGGATAAGGCCAGTACATCCCATCCTAGAGAGTAAACAACAAGGGTGAAATTAAGATGGGAAAAGGTTCTGACAAGGTGATTGTCCACAATGGACTTGATGAGGACATAGCCACCTTTTCCACCTCATCCTTTTCTAGTCTCATCCGATAACCAATTCCATCAACCACCAAAAGAAGGGGATGACAGTTGGGGAGTGTTGGATCATAGGAAACCTATGACCCCGAAGGGTCAGGGTATTTGGGTGCTACAATAGAAGATACCAAATACTTTAATGAAATGTTGCTACCATGGAAATAAAATCCTCACCAACAAAGGATACGCACCCCTAATTACTTCTTTAAGGTCTAGGACTAGTCAAAGACACATCAACCCCCACTATCCCAAGGTACTCCTCCACATACACAACAACAAGTGATCCTACACCAATAGCTCTATAGGATGAGTTTGATTGCAGGGTGAATCTGATGACATCAAAATTTGATTGGATGAGTTTCTTGTGATCCTCACATGTTTGTTTTCACTTACTAACCTCACCCTTCATTAGCTAACTCCAAGTCTCCCTTCTCTTTTTATTTCTTCTTTTTTATGCTTAACACTAGTACCCACCCATTCGATCCTCTGAATGTAATATCAGTTTTGATTGAGAGGACTTCCCTACAACCCAAAGTGCTATAAACGTCTTCAGCCATAGACCTCATTTTAGGAGTTTTATGGTGTATTATCAGACTCCTCTTGATTTGATGACTCAAACAAATAAAGCTCCAGAGTGCTACAACCTTATTTGGCTTAAAGAAACTACCAAGCAAAGACCTTAATGAAATATAATCCATAAAATGGATTTCAAAAGAACTTCAATGTGGAGAAGCAAGACAAAATGTCATGCACAACTCTGGATGTTCAAACATGGCATGTCAAAGACATAGTTTGATGAGAATCCAATAAAAGTAAGAAAATATGGGACTTAAGGAGGGGCATATGCAAATACACTCTGCTAACAGTAACACAACTAGGATCATACATCAACACCTACTAACACCTTCTTCCTACTAACTTAAACCTTAGATTTTTCTTTTTCTTCCTCTTTCTTTGAATGGTCACAAGTACTTGACTCCATCCACCCAATGTCTAGCCATGCAATTACTTAGGCCATGCTGTGCCAATTATAGAGGAATCTAGTGCTATCAGATGAAATATCCATCATTCCAGCAATAATTCCACAACAAAGGATCTAGTGAAGCCCTATGAAGCACTGCAAACGGGAAAATTTCACACGTGCACACAAGAAACGATCTTCATCAACAACACTCCAACAACCATGACCTTGGTATGATCCAGGAGACTAGATCGAGAATAGGAAGGGGGCATGTTAACTACATTAGTTGGAAATGACATTCGATGGATAGTGGCAAGGCCCTAGAGCTAGGATTGTGCCTTGGAGCCAAATAGGCCCAAGCTGATTGTAAAGGATGAGGAAAGAGAGTGCTATAAAGGGAATAGGGTTGGCCCTCCCTTCATAAGGTGGCATAAAGCCAAATGGTTGACTTTGGTTTTCACATGTTGGTTATACACATTGGAATACAAGCTCTTCTTCTTCTCTTTGGAGTTGCCTCTTGTTCCCTCATAGTGCCTTTCGTGAATGCCATGTTCTCTTCTCCTCTTCCCTTTTTCTTCTCCTCCTCTTTCTTCTCCACTCCTCTCTTCTCTCCCTCTTTTTCTCCTTATGGATTCACGATTACAACAAGATGGGAGATACTAGAGTGACACTAGTGGATGGCATTTGCATGCATTGCTCTCAACCCATAGTATATTGGAGGAGTTCTCCAATCGACGTTCCTACAAGATCTCCATGACATGTGAGTCACCGTCGGACTACACACTCTCTTTTTCACATCTTTTCCCTCTCTTTTCCGCATCTTTTTCCGTCCTATTGAACCTCTCTTTTCTCCCTTATTCTCTCTCTTAACCTCTCTTTTCTCCCTTATTCTCTCTTTCCTCTCTTTTCCCGTCTCTTCTCTTTTCTCCTCTCTTTTCTTTACCCTCTCTTGTGTTTTCTCTCTTTCCCCCTCTCTCTTCTCCTCTCTTCCCCCTCTCTTTTCCCCATATTTTTTTCTCTTTTTTGCATCTTTGCCCCCTCGTGTCTTTTCCCCTTCCTTTTCTATCTTTTCATTCTCTTTTACCCTCTCTTTTTCTCTCTTTCCCCCCCTCTTTACCGCATCTTTTCCCTCTCTTGTCCCCTCTCTCTTTTCCCCTCTCTTGTCTCTCTTTTCCCCTCTCTTTTTTCTCTTTCCCCTCCTCTTTTTCACATCTTGTCCCTCTCTTTTTGGCTCTCTTGTCCCCTCTCTCTTCTCTCTTTTCCCCCCTCTTCTCTCTCTTTTCTCTGTTTTTCTCTCTCTTGTCCCCTCTCTTTTTGTGAGCGCACAACGAAAGCCTACAGGAAGGGAGAGAAGGAGCAAAACATGAGCCAATACTTTGGTGGGTGCAAGATTACCATAATCTTTTGTATGATCTTATATATATGTTTGAGTACAGCCAACCTTTCCACAGGCGCACATTCAACATATAGTAAACAAAGCCTTAAGAATACTTTAGTACGTAGAGTGTTCCATGAAGTGAAAGTGGATGAAGTGCAAAGGAGAAGCCGACACGATTGCAAGAAAATTAAAGGAGTTCATGGTCTGCACAACATATGGGGCTTGTCAAACAACCAACTGATTAAAACAAAAAAACTTTCTTGTTTCTGGAGCACGTGCATCATAGGGATCATGACGATTGTGAGAACATTGCAACTGCGAAGACATGGGAGCGAGTTCAAGTTTTCCCTCTACGTCTAGATGGAGTGACAAACAATGGAGAGACAAACGACTCGCCACAATTTGGGGAGAGTTTTGATGACCTCACTGATTGTCTGGAAGAGAGGGATAACTTTGCATCTGTCGCAAATTCTAGGGAGAACGAGGAAGATGACCCATACTGTCTGTTGCAGTGCACAAAACCTAAGTGCAAGGTTCAGGAAACATTTAAGGATAATTGAGGAACAACCTATGAGAAGTGGGATGTAGTATTCGGAGCTTTGTGGTACAAAAAAACATCCAAGAGAGGCCACAATTACGAACTGCTACATAAGAGTCCACAAACATGTGTGTACTCTCATCTAGTAAGAGCTATTAAGTTCTAGATGCAACCTGTGCCACAACAAAAGAAGGGCAAGTGTGTCTTCAAATTGCATTTAGACACACATGAGCACATCTTGGGGTGTCTTGGAGTGGTGGATGAGGACGACTGAGATAGCACTAAGAAAATGTATGTAGTCTCATTGCAGGGAAATAATATGTCCACTTGTCCTACAAAATGGAATTTGTATTGAGACTGCTTCTTTTTAGTATATCCCAAACAACCATAATGCTAGATTTATTAAATTGTTTTTGTAAATCCCAAATAGTAAAACCCATGCTTGTTTTTAGTATATCCCAACAACCACTGTGCTGGTTTCCCATAACAAATCCACACATCCTACAAATCCATTCATCTTGTAATAATAGAAGCAAACCACCGCGTTGGTGTGGCTGTTAATATCCTAGTGCAAATTAACCACTGCTGCACTGGCGATAACTTATCCTACACTAATCTTGCACTACTACCGTGTTATCCCTACACTACTGCCATGCTGTCCTAAAATTTGTTGCATAGTGCTATACTAAAACGGTGCCCTTTAGACTATTTATCGTTTCGTTAACCATTAGATTTAATCCCATGCTTGCTTTTAGTATATCCCAACAACCACTGCGTTGGTTTCCCATAATGAATCCATTCATCTTGTAATAATAGAAGCAAACCACCGTGTTGGTGGTTGTTCATATCCTAGTGCAACCAACCACCATGTTGGCGATAACTTATCATGCACTAACCCACACTACTACCATGCTATCCCTACACTACTGCTGTGCTATCCTAAAATTTGTTGCACAGTGCTAGTGCCCTTTAGACTGGTTATAGTTAATCGTCAAATTTCAACCACCGGGCTACTTAAAACATTTAAATACTAACACGAAAGTACGTTGATACAAAATCAGGTATTACGAGTACCATGAGAATATCCACAAGTTTAAGAAATGTATGCAAGATTTTTATTATTTCAAAACACAATGACATTTTTTTTTTTCAAGGAAATTCTAGACTCCCAACTATCTTATCAACCTCTCTATAGCAAGCATCTCCCAACGCTTGAGGCCAGTCTGCTGCATAATCATAGACCTCTTCACACACGTAGATTGTTGACTTATATGCCCATAATAAACCTTCCTTTCGATGGGGGTCCTCTTCATCATGCTCTTTGCGCTCTATACATCTTTGTGCGTCCTGCCAAAAGAAGCCTACATCATGAGCTTGATAAGTACCTTAAAGGAGCAGGAAAAATAATATCCAGGGAAATTAATATTCACCATCTATGCCGACTCCAAGTAATACACCCACCACTAAAGCATGTCCTCCTTGTAGCACTATTTTCCTTCTTCTTCTCTGGGTTTGTTTCTCCTGAGGATGCCATCCAATAGCGTTTTTAGATAGAACAAAAGCATTCCAAAGTCTTTTGGGTAGCCATAGATTCACAGTAGGTGGATCGGTGTACAGAGTTTTGGGGCTAGATTTCATAATGGGCTCTTAGTTGTGTCTGCACTACACTTAAATAGGGAGAGAGTTCATTGAGCCTGACCTTCTCATTCTTTAGTCTCATGTTAGTTGTCTAATCTAAATCTTTCGTCTCACATTAGTTGTCTAATCGAAATCTTTCGTCTCACATTAGTTCACTTATTCAAATCTTTCAGTCTCACATTAGTGATCTAATTGAAATCTTTCATCTCACATTACTTGTCAAATCAAAATCTTTCATCTCATTATTATCACCGCGCTGGTGTGGATCAAAGGACACTATCTAGTCACATAGCTAAGAAAACATTGCCCAAGTAAACTCTAGAGAAGATTAACAATTCAATAGATTACACACAGATTACAATCTCAAACACTCGTTTACTTCACATTACATCTCAAGGACTCCTTGTTGAGCTCCTTGATTGTAGGCTCGGCCCTCCTTGCTCCTTTCTAGAATGGGGCTGGTTCCAAAAACCCCTACCTGTCAGTTCTTGCACAATTCGGTGGAGGATTTTCAGAGTTATAGATCTCTGTGTATTCGATTTCGTCTCTCTGTTATGCATTTTTCATTCTAAGGTTTTGAAACCTTAGATTTATGCCACATGGCAGTTGATAAGTATTGACTCCCATTTCTCACTCATCAGTTGGGATTTTGGAGTTCTGGCAGAAGAGAGATATTTGCAGATTTTCTTGCTGAGTCTGATTATGCAATGGCACCCATGTTTTGAGGCATCTCAAGTTCTATTTTCAGTAGCGCTCATTACCGTGGGACTATGATTTCTTGAGCATACCTTATGCAGATCACTCTGGTTGTAGTTTGAGCCGTGTGCACTCATTCATGGTATGCATTGGTTGCAGTGGATGATTTATAGGCCATTTGGATGCATTACGGTCCTTATTGGATGCGCTGATAGGCCCAAATTGCCTTATGGGATGCTATTTTTTATGGACGCTTTGCACATGGATGCTATTTTAAGCTGAGGGACAGCTTTGACACATTGCAAGTGATGCACTGATAGTGCTATGCTCTCTTGGATGAGATATTATTGATGCATATGCCAGTGGACGGTGTTTATGCTTGAGTCATTTGGCACTTATTGGCATTTTCTTTTGGGCCAGATTTGCTCATATGGATGCATAGTATATGCACATGAGTCAGATGCATCTTTTGATGCTTTGAGCTTTGAGTTTTTTGTGATATTTCAGTCTATTGTGGCATACACATTTGGGTGCACCTGGTATTTGGTGCGATTCTCTCTTGCAGGCACTAGCATTTGGGATTTTGTTTCATTTGCATCATGGCATCCTCTTCCATGTCTGAAAAGGAGTTTTTTAGCATTAAAAAGTTTGATGGGACAAACTTTTCTTTGTGGAAAGAACAAATAAGGGATGTGCTTATTCAAAAGAAGCAGATTAAACCCTTCGCAGGGATTGAAGCTAAGCCTGCAAATATGTCTGAGGATGATTGGAATGAGTTGGATGCATTAGCAAAGTCTACTATTAGACTTCATCTTGCAGAGTCAGTTTATTTCAGAGTAGTGGAATGAGCAGACTACGGAAGATTTGTGGAAGAAACTGTGTGCCACTTATGAGAAGGAAACTGCCTCTAATAAAGTTTACCTCATGAAGAGGTTGTTTGAGCTACAGATGAAGGAAGGGGTCTCCATTGCTTCTCACTTGAATGAATTCAATATTATTTTCAGCCAGCTTCAGGCTCAGAAAATGAATTTTGATGCGGAGACTAAGGCAATATTTCTCTTATGTTCATTGCCATCCTCATGGGATACCTTCCGTACAGCTGTCAGGAACTCTGCACCTAGTGGAGTACTGAAATTTGATGATGTTGTGGGTAGCTTGTTGGCCGAGGAGATTAGACGTGGATGGCAACAAGCAGGATGCAGCCTTAAATGTGCAAAGGGGCAGATCACAGTTCAGGGGGAAGTCCCAAGAAAGAGGGAAGTCTCGTAGCAGATCCAGGGCACGGAACATTGAGTGTTACCATTGTGGCAAGAAGGGCCATATGAAAAAGGATTGTTATAAGCTAAAAAGAGAGCAAAAGGATAAGAAAAAGAATGCAAATTGGGGTGCAAATCAAAAAGAAGAGAGTCCAAGGGAGGACAAAGGAAAAGTGAAGATCGAGGAGATCAATGCAGTCACACATGATAGTGACAATGACGTTCTCTTCATGTTTAGTTTATCTGCAGAGTTGCTTACCACTTCAGATGATGCATATTCCCAGGATTGGATTTTGGATTTTGGTGCTTCATTCCATGTTACTCCCCATAGGGAATGGTTCTCCACTTATGATAGTGGAAAGACAGGTTGTGTGCATCTTGGAAATGACTATGCATGTGACATAGTGGGAGCAGGTGACATAAAGTTTTCTTTTGCAAATGGGTCTGCATTTGTTTTGAAACATGTGAGACATGTGCGTAAGCTGATCAAGAGTCTTATTTCAGTGGGTTAGCTAGATGATGCTGGTTTTCACACCACTTTTGGCTTTCAAAGTTGGAAAATTCAGAAGGGCTCTATGCTTTTGGCCAGGGGTGCCAAGTGTGGGACTTTGTATCCCTTACATGTATCAGGGGTATTTGATCATGTTGTTGCAATAACCGAGTAGCCAAGCACTTCTTTGTGGCATTGCAGGTTGGGGCACATGAGCCAGAATGGAATGAAACTCTTATGCCGTTTGGGTTATGTACCGCATTTGAGTTTCTCTGATTTTGAATTTTGTGAGCATTGTCTCTATGGGAAGCAGACTAAATCAGCCCATAAAAGAAGGGGAAAGAAAGAGTTTGAAAAGCTTGATTTGGTGCATTCAGATGTATGCGGTCCCATGCCTACACGATCATTAGGCAGGGCTGAATACTATGTGACATTCATTGATGATGCAACTAGGAAAGTGTGGGCTTATGCTATAGCTTGGAAGAGTGATGTGTTCCAGGTATTTCAGAAATGGTTGGCCTTGGTTGAGAATCAGTCAGGTAGAATGCTTAAATGCCTACGGACTGACAATAGTGGAGAGTATCTCTCTCATGACTTTCAGCATTTCTGTGATACACGTGGGATTAAGAGGGAGCTCACATCCCCTCGTACTCTAGAGCAAAATCCAGTTGTAGAAAAGATGAATCGTACCATTCAAGAAAGGTTGCAATGCATGCTTTCCAATGCAAGTCTTTCTGGTGGTTTTTGGGATGAGGCAATGAAGACTGCAGTGCATGTGATCAATAGATCACCTAGTAAGAGTTTGGATGGTGGTATTCCTGAAGAGGCATGGAGTAGCAAGAAGCCCTCTTACTCTCATTTGCGTATATTTGGGTGTGAGGCATATGCACATGTGCCAAAAGAGCTTCGAAAGAAGCTAGATCCTAAGTCTAGGAAATGCATCTTTCTGGGTTATGGTGAAAGTGGAGAGATGGGCTATCGTCTTTGGGATCCAGAAGCAAAGAAGATCATACGCAGCCATGATGTGGTCTTCAATGAGAAGAAGATGCATAAGGCACCCATGAGGGATGTGGAAATGAGGAGAATCACTTTCCAGGATGTGAATCCACCTGCATATGTTGATAGACAGCAAGCTGTCCATGCACCAAATGTGCAAGAAATGGTACCACCAAGTACTCCCATAGGTATACAATCAAGGGTAGATGATGGATCATCTATTGGTGGAAATGATGAGCCAAATGTGGCTGATATGCAAATGGGACAGCAAGCTGAAATGCCCTTGAGAAGATCATCTAGAGTGTCTAGACTGCCTGATAAGTTTGTTCCAGGGGTAGACTATGTGATGCTTACTGATTGCGGGGAGCCTTCTTGCTATAGAGAGGCTATGATGCGTGAGGATCAACGCAAGTGGGAGTATGCTATGCAATCAGAGATGAGTTCACTTATGAAGAATAAGACTTGGGACTTGGTTTCTTTGCCACATGGAAAGAAAGCATTGCCATGTAAATGGGTCTACAAAATGAAGGTCACAGGTGATGATGTGCATAGGTACAAAGCCCGTTTGGTTGCTAAAGGGTTCAAGCAAGAGAAGGGTGTGGACTTTAATGAGATATTCTCTCCGGTTGTGAAGATGACCACACTTAGATGCATGCTTGGACTAGTGGCATTAGAGGATATGGAGCTTATGCAAATGGATGTCAAGACAGCTTTCTTGCATGGGGATTTGCATGAGGAAATTTACATGGTGCAGCCGGAAGGCTTTGAAGAAAAGGGCAAAGAGCATTTAGTTTGCAAGCTGAAGAAGAGTCTCTATGGTCTTAAGCAAGCGCCAAGAGAATGGTATCAGAAGTTTGATGCTTTCATTCGGTCCCAGGGTTTTAGAAGGAGTGAAATTGATCACTGCCTCTACACTAAAAGGGCTAAGGATAATAGCCTGATAATCTTGGCACTATATGTGGATGATATGCTATTGGCTAGCAAGAATACTTATGAGCTAGATGCATTAAAGGCCAAGTTGCATGAGGCCTTTGATATGAAGGATTTGGGACTTGCAGGTCATATTCTTGGTATGCACATCACACGTGATCAGAGTAGGAAACTCCTTTGGCTTTCACAAAAAGAGTATGTTACAAAAGTATTGCAGCGTTTCAATATGGAGGGGGGGAAGGCAGTGAGTACTCCATTGCCTCCATGTGTGAAACTGAGTCATACAGATAGTCCCAAATCAGATGAGGAGAGGGCCATGATGGCCAAGGTTCCTTATGCATCAGCGGTTGGGAGTCTTATGTATGCTATGATAGCTACTAGACCAGACATTGCATTTGCAGTGGGAGTTGTTAGTCAGTATATGGCTAATCCAGGAAAGAGGCATTGGGAGGCAGTTAAGTGCATCATGAGGTACATGAAGGGTACCAAGGAGATGTGCATCTGCTTTGGTAAAGGAGACATGCGTGTACTTGGGTACATAGATTCAGACTATGCAGGGCATGTGGATAGTAGGAGATCCACTTCTGGTTATGTGTTCACCTTTGCAGGTGGTGCAATGTCGTGGATGTCTCACGCACAGAAGTGCGTTGCTTTGTCTACCACAGAGGCTGAGTATGTTGCAGCCACAAAGGGTTGCAAGGAGGCTATATGGCTTGATCGGCTAGTGGGAGATTTGGGGATTCATACAGGTGTACCGACATTGCATAGTGATTCCATGAGTGCTATTCAGCTAGCACGGAATTCCATGCAAAGACCAAACACATTGAGGTCAGGTACCATTTCATCAAGGAGGTACTTGAGGACAAGCGCATAGAGCTTGTCAAGGTTCATACAGATGATAACCGTGCAGATATGTTGACGAAGAGTCTACCTAGTCAGTGGTTTGAGTATTGTCGTGTATTGATGGGCATTGGATAGTATGCTCATTAGTTGTTCTCCCTTAAAGGCACATTGTCCTTTAAGTGGGAGGTTGTGGGGGTTAAAGGTCACTGTGCCTTAACCCCGGTTATGTACAATACTCAAACACATATATAAATGAATGAAAAAGAAGATTAGGGTGGTTCTGCACCCACCAAAACTTGTGTGGCTCTCTGTCTCTCTCTCTCTCCTTCTTCCGTTCTTGCTTCCGTTGAGAGCACTCTCAGAGAGACCCTTTCGCACCACTCTGATAACCCATTTTGCCAGCCCAGAGACCCTTTTGCACTGCTTGTAGATGGAAGGTATTTTGGTTGCAGTTAGATAGGGGTATGTAGCTGCATGATCATCCCTATGATAGATGCTTGGTCTCCAACATATTATAAACATTTTGATTCATGTATACTTGCACATCTCTATATTACAACATGGTATTAGAGCAAGAATGGGTCCAACCGAGCCATGCCTTCCCCAACCATGTCTACCCTTTCCTCCTACCTACTAGTCGTAGAATTCTTCATGATTTGGAGAGCAAATAAAAGATGTTGACCTCTCAGATGGAGGAAACACTAAACCTCAACCTACATTGACAAAGAGTATTCAGGCACAACTTCTCTATGTTGGAGAAACAAACCCTCATATTGCATCGCAAGAATGCAAAGACCCTCCATGCAACAAAGAAGATCCCGAGGGAAAATTCAATGCAGACAATAATCTACATCTCAATTACGGAGGAAACATAGACCCTCTGCATAATCCAAAGTTAAACAACCCTATGTTCACAACAATACACAAGAGCAAGGGCATGTTTGCAATAGATGGAGGAGAAACAAACCCTCCAACCCCTCTGCCTGCTTCCCTCGAGCATCATGCATGTCTTCATAAGAAGAAGGTATCCAATCATCATCCTCATGGTTCCTCCAAAAAGAACTGTAGGTTTCTATGCCAAGCTTCTAGAGAGAGGAGCATGGTGTCAAGTAGTAGGTGCGAATATTTTAGGCCTTAATCTATGTAGATGCAAGCAGTATCATAGGTCGCGATCCCTATTGAAGGCCTTATCATAGGCATGTGCCTCTCTTGGTCTTGCCTCTCTCCCCTCCTATTCTGGGGCGATTGGTTTTAATAGGTGCCCAAGGTCAGTGGATCGTAGGCCCGGCAGAACCTTCTCGAGTTTGCAAGTCTTCTCGAGACATTCATTTTCCCCCTCATCTTATCTTACTTGTGCCATACTCCCGTCGTGATGACTAATTAATCTAATTTATTTTTGAGAACGTGAGGGCTCCCTATTATAGCTAGTGCTGCAGGTCATAAACAACACTCAATTGGAAAGATCACTAGTTTCCAATCCCATAGTCCCCCCATCAATTCAGTGTGGGAGGACATTTGAATGTGAATGTGTAAGTTCAAGTTGGCCTATGCAGGTACGAAGGAATTCAAATTGATCACGAGGAAAAGCCTTCATGAGCAGATCGGTAAGAATAAGCTTAGTGTTACAATATTGAATAAGTAATTTGTCATGTTGCACTAAGTCACAAACATAATTATACTAGAGGTCGATGTGCTTGCTCCTCTTGGGGTTGCACCCATTTCTTGTGAAGAAAATGCAGCCATTGGTGTCATTACAGAGAACTCTATGATTGAAATAAATGCCAAGTTCGTATGTCAGGGTCTTCAACAAGACATATTCTTGGGAAGCTTGACACACAGAAATATATTCATCTTCTATGGAGGAGAGAGAAATTTATTTTTGTTTCATATATGATGAAGAAATTGGGATGTCAACTAGTTGAAAGAAGTAGCCACTCGTTCAATGATGGTCGTCAATATCGCCGCCAATTTGCATTTGCATAGCCGATAAGATCGGTTTTGTGGACATGATACGCAATCCCAAAATTGGAGGTGGCTTTCAAGTAGCAGAGTACTCGCTTTGCTACATGCCAATGTTGGAGGCCTGGATTATGCATATACTGAGCGATCTTGGTCACAATAGTGGAAATGTTGGGCCTGGTACAGACCATTGCTTATAATCAAGGAGTTGACTAGGCTTTGGAAGGGGACAGCGCCCATGTAAAGAAGTTCATCGTCTATTGTTGGGCACATATGTGTAGAGATTTTGACATTGGCATCAAGGGGCATGATCACGGGAGCTGCATCTTGTAGATGGTATCATTCCAACATAGTTTGGATGTATCTGTGCTGGTGAAGCCAAGTGGTATCTGTTGTTGTATCTTTGTGTATGTGGATGCCGAGGCAGAAATGAAGTGTCTCAAAATTGGTCATTTCGAAAGCCAGATTGATATCTCGCTTGAATAATCTGAGGCGATTGAGATAATTGCATATAGGAATGAGATCATCATTAACATATAAGGCCACCACAAGGAAAAATTTGGTGAAGGTGTAGATATACAAACTTGAATCACTGTAACACCGATGGAAACCATTGTGAGCGAAGTAAGAGTCAATTTCAAATACTAGGAGTAGGATGACTGCTTGATGTGGACTTCTTGAGTTTGCAAACCTTGCCATTGTCATGAGAGAAGCCCGGCTAAGGCCGCATATATATTTCCTCCTAAAGATCACCCTGCAGGAAGGCGGTTTGGACAACCAACTAATGGATGTGCATCTTGCGGATTGCAGACTAGGCGATCCTCTCCCTTTCCCTCTCTCTTTCTCCTCTTCTCTCCCTTTCTCTTCTCCCTCCCCTCTCCTCTCCCTCTTCTCCTTCCCTTCACCTTCCTCTTTCCCTCTTTGCTCCTTTCTTTCCCCTCCCCCTTGCCCTCCAACCACCATAATCATGTGGTAGCATCCATGGAAATTTTTTTGGCACGGCTCATGGTGCACAGCTACGGCCCCCCCCCTTCTGTCTCTCTCTCTCTCTCTCTCTCTCTCTCTCTCTCTCTCTCTCTCTCCCCCCCTCTCTCTCTCTCTCTCCCTCCCTCCTTCCCTCCCTCTCTCTCTCTCTCTCTCTCTCTCCCTCTCTCTCTCTCTCCCTCCCTCCCTCCTTCCCTCTCTCTCTCTCTCTTCTCTCCTCCCCCCCTGCCCCCCCCTGGTTCTTGGGTGGCCATGGCCATGCGAGAGAGGAGAGGAGGGGAGGGGGATACAAAGGGGAAATAAGGGGTGGTCGTAGCCATGACTGCAGCCCCCCCTCTTTCCCTTTCCCTCTCTCTCTCTCCCCCTTGACCTTCCCTCTCTCCTCCCCTCTCCTTCCCCTCTCCTCTCTCCCTCTTGTCCTTCCCCTCCCCTTTCCCTTCCCCTTCCCCTCCCCTCTTCCTTCCCCTCCCCTCCCCTTCCCCCTTAAGCCCTCCCCTTCCCTTCCCTTCCCTTCCGTCTTCCTTCACTTCCCCTCCCCTCCCCTCCCCTCCCCTTCCCCTCCCCTTCCCTTCCCTCCCCCTTCCCCTTCCCCTTCCCCTTCCCTTCCCTCTCCCCGTCAAAGCCTTCGGTGGTTGGAGTTTTGATCTTAGCCATTCAATCAAAATCATTTCAGGATGGTAATTTCCCCCCACTGAAATTACCTACCCAAAATTGCACTCCCAAAGGCTTCAATGGCCAGGAAAGGGGGAGTCAGCCTTTCCCCCTCATAAAATGGCTCACGGGTTGCCTGCCGCTTGCCTTTTCATGAGAGGGAAAGGCTTCCCCCCTCCCTTTCCCTACTCCTCCCTTCCCCTTCCCCTTCTGCCTCTACTTTCCCTTCCCCTTCCTTCCCCGTGCCCTTCCCCTTCTGCCTCTACTTTCCCTTCCCTTTCCCCTTCCTTCCCCTTCCCCTTTCCTTCCCTTCCCCTTCCCCTTCCCCTTCCCTTCCCCTCCCCCTCCCCCTCCCCTTCCCCTTCCCCTTCCCCTTCCCCTTCCTCCCCCCTTCCTTCCCTTCCCCTTCTCCTACTCCCTGAATTAAAAGTTTATCTTAAGGATCGCGAATGAATTATTGGTGGCTTCTCCTAAGGCCAAATGATCTCCCTGCCTTGTACCCTCGTTGCCCTCTGTTCGCCACCTCCCAAGCTTCCTCTCCCTTCGCTCTTTGCTCTTTGCTCTACCTTTCTATCACCTCCCTTTGTCTCTACCCTCCTCTTGTCTCTCTACTGGTAGCAACCCTTCCCAATACCTCCGCTCCTTGTTGACCTCTTTTTCTCTTGCTACACTCACTGAGTTGGTGCCCTCGATGGCATCTCCTCTTAGGTCTTGCCTCCCCTCCCCTCCTATCCTTGCGGTACCCCTTCCTCTTGTGCCTCCCCGTGCTGGCCATCGAAGCGCCTTGCCTCATCTTTGTCTCGCAATCATGCTTAATGGATATGGGGGCGAAGGAAGGAGCAAAGGCATGGTGGCATGGTGGACATCTTGGGTTAGGTAGGATAGGGTTAGTACTAGGGTTATGTTTAGTGTTACAATAAGTTAAGAGGTAAGGTTCTTATCTCAAAATGTTCCCCCAACGTATAAGTGCTAAAATAATATCGACTAATGTTGATTTCAAAGTTATAGATTGAATTGCTTTTCTGAAATGGAATTTTTATATCCATAAATAAAAAATTGTTGACTTTGATAATGTCCTCATCGGAGTTGTAGATTGCAAGGATTTTAAAACAAGAGGCACACATGCCTAGAGCACTGCCCCCAAGTGGCTGACTATAATCGTTGTTGTTCCTCTTTCAAAGGGTGTCCAAAATAGTAAGTTTGTAGTAGCTAGAGCTATGCCCCTAATGGGGCAGTGCTAATCTAAATGTACCTATGAAAATAAATTTGGAGAATGCATCAGTCCACTGACTCTGTACTTATAAAAGCATTTTCTTCGGAAGCCGTGATAGCGGGCACTTACCTAGCCCACGTCCTACTTTGTATGTGCACATGCTCCTAGATGAGGTGAGTAAAAAAGAAAAAAAAACTTGTATTTTCCATTGACCAAAACAAAAGGTGCATTTGACCCTTTCCACCTTTAGGCAATGTGTTCGTGTTTGGCACCAATCCCGCGTTCAAACTTCAAAGTTCTACAACCTCGGGGGGTGCACCACTAAGTAATCCTAGGTATCATGTGTGTTCAAGGGGTATTAAAAAAACCCCTCAACTAAAATTTTGTCCTCAATAAAACCACCCCTCTTTACTTATAACCTAACGAATTTTTTTCTTAATTTGAATTAAAAATCCCCTCCTGTTATTGTAAATCTGTTAAAATTTTCCCAAATGTGGAATTAAAATACCCCTCCTTTTGAATGCACATGGTACACTAAAATTTTGGGAGGTGAACCCCCCGAGTCTACAACGCAGTCCTCATTTAGCAGTAGTCTAAGCAACCCATCGAGTTGCACTACTTCCTCATCCGGTCCTTCCTCCTCATCCAGTTGCTAGTCTAAGCAACTCATCCTCCTTATACTCTGATTCTTAGCAACTCTATCATCTTTCTATTTTTGGCTTGCCCTCTGGGTAGCTTTAGCAACGCTTCAAATTGGGCAAAGTAGAAATTAGGCATGTTTAGATTTTTTGGAAGTGCATTTTCTCTATTGGACAATATGTTGACTCTTCTTCATTGGACTTGAATGCATACTTTAAAGTGGTTGACTCTCTCTCTCTCTCTCTCTCTCTCTCTCTCTCCCCTTCTTTATCTCCTCAATTTTTCTTAAACACCTTCCAAGGAAATGCGCCAAATGGGTGCTTATTACCATCTCACTTCAGCATGCTATGTTGCAACTCATGGCATTGGATAAACATCGGGTTTCAAGGTCCTTGATTTGAATGAGAAGATTCCTCAATGGTCCTCTAGGATGTGGACAGTCCAAGACTCGATTCTACCAAACATGCACAAATTCCTTATGGAGAGGTTTGAGGATAAGATCATTGATTCCATTGAAAGAAAACCCACCTCACATATAAAAGCTAAACTATGGATCAATTGGGGCTTGATAGCTCTATCGACGCGTTAGTAGCAGAGATTATTCCTGGCAAAAGGTAGGGAGCAGTTCTGACTTGTATATATTGGGTGCAAAAGCGTATTACAACATGATGAAAACTCTATTGGCTATTCGCATCAAAGGTTTCAGAGATCTACTTAGCTGCCCAAGTCATGGGATCGATTGTTTGCCTTGGCTCTCCATCCTACAACACTCCACCAACCATAGCCATGTTCAAGTAGCCAAGGTTTCTTCAACATCATGCCCTTCTACTGGTTAGTAAGCTCTATAGCAAACAAGCCGGTATTGGTGTTGTGTTTGGAGACCGCAATGAAGAGGTGGAGACCTAGCCTATAGTGGTAGAGAACTAGCTCCTACCTGAGCACATGAGGCCTTTTCTATGCCTATCCATGGGTAGGGGAGAGGAGTACTTAACCTAGTAGCATATCATCATTGTTCTGTTAGGCATTGGGAGAGAACTCAAGTTGGTGGAGAGCTGCTCATCATAATTAAGCACAACCTTTGGCACTGGGGAGGACAAGTGAACTTGGTGGTGAGATCCAACACACTGAGAGCATCAGTGTGCTGAAGCTCATCACCAAATTGAGTTCTCCTATCCACGGACAAAGGTTGTGCTCAATTACAGGGAGCTCACCACTAGGTTGAGTTCTCTCTCCCAGTTGGCAGTGCCTTGAAGGAAGTTGCTATGAAGAAGGTTATATTCAATTATGAGGTGCTCATATTGTCCCCTGCATACGAGGCACCAAGTCAAAAGAGTAAGAAAGTGCTGACAAGGGCAAAAAGTGACACCAGGTCCCACCATAGCGGTGGTGTTGACAAGTGCTAAAAGTGTTTATAGAAGTGTCACAAAGACAAAGTGCTAGCGTCTTTGATGTAATCTCTTTTGTTAAATGTTTGCTTTGGATTTAATTTCTTTTGTTTCAATTTTGATGTAATACTATTATCGCAAAAACTATCAGATGTAATTTCTTTTGTTTCAATTTTAATGTAGTACCATTATCACAAAAACTATTGTTGATGTTACTTCGGTAGTAAAAATGGCTCTAAATAAGCACAAATGGCATATTTTTTTCCTCATTTACATTTTACAGCAACCATAGGGATCGTTGCACAAGAAACTATTGATGCCATGCTAGTCTTCATGCCAACATGGTGGTTTCTCCATGCCAACATCATTGATCGAACTAGCACGGTTGTCAACGCAACAAAAGATCGTGTTGCGTAGCGATACATGGCAAAGCTGCGCAATGACAGGTGGCAAGGAAAAAGTTGTGTGATGTAGTTAAGCCAACATGGCGGTGGTCGCTTCATGGCAACATCATTGCTCAAACCAGCACGGTGGTCAGCGCAACAAAAGATTGCATTGCACAATGATAGATGGCGAAGCTGCGCATTAACAGGTGGCAAGGCAAAAGCTATGTGATGTAGTCAGGCCAGAGACTACGCTATGCGAAGGAGGGCAGAGCAATAGTTTCTGTGCTCATGAGTAAACGCATGTAGTGCCATGTGTCGAGCTCTGTGTTGTTACAATGATAAGATTGTGTCTCATTATTATGCCAATGTAGCAATCATAATGCCAGGAAAACTTTCGGCGAGAGCGCGGGTCCACGCAAAATTCAAAATCTCATCGACCAACATGTCGCGTCGCGATCCCAAAATGGCCCCCAAAATAGTTTCGCGATTGGCTACACCCAAGCAAACATTGACCCTCTTAGATAATTTAAAAAGTTTAAGTCACGAGTGGATTAAGGGGCGAATGAGTGCATGAGTTGAGAAGGGATTAATGTTGGTATGTGAGGATTAGTGTGCTTGGTGTGTGCGGTGGTTAAAAAGAGAGTGTAAAGGGGAGATTTCACGGGGGGTACATAAAAGAATAATTCATATCGGGGGATATATGTGTGTGTGTGTGTGTGACATACATTTACTAATCAAAATTTGTGTGTGTGTACATGCGCGTGTTTGTGTGTGTGTGTGTGTGTGTGTGTGAGACACACACACACACGCACGTGCGCGCGTTTATGCTATCCATCTCTTGATGTAATGTTGTTACAATGATGTATATTGAGTTATATTTAGCCTTTTTAATGCACCTAATTCACCGGAGTGAGTTTAGCATAGTTGTTCTACAAGTCATACAATTGCTTTACTGATGGCTTAGTTAGGGTAACTACATCTTTAGTCCATTACAAATAGATTTATGAAGTTGTGATTGTCATCAAAGCATGCCTCAAAGTAGCATGACTTACGTGCACTGTTCACTTTATAATCAAGCCCTTTGAGACCTCACCAACAAAAGCAGTAGGCACCTTTTTTTCTCTACAAAAGTTCACAATAAGAAAACCTAATTTCATGTTATGTCCTATTTCTCACCACCTTCCCAAGTTGAGCCAATTATCATACAAGGATTAGATAGCCAGCAAGACTTCTTGAGATCTCGGAGGTGCAAAAAAACTCATCATCATTTGGCAATCATGATGGGACTACAAAATACAAAACTATGGTACCATGAGAGAATCATCATGGCTTCATGAAATTAAAAGCTTATTTTCTTGAATACTAACAACAATCGTGGTGGCAATTGAGGTACTAATGCAATACCAAAATTTTGGGGTACTAATTCACTATCTAAAGTGGACAAGTGACCAAGGTTAGGCATTAAAATATCTAATGGACAAGTGACCAAGGTTAGGCACTAAAATGTATGATGACCTAATGTGAGTTGGCGAGATGAGATGACTACCATTAAAAGGATACCATCTACAAGGAGGACATAGCAAAAGGGTCATAGCATCAAGTCAAGGTTTAAGAAGCCTTGCTCGAGAGAACAAAAGAAGCATAGAGGTTGGAGAAGACCCTTGTGAAACCATTTGTAAGTGAGGAAGGACATGGAGAGTAAAATGCAAGCAAATCGATCCATAAAAAGAACAAGAACGGCTCTTAAAAGAGAAACTCTTGGACTATGGTCAAGAAAAGCATGAAGAATAAGAATGAAGGAAATTTCACATCTAGTTGTTAGGTAGCGCATGAATTAAGAGTATGTTGCCACCAAGGAGCAAGGTAAAGTTCCAAAGCTTCATAGGATTGGAAGATGAGGACCCTTGAGGCCACTCTGCCACCACAAGGTAGTCACTTCGCAAAAAATATATACCTTTGTAAGACTAGAATAAGTCCAATCATAAAAATTTAGATTTTTTGTTGTTCTAAAGACCCAAAAGACCAAGTTCTTACTAAAATACGTCAAATAAACAAAAGAGAAAGAAAACAAGAAATAAAGAAGAAAGGAAGAAGGTGACAAGGCAAAAATAAACAAGCAAGTCAAGAAACAAAATCTTCCAAAAAACTAGAATTAACTCTCTCTCTCTCTCTCTCTCTCTCTCTCTCTCTCTCTCTCTCACTTTGATTTAAAACATAAAAAGCTAAAAGGACCCTTTACACTTATGTATCACTTCCTACAAAGAGGCAAAATTACATTCCTAACTTAGAAAGCACAAGCATATTCAATCAAATTCCTCTTTCCACAGATGATGTATTGGAAAAGAGTAAGAAGTTTTGCCATAAGGACAGCAAAAAGAGGAAAAAAGAAGGTTCTCTTTCCAAGAAGAAAAAGGCTAAGCATCATCATAGTTCATCTAGTTTGTCTTCTTCTTCTAGCTCTACCTCTTTATCCTCATTTGCAAAAAACCATGTAACACATATGAGCAACCACACATTTAAAATACCCCTATATTTAAAAATTTAAAATACTTCTTTATTTAAAACTTTTAATTTATTGTATAGTTGTTTTTCCCTCTTCCATACGTATACATGTTGCAATTTTTATTTTCAAAGTAGTCTCCATACATGTACATACCATATTTAGATAACTATTAAAAAACCCCCTCCTATCTATATATGGCCCATATATCTCCCCAAAATCCCCTTCCATTAACAAACCTGCTATCTACATGTTGTACAGATTGACCACTCTAAGTAGCCACCTTCAGAGCATCTATCAAGTCTATTAGATGAATGGGTGTAACGGGAAAGATGACCACATGAGCTACTTCTCTTGCACTTTGCACAGATTAGCCCAATAATGGTTCATCCAGTGCTTGCTCAACTGTTTCGAGAATGAAATGAAATGAAAGAGGCCTTCTTGAGTAGATAACGGAAGGAAGTTAATGAACAAGATGTTTGAATGCATTTGAGTAAACTAAAATTTCAAAAAATGAGTATTTGTGCTTCAAATTAGAGTACTATTCAATCATCTCATGGAGATTCTGAACCTATAAAGAGTTGCGAGGATCTGCTCCATCGAGCCATGATACTGAAATGGTGCAACAAGGTACCAAGGGTAAATACACTGAGATCAAGTGTTGGTCGAAGTTCATAACACTTACGTCAAGTCAGCTCCAACAAGAAGTGGTGCAACGAGGTACCAAGCCTAACACATCGAGACCAAGTGCTAGCCTAAGTACCACAGCACTTGTGTCAAACCTTAGCATAGTGCACACAATTGTTGGTATTAAAAGTGGATAACACTAGGTATCAAGGGATGAGAAAGGTATTGGCAAAGATAAGAGGAGACTCACACCAAGGAATAACCAAAAATATTGGGATAGAAACACTTAGAATCAAGGTTAGTATGAAGTGAAAAAGAGAAAAGGCAAAGATCAAGTACATTTTTTTGTGATGAAGAGAACATGCATATGAAGGTCTTTTGCAATTATAGTGATTGTAAAGAATGGATAGTGATGTGGGATGTGGCCTCATGTTGATCACCACTAGCAAGAGGAAAAGAAAGAAGTTGTCCTTATAAGGGAGCTCCAAGGTAATGCCCAAGACTGGAGCTAGCCATTTCATACACACTCAAATGCAATCAGTCTTCCCAAGCAAGCGTGAGTTTAAATTCAAGCCTCAAAGAATAGCTAAACACGACCGATTGCCAAACAATCAATGTCAAGCACAAGAACACCCAAAATGGGTGTTTGGACCACTAACACCTAGAAGATGATAGAGTTCAAAAGAAGACTTTTAGAAGCGTGCATTGGCTTAAACTGCACAAGTGGCGAAGCTTGAAGATCTAATAGTAACCCCAAGCATTGGCTCAAACTGCATGGGAGGCGGAGTTTGAAGATCTAAGAGTAACCCCAAGCATAGATCAATGACTAAATGATGTGCCTTACTACAAATAGTTCTTCAAAGAACGACTCCATACAATAGAGAGATGGTGGCTAATGAAAAAACAAGCTTGCCACCATCAAGGGAGTTATCATAGATAATGGGTTGAAGATCATACCCAAGAAGCTAAAATCAAAGCATTTTAAATCACCACAACCATTCCATGTGTGAATGGAAGATTAGAGGCCAGTGATAACTAAAGGCATGCCCTAGGATGTTTGCTAAAAAATGGAGGTATATACTTCATAGTTATTGTCATAGCAATTGCTATGGAAGAAAATGGACACCCCCTCTTGTTTGGTAGACCCTAGCTAAAGAAAGAAACTGTGATACATGATTGGGGTACTAAAGTCATGACAGTATGCATTGAAGGGCAAGTGGTCAAAGTACTAAACCCTTGATGACCCCACATAGGGGAATTTAAGTGAATTTTAAAAGCATAGGTTGATTGGCCATTGTCACACTTGAAAGCAAAATCAGTGGAAAGGACAACAACAAGCCACAAGCCAATACCAAAATATCCTATAGAACTTGCATGTTCGCAAAAGCAACGGATAAATGCACCGTTATGAATAAAATATTCAATATTACAATTTTCTTTTCTTTCTTCATTAAAAAAAAAAAAGAGACGAGTTACAACGATCTGCACGCAATTGTAAGTATAGAAGGGCTCAATTTGCCTTCTCAAAATTAAGAAAATCCTTGACCTCAAGTGCATTTGTGTTTGTGCCCACACGTGGAAAGGATACATTCCCTATTACCGGTACGAAACAGGGCCCATTGCCTATTACCATTAAGCTAGCTCTAGAGGGATATAGGGTTCCTTGAATTGTAAGAGGCACGACACTAACGCATCATCACAAAGGCGACATCAAAGTCGAGAATGGAGCAAGAGATACAAGCCCGACGTGACAACAAACCTTTATCGAACGAAGGGCTATGAACCTACCAAATACAGCTGACTGCTGCAAACAAATGCCTGCAAAAGAAAATAAAAGGGAAATCCTGAAGGCTGAGGAGCATGCCCATTCGCAATCAAGCGATCGAGGCCTCCAGCATCACAGACTGAGAAGTGAAGCAGTTCTTTGACCAAGGGAGCCCCTAGTTGTCAATGTAGTAGGCTGGTTGAGGAGCCAGCTGCAAGCTCAGGTAGAGAGGACGGAGGAGATGAGCAAAAGTTTGGGGGGGCTGCCCATGGCTCAAATCAGAGAAGCTATGGTTCCAATTTCTCAAAGAGAAGGAGCATCCACTCAACAATATGATGCCAACTCAATCCAAATACTACAGCTTGCTGACCCTTATTAGTGCTATCTCTGGTCCATTATAATGTAAATCATTTATTTGCCAAGTACCACAAAAGCCGGCTTGGCAATCCTTTATCTGGCCGTGGAAGATGGCCCTTTTAGATTCTGGGGGACTGAAAGTTTCAAAAGAGTTGGAATTGCGCCTGAAGTAGTCCAAGGTATCAAAAGGACTCTTTGTTCATAAGAATGAATTTTAAGGTTGCTCTTGCCTATGAGGCAGTCGGCTCTTTATTTCTCTGTACAGTTCTTTTTACTTTAATACAATTTTGAAGTTTTCCCCGCAAAAAATCGAAAAAACCCAAAAAAAAAAAACTACCACAAAAGCCTAGGGGCGGGCACAAAGATAGCATCAACAGCACACAGCTGATCTTTACATCATACTGAAATTTTTAATATTCTCTTCCCACCTTTTTGGTTTGAGGAGTGTGTAGAACATGCAGAATTGTTCATAGAGTGACAAATCCCAGGTTATACAATGAAAAAATTTATCCGCATGCTCCTTACCCTCATCACTCAGCAAGCTTCATTTGTCCTCTTTGCTTGGCTGATCTTCCCATCACATTAAAATGAGTGACACTGCAGGATAAAAGCTGCTCTCCCAGTACTGTTGATTTGAAGATTCTGGAGTACAGATAACAAGGGGCAATCTTTAATTCTACATACCAGCTGTTGTACAGAAATTTCTCTACAGGTTCTGCACATCTTGCCCTCGCTCTGCAAGCTTTTTTTTTTCCTTCTTTGCTCGGGCATCCTCTCATCCTTTCTCATAAACTAGCAAAATTTAGCATAGTACAAGCACAGCCGTGAGGGTTATTTTTTTTCTTCTTTGCTCGGGCATCCTTTCATCCTTTCTCATAAACTAGCAAAATTTAGCATAGTACAGGCACCGCCGGGAGGGTTATGAGACCCTTATGCCCCTTAATACATCTTCCTCAAGAGTCGATATACAGTTCCAATGACTGAAGCACATTGGCACACTGACCAAGGCATGGTTGCTAGGCAGAGAAAACTTGGTTAATCCCCTGGAAGATCCAGCTGCCATGCAAATTATACTGGCCTTACTGCCGGAATATCATACCAAGTTCCTAACTTTGATACAATTCAGACACGCTCTGTCCTCTTTCCATTGAGCAATGATGACCAGCAGTGCTCTTCAACTCAGAATTTGCTCATCTACCGTGAAGTAAAGTTTGAGCCCTGTGAGCACCAGCCAGCACTTGGTCGAAGCAGCTTCCTTGGCCTGGAGAGGATAAATTCCAGTTTGCACATGCCTGACGATTGGGACTTTTGGGTGAGGAAGATAACCATGCTATATTTGCAACTGGAGACCGAGGTGACCAGGTAATAACAGGTTCAGGAGTGGGGGCATTAGCAACAAAGGGATGTTGCAATAGTTCCACTGCAGTGGGTCGATCCTCTGGCTTGAATCCCAAACATTTAAGAACGAAATCCTTGCCTGCTGGACTCAGATGGTCAGGAATTGGAGGCAGTTCTCCGTTTTTCACCTTGAAAAAAAACCTAAACTGTCGACATTGACATTCAACACGTGAGATTCTGTTAGCTTAATTCAAGGCAGTCTTGACTCTCAGACTGAAAGCAGACAAACCTTTTCTTCCTATAACAAGGTGGCAAAACCACTATGGCCCTGCTTTTAATGAAAGTAAAAGCAGTTGAGATGCCACTTAAATGATTAAAAAGGATTAACACTTAACATATCATAATTCATTAACCACTGTTTTCAGTGGTTCAGCTTGACCAAAAGCAAAGGAAAGAGGGCATCGGCCCAGATAAGTGAAAAAATCATCCACTTTCTAGGAGGACCAATTAGTTGGAAAGCTGGCCTGAGGTGGTTAGGGAGACCATTGCTGGTTAGTACAGGCAAAAACACAGAATTCATGAGAACAGATCCTGCTATGAAAGTTAAGTCTACCCAATGGAAACATTAAATATATAACACTCCTCCCTCACTTAGGTTAGGGAGACCATTGCTGGTTAGTACAGGCAAAAACACAGAATTCATGAGAACAGATCCTGCTATGAAAGTTAAGTCTACCCAATGGAAACATTAAATATATAACACTCCTCCCTCACTTCACCACAGTCGTTCACCCCACATATATCCTGAGGTGGTTAGGGAGACCATTGCTGGTTAGTACAGGCAAAAACACAGAATTCATGAGAACAGATCCTGCTATGAAAGTTAAGTCTACCCAATGGAAACATTAAATATATAACACTCCTCCCTCACTTCACCACAGTCGTTCACCCCACATATATTCACAAACTGGTTCCACTGTTTAATCAGCTTTGCAATATCAGTTGAGACGAAGTAACGCCCGAAAATCTACAGTGCTAGAACAATACGTTTAGTGGAGAACAAAAATGGCAATCAGGCAATCACAGGAACCCGGATTTCTCTGCAAATCCAGGTGTGGTTCCTAATCTAAGCCATTGAAAATGTATTGTCAGTGGCCTAGGCACAAAAGGCAGAGAATGGATTAAGATATAAAAAGAAGACGAAAAGCATACTATGACTCATAGCTCACAGAAAAGGTAAACTAACAGATGCATTTGCAAGAAAGACTGAAACAACCTAACGGGGTTAGGATAGTCACTCACCCCGAGCAAATCACTCCAAGGAGGTTTTCCATCTGCCATTTCAAGTATTGTGCATCCCAAGCTCCAAATGTCGGCTGGAAAGCTATAGGAGGTTCCGTGTGCTGTCAGCACCTGCCGAATACAGACAGATGGCGTCAAATTAATCATAGCCAATTAAATTGTGCCCATTAAACACGGCCACGCTATCAATTCAAAAATCACAACCAGTTCTAGCAGTAGCAATCTTATGTGCTTTGCTCTTCAGCTCTACCAACACACCTCAGGTGCCATGTACAGCGGTGTGCCTTTTACAGAAGACGCCAAAGACTCTTCTACCTGTGGAACCAAGCAATACATGACAAAGAGGGAAAACAATACAATTAAAAGATGAATCCATACTTCACCGTGCCTGCAGTACAGCCACACAGAGTAAATACCTCACCTGCTTGGCTACACCAAAATCCGAAAGCTTAACTTGGCCATTCACATCCACTAAGATATTGGCGCATTTTATGTCCCTGTATATAAAAGCCAGTAATGAGTCAACGACCAACCCTGCCCCCAAGGCCACAAGTGTCTATGCCAGTATCTACGGTTACAACAACGAACTCTGTTAATGCAAAGCTTTTAAATAAAACCTGTGAATTGTTTTCTTCTGGTGTAGATATTCAAGACCAAGGAGAATTTGGCGTGTGTACGTCCGAATCAGATTGTCTTCAAATCGACCATACTTCTGCAGAATGGAATGCAACGATCCCATCCGAACAAGCTCTAAAAAAATGCATAGATGGCCATCCTCCTGCTTACAGGAATTGGACAAGGCAAAAACGATTCACAAATCAATACCAAGAAGAAACCTTTAGCTACTCCCATGATCTGTCTGTGAGGACAAGGCATTTACTTACAGCAGAACTCCCAAAATATCGGACAATATTTGGATGCTCCAGCTTACTTAGAACCGCCACCTCCTAATCCACAAGAAGCAACGACCGTTAGACCCAACTGCCTTCCGCCACTAATTAAACATCATTCGAAACCAAAAGCAATGTGATTACAAGATAGATAAATATAAAAACCAGAATGTAATTACGAGAGAGAGAGAGAGAGAGACAGAGAGAGAGAGAGAGAGAGAGAGAGATCAAAACTAGAATGTGATTACAAGATACATATAAATCAGAATGTGATTATAAGATATATATAAACCAGTTAAGAGTCGCACCTGCTGAATCTCAGGAGACACTACTTCCTGTCTGCTTATTTTCACTGCAAAAAAGCTTCCGTCTTCCCTGGGCAAATCACCAATTCAAAGGCATTAACAATAGACAGCGCGCAATCTGCATGCAACACACTACATCTGTCCAAGAGAAAATGCAGGTCCGACTTACAAATCGCAAAAGCCATCGGGAGCTGAAGAAACTAAAAATCTGACGACTCTGGGCATGACAGAAAATTTCACACTTAAGCTCGCAGACGAGGCAAAACTTACTGATTCCATCCTTCAAAAACAGTCCCAAAGGAACCTTGGCCCAACATGGCGCCCTTGGTCCATTTGTGGGGGCAAGGCATCCTTGTCCCTTGTGACCAAGGAGATTGAGGTGGCGAGTGACTGAACGGCGTTGAAAACAAAGTTTCTGATTGTGATCCGGTAGATAATGGTGGAGACGATGATCCATATGTTCTTTGCACAGAGAGGGATCGTTGGGCAAGAGCATCCTTGTGAAATTGTGATCCTGGCGGGGAGTGCGAATAAGGGAACGGACTCTTCGGAGCTGTAAAAGAAGGCGGTTCAATGTAGACACGGATTGATGGACGGGATGCCACAATGTGACGGTGCACCGAATTTGCTTGCTGAGAGGGTGGCTCGGGAGATGGAGCAGGAGCCTTGAAAACCATTTCCGATTTCCTCGTGACAGTAACAGCTGGGTGGTGATCTTTATCATTCTTCACGAAGGGCACTCCAGCCGGTGGAGATGGTGGTGAAGACCATGGTTTCTTGACCGGATTCAAAAGGGACTGGCTGGCATGCCTATCCAGCTTCGCATTTCTCGTTCCGTGGGGAGGAGGAGCAGGGAGAGGGAGAGGATGCGCGATGGCCTGAAATTCTTTTGCAGGGGCGGAATGCCGAGGGCCTTGGCGTGGACTTGGAAGATAGTGCTTTTCGGGGCTCAGCGGTCTGGAAGAGATCGTCTCCACCCTTCTGAACCGAGAATTGTCGAGATGGGAAGAAGAGTTCCTGCGGGAAGTGTGTCGAGCTGCAATCATGCCGACGGCAAATCCCGGCGAGGAGCTCGCCCAAGCTTGATCTGGAGGGCGTCTACGCGATGGCGAATCGGAGGAGTCGACCCCGTCCATGATATCCTGCTCATCCTCCGAAGAGCACGACGAGCTCAGAGAATCCTCGAGCTCCGGCGCCTGCTGCTGCTGCTTGCAACCCTGATTGATGAGGTTAACGATCTGGAGGTGCTGCTCTTCGTTCTCTGCACCGAAAAGCTCAAGAAGCTTGTTGCATCGGGCGTCGTCGCCGGGACGGATCTCCCAGGCAGTACGGGAGGTGGGATTGGTGGCGGGATGAACGGAGCCGGAGAAACGAGGAGGAGGATGGGAGAGCTTCTTCTTCTCAGAAACAAAGAATTTGAGGACACGCATGATGCTCGAGGGAGAGAAGAGGACGCTTGAATCGAGCTTAATTCTCTGGATGTGCTGTGTGGAGCTTCGCTAAGGAGCAATCTGTATGATGGACGAAGAAGAAGACATGCTTCTACCTTCCTTTCCTCGCTGTTTCAGTGTGCACTATTGCCATTCGCCCGCTGAGTTTGTGATGCAGTGATGAAATGCGCACAGAAACAGCACCGAACTTGCTCCGCAGAAAGCAAGGGAAGGAGGAAGAAAGAGGCAGAGAGAAAGAGGGAGAGTAAATGGGTTAGAGAAAAAAAAAAAAACAGAGTGACAAAGACACAGAGAAAGAGAAAGAGAAAGCGAAAGAGAAGAAAGGCGCCCGCTTTTGACTTACGTACACTTTGGTTCTCTGTCCAAAACGCGTTCCCTGTTACATCCGGAACGGGTAGCCCTCTGGACTTTCTTTTCATTCCTTGATCCCATTCCGGGCTGCTCTGCTCACACAGCAATCGTACTGTACAGTCCCTCGGGGAAAACTCTGCGTCCCTGCCACTTGGCTCACTAGAATCGTTTCGTTGGTCAAGCCTCGACATCATAATCACATTTGTGGGCAAGTCCGCCTCTGCCCCTCAAAAGCATTGCTTTGCGAGGCTTCCTAGAACTTTCCATCTCCCCCAGTCAAACCTGTCTTCCTTCGCTTCACGCTCAACACCTATGACCCACCATTGCCTTTCATCATCCCTCCCCTCTTTATTAGCTATTTGCCCACATTTCATCTCCTTTCAACATTTCTTATCCCTTTCATCACACCATCATATGCCTCCGTCGTCACCCTTCCCACGTCATCATTTCAAGCTCCCATTATCTTGCTCCTCAAGGAAAAGCTCACTTGGGAAGATGTGAGCATGCCTGTACATTCATTAATCGCTCTCTCTAAATAAATTCATTAATTTGTCTCCTCCCCGCCTCCCTATTAATAATCTAATTACTCCAATTAGCCTAAGGTCTCATCACCGCTATATCTAATTAAGCTAATTAACCTAAGCCTCACTGCCTCCCTCTAAGCCCTATCCTCATCGACTCTGCCTCATCCTCTATGCGTTGCCCTCAAGCCCCTCACCTTGCATCTATGCACTGCCCTCACCTTGCCGCTCTCTCTTTCATCATCCCCCCTCTTCTCTGAGGCTTTCCTCCCCCTCCCTATGTTTACTTTGCCATAGCCCCGTCCCTCCCCTCCATATATACTCTCTCGAGGCAGCCATGAACTTTCTGGAATCAGCACTTGGAATTGCCACAAACTTTCTCAAATGAGCCAGCAAGTTCCACCACCACCCTCGAATACATTAATCGACACTCACCTTAATCGACGCTCACATCAATCGACCTTAATCACCTTACGTTAATCGACACTCACGCCTCGCTCGACAAATACTAATGCCAATTTTCCACGATCGTGGGCTCCTATTCACACTAGGGGGTACTTTTCTTTTTTTAAAGTACATCTATAATGAGAGCAAGGATAGGAGACCCAATAAGAGTAAGTTACTCCAAGGTGTGAAATGTTTATAGGGGATTATTCTTAATTTTGTACACACATCTCATAGGGGCACATTTTAAGGAGTGGCAACAAAAGAAAATGGCTCACAACAACAAGCCTTTTTACTCATGGAAATGCCTCATCCTTGTCTTCCCCTTATACTAATAGGGCCATGCCAAGGCCGTATGCACACTAAATTTTTTTTAAAATAAAATGCGAGTTTATATTATCAAGTCAAAAATATAGACAGCCGTTTTTACATCAAAAGTTCTCTGTCCCATGACGGGGGGGGGAGTAGTACTGTGGACAGGAGCATCTATCAAAAGTGGTTGTGAGCCAAGTGACAAGTGCGTCGGTTCTCTTCCTTCGGGACAACATGGGTAACCACCCTAATAACGAAAGTGCCCTATGCACACTAGGTAAGGATTATGAGGAAATTTCTATTCATTGCAAACCGTTGAGGAAACACAACGAGGTGTATACAAACCAAGAGCTGAAGGCACTACAGTTGGAAGTTCTATAGTTGAACATAGCTAGTTGTCAACCACGCGATTGCCAGAGCATTACCAGTTCCACCTTAGTCATCTGATACTTGTAGCTCCCACTTCAAATCTGCAAGGTCTAAGGTTGTGTAGTAGCTTGGAAAAGAGGGTGGAAAGGTGTGTGTGTGTGTGTGTGTGTGTGAGAGAGAGAGAAGAGAGAGAGAGAGAGAGAGAGAGAGAGAGAGAGAGAGAGAGAGAGAGAGAGAGAGACTTCCACCAAAAAAGTGTGTGTGTGTGTGGGGGGGGGGGGGGGTGTTTGTGTGTGTGTGTGTGTGAGAGAGAGAGAGGGGGGCTGAGAGAGACAGAGAGAAAGTAGCAAAAAACCTAGAGAAATTTAAGGGATGAAAATAGCAAGTGAAACTTGCACCAATCATAAAAAAGGCAAAAAATAAACCTCAAAATAATGAATTTTCCCTTTGGGAAGGAAACCATCGCTCTACTAAAGACTACTGTCACAGGCAAGCCAAAAATTGTAATTTTACTATGGTTTAGCTCTCCTTATACTTATGAATGTTTGGGCCATGAGATTGCCATCATCCTTATGGTCCTTAAGGATAAGGACAACTAACAAATACAACATCCTCAATTTCTTAAAAAATCATACATGTACAATGGTTTAGCTTTCATTATACCTATAAATGTGTGCGCCATGAGACTATGATCAAATTATGCCTACAATGCAAGCACACATGGAAGCTCATTGTGTTCGTGTAAGGTGGGGAAAGGACTTGGAGGGGGGTAATAATGCCCTTTGCATATTAATACAATGTAAGCATGTCAACGATGAGCACATGCTTAGAAATAGGGGATGTTGTGCCCATCTTACTTTCAAAGCTTTGCATTGTCATTAAAGGAACTTCAAGGTGGATAATGCCCATGATAATAACATTGCCCCAATTTTCAACAATGCCAAGCCTCTGCCAAGCTAAGAAGGACAAGCTTGGCCCATTGCACTGTATTAAGGAGTATTGTCAAGTTTTGACTCGTTTGGCCACCACTCCTCAAGTGTCATAAAACAGCCGTTTCCTATTGTACTAGGAAAATCACATCAATAGTCTTACGGGCCAATGGAGCTACCATCCTCACCCTAGGAAAATGTTGGTGTAGGGGAATGAAATGACATCCGTACTTAAGCTATAGGCAAAATCCTAAGACATCAAACCAGTCAGGTGTTCAAGGGCTATCAAGAGACCTCTCCAATAGGACTTCTCCCATGCAAATGTTGGTATAGTAGGGGGAGTACGAAGTCATGTGGGTGAGTGGGTACAAAAAGTAGCATCTACACCATAGCATCTACACTTCATTTCTAGTGTAGCTTAGGTTTCAATCCACATCACAAGCCATCAAGAAACCCCTCCCATAGGATATTTCCCATGCAAATATTGGTGTAGGGGGAGTAGAAAGTCATGTGGGTGAGTTGAGCAAAAAGCAGCATCTACACTTAATTTTCTAGTCTAGCTATAGGCCAAATCATAAGACATCAACTCACGTGGGTATTGGTGAAACATTGATGTTTGTGAGATTGGGTTCATGTGAAGATCCTAACAAAAAAACAACTACAACAACATTGCAGTCCACATGCTTCCTCTCAAAATCCTTGATTGACTGTTCCCTACTAGGGATACAAAAAATATGTGATAACTTGTAAGAATATGGAAAGGTGCATGATCAGGCATGGCATGGAAAGATACAACTAAAGGGGAGTGTTTCATAGAGCAATTTATTAAAAAAATTCAAACCAATTGCTCAATTATGCTTTGATGGATATTATGATTCATCATAATAGTGTGCTATTGATCCATTTGTCCTTGGCACCACCTAAGGTCCTAAATCACTCTCATGTTGTATACTTTTAGATCCTTTTTTGATTACAATTTTACTTATAAAAAAAGATTATCCTTGCTTAGGTTGTTTTAATTTATGTGTATATGGAGCGCATGAACGAAGGAGATCCGATGCTTAAAGGCAAGATCTTGCCCCTTGAAATTTTCAATTAACCTTGGATATCCTCTTTATATATTTTATTTTAGATTGTGATAGCATGTTTGTGTATGGATTTTATCTTGTGAATTGGCATTAGCACACTTGAAGAAATCCCACCGATAAAAACCACCATGAATGCATTAGGAAAAGCTTCCATATGTACTTTCTTTTTCAAGCATAATGTAGGAGTGTATTCAATTGAATGGATGTGACTGGAATGCATGTGATTGGAATTATCTTCACTAATAATAATAATTCTTCTACCCTGTTCCTTCCTTACCTACCTACTCCTACAATTTCTAATACAATAAAACCTGATATTTCCTAGACACCCCTCAATAGGAGAAATGAGCCCCTAAACTAGGCTTAGATCATGTGCCCCTTCTTTTCTTCTTGATAACACTACATACCGCTGTGAGTCAAAGAACAATTTGAACAGACACATTTGCAAGTCCTTCTCTTACAAAAGTCCAACCCTACCCTTGAACTTCTTTACTATTTTGTCATCACATAACCCCATATAATATGTCAACTCTTTGAGTGACAATAGGTCAAATTGATTGGCTTCATGGCTCACAGTATGTTCTTGGTATCCTCCTCCAAAGTACTATCCTTGAAACAAAAATGCACCATCAATCCTCTTCAAAAAATCATACCTTCATTATGTTTTTAAATCTTGCCTCCTTGGGATGATTGCTATTTTGGAATCACATAACAATGGATTGTCAATGATAGCATTTTGGTTTTACATCTTGCCTCCTATAGATGTTTACTACTTTGGAATCACATAATAATGAATGGTCAATGACATCATATTTTGCATGACTTTTTCTCAAGAACTTGTGGTTCACCTCCTATACTTGAAACACTAGAAAAACTTTCATTAAAAACTATGGTGATATCCTAAAGAAAATGGAAATGTCAAGAATTGCAACCATAAGCCCATGCATAATGCTCACTATACATGACTATACTATGGTACTATCTTAATATTTCATTTTGATATGACTACTTCCATGAAGTACCTCCTATACTTGAAGCACTAGCAAAAACATAATTAAAAATTATGGTGATAGCCTAAGGAAAATGCAAATGTCAAGAATTGCCATCATAAGCCCATGCATAATGCTCACTATACATGACTATACTATGGTACTTTTTTAATATTTTCATTACGTCCATGAATATGAGCATTCTATTAATGCATATAAATGCATTAATAGAATGCTCACTATACATGACTATACTATGGTACTTTTTTAATATTTTCATTTTCATATAACTACGTCTACTAATATGAGCATTCTATTAATTCCTGGGAATGGATGAATCACATCCTTGCTAAAAACATTTTGACATTTAGGCCCATACATTAATATTTCTTCATCCATTGGACGTAGCCATGTTGCCCATTATTCCATCTTGTCATTGCCTACTTGATTGAAATTGCATTACAATTCTTAGGTCTTAATAGCCAAATACATCATCAACACTGATGAGAGATTAAAAGTTTCTTCTTAGTAACCTTTGCTTTGTTGTTATGAAGAGGCCCATAAAACTGACAAAGTATAGGAACCTGTCCAACTTGTATGCTCAACTGCCATGAGCTAAAGGTCGTATGTTGTGTGTATGGCTAAAAATCCATTGGCATGGGATGTAGCATCTATCAAAGACTCAAGGTGGAGGTGACATTATAAAATCCTAGAAGCATGAAATACAATAGAGAAAACATAAGATGTCCCTGAGGCATATGCAATGTCGAATGCTGATGTCAGGACTGATTTGAAGTCTTGCATCCAACCACTAATCTGCATCAAGTGTGGACTGTATACGACATCCATAAGTGCATGTTGAAACACTAAGGTTCCCCAGGTTACTGGCTGAACCTGATGATATCCACTACAATAGGGCAGGACTGCATTGATGCATAAATATCCTCATGTTGAGGAAGGATGTTGAGGAAGGATCTATTGATCAAAAGAGGTGGTCATCACTAGATCCAAGGGTGGTGCAATGCGGCATAACGGAGCTGATGCTGGAATGTCCTAAAGACTAATCTGTTGATCTAAACTATTCATGGAAAAGTCCAAGGATGTAGTATGCGCCATATCAGAGGTGAAAGCATCAGTCATGGATGTTGGAATGGAATCTTGTGAGGAGTGAGATGAATGAACCATGGCTTATATCTCCAGTTACTAGAGATGTGAGTGCCTCATACTGAGGACTTACCTACTACTGAAAAACTGCATGATCATAATTGAACTCCCACTATGTATTTGCATCATTTGATGTGCTAGTAAATGGAGTCAGATCCATGCATGAATGTGATGGCCGTACATCATTGAAATCAGACAGTGCTGATGTGGATGGGACTACCTCGTGCTAAGGGCTTATTGTCAAATGTGCCTCATGCTGAGGGCTTACCGTCAAATGTGCAAGATAGAAATTGTGGGTTGATCCATACTAACAATCTCTCAAGACCAATGAGGCTCAAGTCTGTGCATCATAAGCTGGTACATACGCTATGGCAATGAATGGTTGAAGTAGGTTCTCCTTCCACTCACAGATCTCAACCAAAGTCATGATTGGTGTATCATCAACTAGGTGATGTGAATAACTCCATTGGAGGCAGTCTGGTGTTGTGCGCAAGAGGCTTACCCATGTACCGATGAGAGTGTCTACCCATGAGAACACTATAAAAGTTGCCACCACTGAGGGGCTTACGCTAAACTATCAAAACCAAGTCATGTGATTGAACAACAACTGTGTGCGAAGGATCAAGCCTATAAAATAAAGAAGACAATTATGTGTCGAGAGTAGCCAAGAGGTTGTACAAGGCTTATGGATATGTGTAGGGGGAACCAATGCCAAAAAATAGTCAACAATGTGTGACTTTACATGGGTGGCATACGTGCATGCAAGAAGAATGCAACAATCATGAATCTGAGGAAGATTAATCTACCAAGTGTCACAAATGTACGGAACTGCCAAATGCCAAAAGTACTAAACTGATGTGTGAATGTATAATTGATGATGGATCCAATGGGACTGACGTCGCTGCTGGGAACTAATCAAGTAATGTGGCAATGGCTTACTTGGCTTGGTAGAGTTGAATCTCCTCTATGGTTGTGCTAGTCTATAGCTAGACTATAGCTAGACTACACGTCGAAGTGCAAAATGCAGTAAATGAATTTTATCTGGATTCATTTTATGTGCTAGGTGTGCTGTAATGGATCAAGAGGTGGTTTTGATGAACAGGATTGCATGATACTGACCTGTGCATAAGTCAAATTGCAGATCTGAGGTACCACCATGTAGATCACGATTTGGCGATCATTTTTGCTTTTTACAGCTCCATTATATTCCACCTGGATCAAAAGTTATGGATCCCAGAAGATTGGCCAAACTTTGATCTTAAGAAGGTGGTCAAAATGATGTGGCACATGTGATGACATGGCACTGTGCTCACATGTTGCTACAAAAATGTGCTAGCAAAAAGGCAAGTGTGCCTAGCAGGGGTCTACCATGTGGCACTGATGATGTGTCTCCCACTAATGTGGCATGCTGATTGGGCAGATTACATGGCACTACCATGTGGTCAATGAGATGGTAGTTGTGGGGACCCCTGATGATGTGCAATGCTGACATGGCAATGTTGCTGATTTGGTAGTGAGCTAGCCACCACTGATGATGTGATAGAGGTTATTATGATGTGGCACTTATGGCTGTTGTGGCACTATGGGTAGCTAATGATGTGGTAGATATGGCCACATGTCAAACCAGATGATGTGGCAGTTGGAGGGCCCGGATGATGCGGTAGGCCAATGCTATGTTGCTGATGTGGTCAATGTGTGCTTGTGTTGATGTGGCAAGGTTTCATGACATGGCAACTTGGGGCCACTGGTGATGTGGCAGATAAGTCTGCCACGCGGCCCTCTGTTGACCAAGCCTCAAGGGATGGTGAGGATAACCCTCCTCAGGTCGGGTGTAAGGGTCACCAGATTCAAAAAGATTCCTTTAGAATTATTGGAGATTTTGACTCTAAAAGTCCATCGTCGGAGAGCTTGTGCCCACAGAGAGTCGTGTGGAAGCGTGTAGAGGCATCAGGGCTTTTTGTATGTGTGGTAGCTCATGGAGTAGTAGATCTAGGCTTTGTTTTCCCATGAGCTATTGGAGACTGTGGCTTTGACGCATCGTTCGGTCGACTGTTATGCTTATGCGAGTTGAAGATGCCGTTTGCACTTGTAGTTGGCTGCGTCACTAGCTATGCTGTCAATTGTGCCATCTGATTGAAGCTTCATGTAGAAGGCGGACGAGGCAAAAAAGGTTGTTGGAGTCTTTGAGGCTTTAACATATGCTGTTGGAGCAGAGCTTGGTAGCTGGAACTCGTTGATGCCTCGGAAGGGCTGTTAGAGATTTGCGTATGGCATGTAGATAGTTGTAGGCACTAAAGTGAAACTTCATTTGGAGAAGATAAGGGTTGTCTATGGATCTAGCTCGCTGTGTTGGAGCTGGGTACTTGCTTGTGTACCTTTGGTGGCACAGGAGGTTCTTTAGAGACTATTGTTTAAGGTGTTGCTTCGGTCGATTGTGAGCGTTGGATCAGTCTAAAGCTGCATGGAGGTGTTGAAAGGAGTCGAGGCTGTTGGAAGGAGTCGAGGCTGTTGGAGCTCTTGAAGCTAATTGAGTCGACTGAGCATGTTGTTGGAGAGGAGGTTGTGCCTGGCTATGGAGATGAAGAGTTCACCTGTCAGCAATGCCACACCGTTGTCGACAATGCTTAGGTCGTTGAAGAGGTGGCTGAGCGTTGGAGCTATGCTGCCGAGGTGGAAGTGGTTGAGCGTTGGAGCTACGCTATCGAGGTGGATGCTTGTTGATTGCTGAAGATGGCATAGTTGAGAGGCTGTTGCTATAGCCTTAGTGCTTTGTTGAGCAATAGCTACTTGTTGGAGCCATTAATGTACGTTGTGGTTGAATCCTTAGTGTAGGTTGTGCTTGAGGTTGTTAAAAATTTCCGAGGAGGAACATGAACCTTTCCCAACTCTCTCATAAACCTCTAAAATCTCTTGAAATGAACCTTCAAATCTCTAACAAAGAGACCTTATAGAACCTTAGCACCTCACAAGACAAGAATGAACACTAAACTACAAGGACATTTAGATTCCTATAACTTGAGCTCCAAATATCAGATTTGGTATCTTTCTGAAGCAAAATGGAGAGCGGAAAGAGCTCTAAACAAAGAGCTGTAGCAGAGATGAAGATGCCTCATGAGGGAGGGCTTATGCCTTGATGAAGCAAGGGCCTATGTGCCTTGATGGAACAAGGGCTTGTGCTCTGTCACACAGGATGAACGACACGAATCTCACTCTCAGAGAAGGAGGATGCCTTAGGGAAGGAGGGCTTGACACTCATGAACGAGTGAGGGCACCATCGGCTTTGATACCATGAGAAAGTGGGGATATATATATATATATATATATATAGATAGATAGATAGATAGATAGAGAGAGAGAGAGAGAGAGAGAGAGAGAGAGAGAGAGAGAGAGAGAGAGAGAGAGAGAGAGAGAGAGAGAGAGAGAGAGAGAGAAGAGTGCACATGATATACCTACCTGTACACTATGTTGTATTGAACATAATGATCAATATATACATGAGTACCCCTTAGGGTTAGGGTTTACCCCTAATGCCCTATCAAGATGGTGTGATCTATACCATCTGTAACATAAACCCCCTTTGGGGGCATTGCCCCTCGAACTCCCCACTGGAGGCATTTCCCCCAAACCCCCATCGGAGACACTATTCCTGAACCCCCTAGGGGTCACCATCTCCTAACCTAGATATCTACCAATCTCCATGAGACCTCATCTAGTATGGAATATTGGTGGCTACCTATGAGAGGTGGGAATTGGCCATATACTAACATATAGTATTCATAAATGTCAGCACTAGCAGTACTTGGCAATGCTTTTGTATTTTACGTCAAACATTAGGCTCCATTATATCCGATTAACAAAATTGTTGTAGAAGGATGTGGAAGCTACATCTACAAGATTTCAAATTTTAGGAAGTAAAAAAAAAGAAGAACCATAATATGTCTCTCGAAGGAACTGAGAGATATATGGCATAGATTCTTCTTGAATTGAGCATGTCCCCCTGAGGTACTATGGAAGGTCTAAGACTAATGAGCACACTTATGATGTATCGACCAAACTGTTATCATCATCAAGGGAACTGTCGCTATAGACCCTAGTCACTGCTACTACTGGTGGCTCAGGTGATGAAGAGAAAATTGCATGACTAACCTCCCAAAGTGAAGGACACAATAATAAGTAGGAATTGCCGATCTCTTTTTTGACTAGAACTGCAACTGTTGCTTCCCTAAAGAATTTAGGAAGAGGCAATGTGGAGGGATCTGCATGACTTTCCTCATGGAATGTCGAGGAATGGTCAACCTTTGTACTGAGAGCTACACCTACTACTCCAGCTATGATGGTACTCCCTCCTGCTAGGCTTGACACTAGTTTGACAAACTCCTGAGCTTCCTAGTGGACTGGAAACTACTGAACCTACTAATCCTAAACACTTCTAATGAGAAGATGAAATGTGAGTCATGATGACTAAAACTAATGTGACTAACTGAATCCAAGGGTGAAAGCTCCATAGGAACTAATCATAGATGGTGAGGAGGTCTGATGGGTGGAAGATCCATCACAACTATCTGTTGCATATGGGATATCCCCTTGGGTGGAATCCCCTAGAGAACTAAATGTGGGGAATAGAAAACCCCCTCGGGTGGTGGACCCAGGGGGGCCGTAATCTGAGTCTTCGGCCTCTCCATCATCTCCTCCATTGGCTCCCTAAAACATTTTAATGCAAAAGCTAGGCTGGTGACAATACTAAGTTGTACATATTCCCTCTTGCTCAGACGAGGCTCATAACCACTCTGTAATGGCTGGATGTAATCTTTTGGCCTCTAAGGCTCTCAGCGATATTTTGGCTGACTGGATGCAATTGCTGAATTTTTATTACATTTATGTAATCTCTTTTTGTTCAATTGAGGCTCTCAATATGCATTGTTATTAACTTTTATATTTGAATGGTTATGGTTGCTAGATGTAATCTTTTGGCCTTTAAGGCTCTCTGCAATTGCTGAGTTTTTATAAATGTAAGATCCTCAGTTCAATTTTTGCTCAGTATAAGTTGTTAATTTTTATATGACCTATTATTGGATGTAGATGTACATTGTAATCTCTTTTGCTCAATTTTCACTCGATGAATTGTAGTTGATTATCTGGATGGCACCACCAGGCCTCCAGTCATCACGGCGGTGGCTCGAAATACTTTTTCCTTCATTTTTATTTACTGCAAGACGGACTAAAATACCATTATAGTAAGACTACAATTTCCTTGGTTTAGGATCAAAATAGCACTAAAATAGCTCCAACGACCCATTGTTGTGGTTGCATGGAGATACATCTAGAAAAATACAATAAAAATTTCAAAAAATGCAATTGACGATATGCCCTCCCCTCTAGGGGCAAGGGCCATATCGACATGCATTATACAATATCCAGGATACTACTGGACAGATATGGCATGCCCTCTACGATGGCTTGAACTTTATAATATATAAGATATGTGGCATTTGCATTTTACCGTGTTGCTCTCATCTGTCCCAACTCTACTACTTTGCTCCACATGCTTTACTACTTTGGTCCACACCCCTCCTCCAGCTCTTTTCCACCCATGCTCTAGTTTTCTCCACACTCCCTTCCCCAACTCGTGTGACTCATTTGCTCCCTTGCTCATCTGCTGCTCACCCACTCATCTTCACCATGCCTTCTACCAGCCCCCCTTTGACAAAAAATGAAGAGGGGAGAGGAGAAGAGTGGAGATGAGGAGAGAGGGAACAGCTAGAGAGCACACCACAAATGACTAAATGTACACTAGATTTAATTGAAAATGTAGAATACATACAAACCCATTTAGGGTTAGGGTTAGGGCATCTAACCCTTTCCTTTATAGCACTCTATATGTGTTAATGCTAAGCACATATGATCACATGATGTTGAGCATGATCTCTCAACACCTTCCCTCAAGATCAACATCATGAAGTAGGCCTTCCCTCAAGATGATGATTCTGCGAAATCGAAGAAGAACTGAACATTACATTCCATCACACCCCTTTAATGGGAATGTCCTTCCTCTGTGCCAAACCAAGATCTTGTCGGTGTTTCTTGAAAAGCTCTTTACCGAGTGGTTTGGAAAAGATATCTAGAACATTCTCTTTGCTATCACAATGCTGTAGTGTGATGTCACCAAGTAACACTCTTTCTCTGATGAAGTGCTCTCTGACATCAATGTGCTTTGTCCTGGAGTGATATACTGGATTCTTGGCCAATGATTGAGCCGATTGATTATCACAATATATTGTTGTTGGCTTTGACTCATCAAAGTAATCTATTTCTGACAATAGTCTTGTGAGCCATATAGCCTCACATGCACCTGTAGTGAGTGCTCTATATTTTACTTCAGTCGAAGACAAAGAAACAATTGGCTATTTGTTTGACAACCATGATATAGCACCTTGACCAAGGAAAAATGCATATCCCTATGTCGATCTCCTGGTCTCATGATCTCCAGCATAGGTACTGTCAGAGTATCCATGCAACTGTGGATGACTTCCTCTATATTCTTTGAGAGCACCTGGAAGTGAGCCTATTTTGCGCAGGTCTACCAGGGTTAGGTATCCTATGGATAGGCTGAAATATGATGGATTTACAGCCATTCACTATGCCTATATGGTCAAAGTGATACAGGAACCAGAACCCACTTGTTTTGAGCAAGCCATGGGAAATGAAAAATGGGAGAAAGCCATGGATGAAGAAATGGATGCCTTGGAAGCAAATGCTACATGGGAATTGGTGCCTTTGCCTAAAGACAAGAATGCAATTGGCTGTAAGTGGGTTTATAAGGTGAAGCACAATGCAGATGGTTCTGTGAATAGATACAAGGCAAGATTAGTTGTCAAGGGGTATGCACAAACATATGGCATTGATTATGAAGAAACATTCAATCCGGTTGCAAGGATGGCAACTGTAAGAGAAGTCATTGCTATGGCTGCATCAAAGGGATGGTCTTTACATTAGATGGATGTAAAGAATGCCTTCTTGCATGGTGATTTGCAAGAAGAGGTCTTTATGGAGCAGCCAGCAGGTTATGTTCATGCTATTCATCCTGAGTTTGTTTGCAGGTTGAAGAAAGCCTTGTATGGCTTGAAGCAAGCACCTAGAGCATGGTCTGACAAGAAAGGACAGTATCTTGTCACTATTGGCTTTCAGATTTCCAAGGCAAATTTCTCACTCTATGTGAGAAAAACAGAGAAAGGGATTATGCTGCTTGTCATTTATGTTGATGATTTGATCATCACAGGTGATAGTGATGAAGATATCCTTCATGTGAAAATGCTATTGAGGCAGAAGTTTGAGATGAAGGATTTGGGAGAGCTACGTTATTTCTTGGGCATTGAGGTGATTAGATCACCAAGTGGGATACAACTCTTGCAGAGGCAGTATGGATTGGACATGCTGTCCAAATATGGGATGACACGCTGTAAGCCTATTTCAGTTCCTTTGGAGCAGAATGTGAAGCTGAGCAAGGATGCAGGTGAGCTTCTGGAAGACCCTACTATGTACAGACACATAGTAGGAAGTTTGATTTATATGACTATTACCAGGCCAGATCTAAGCTATGCTGTTGGATTGGTAAGTCAGTTTATGTAGGCTCCAGGGAAACCGCATTTGGATGCGGCTAGACGCATACTCAGGTATGTGAAGTCCACATTGCCGTATGGACTATTTTATGAGGCTGGGGTTCAGATACAGTTGCATGGATACACTGATGCTGATTGGGCTGGTAGTATTTTTGATAGACGATCTACCAGTGGATATGTGTTCTCTTTTGGGAGTGCTGCAGTCACTTGGAGCAGTAAGAAACAGCCTACAGTTGCCTTGTCGAGCATAGAGGATGAGTACAGGGGTGCAGCAATGGCTGCATGCGAGGTGGCTTGGTTGCATAAGCTACTCTATGATATGCATCAGTCTACAGATGGGCCAGTTGTCATTTATTGTGACAACATGAGCAGCATACACTTGGCAAATAACCCAGTCTATCATGCTAGAACAAAGCACATTGAGATGCATTATCACTATGTGCGGGAGAAGGTTTTACTAGGTCTTATTGATCTAGTTTATGTCAGCACAGAGGATCAGGTAGCTGACATATTCACGAAGGCATTGGGCACAGAGAAGCTGCGCAAGTTCAGAGACCTGCTTAGTGTGCAGGAATTGGTATTGAGCTCGAGGGGGAGTGTTGAGATATCGAGCTCCACTCGCGATATATGCCAGGGTGACCGTTGTGCATTTATGTCACCGACTTGTTAGCTACAGATGCGGTTGGTACACCGCCCACGAATAATAGCTGCATGACAGCTATCTTTATCTACTCTAGTTTGTGGCTCAGTTAGTATGCCACCTTAGTTAGTTGAGTTTGGTTTGAGACCCACATATAGGGTTCTTCTATTTCTTTGTACTAGTGTTCTTTTGGCTTACACAACCAAGAAGAGGAAAACTGTTTTCAGCCTCCACCTTTGTGTGTATTCCCCCATTGTGCTTGTGAGAAAGCCTCAAGTGAGACTCCTTCCCTCTCTCCCACTATCTTCACATGCTAGTCATAGACATGGTGCAAGAAATGTACTCAAAGTGTCGTGAAAATCACTGTTTGAATCAACTACAAAACACTGACTGTAGCAAGTGAAATCTGAACTATCGCAGTGAAGGTAGAACTGCAATATATAATCCGATCTGAATTATAAGGCTTGTAGCAAATAATGCCAGGAATACCCAAGAGGCTTTACAATTCTTAAAATAAAGTGCACAATGTTGTGAAATAGCCAAATAGGCTTTATAATGATGGCATGTGTGTGTGAAATCAAATCATGTGCTATCTGCCCACTGATCAATCGGCAATGCCTCTGAACACTTTGAAGTCTGTTCACTAAACTGATGAACGTCAGGTTTCAGGTAATGTGTTGATGTGAAACCGTATGTGAGTGTAGGGACTGACTCCGAGTAGGAACTAGTCGGGAATTTTGGGCATGGCTTAGATTGGCAACTTGGAGAAATTCAAAGTGTCTCCTCTATGGCGATCTAGTCAAATCTGATCTAGATCTATACCAATTGTTGATTGATGAAAGAATAGCAAATAATTTCTTTTATTTGGTTCTTTTTATGTGCTGGGTCAGATGCATCGATGTAGAGGCTGATGTGTGTGTAGGAAGTGGATTTATCGGTGAGGCTAAAAAGTGAGTGATACTTGCACCGAAATGTGCGTGTGATGTGACAAGCACATAGAGCATGAAAAATTGATCTTTTCACCTTTTTGTAGCACTCTCAAATTTCCTTGGATCAAGAGATACGGCTTGATCTAGGTGGATGGTCGAAAAGGAGTGAAAATGCACAGTGATGATGTGGCAAGTGGAGTCACATGCAAAAATGAAGAACTGTGCCTGTGGAGCAGTGTGTGAGGTGGCACCTGTGTGCACATGCAGTGGATTGTGTGTGCTTGTCAAGGGGTAAGAGTTCCTGTTAGGGAGTCAGAGTGCCACATGGCATTGATGAGGTGGTAGCTTGTTGACGTGGCACTAATGAGCTGTATGATGATGTGGCAGGATAGGGTGATGCATGTCACTCTCAGAACCACTCCTTGGTTGAGTGGTGACCCTAAGGATAAGGAGCCTAGGGTGTGCCATGTGTCGCAAGGGTAGCCACCCTTGTGATGATAAGGTTGGAATCTTTCTAGAATCAGAATCTTGCCAAGATTTTGTTGACAGAGTGAATTGTGTCACTAAAGTGTTGGTGGCGAGTCAATGGCGACGGAGGCTTGTGGAGACATAGATGGCCATGGCGGGTTTGTTGGCAAGGTTTGTGAAGCACTATGGCTCTGTGGCGCTATTGTCCAGTTGCCGTGAGCAAAGGAGCTAGTTGGAGAGCCTTGGAGCTCCTTTAGTTGGCCATTGGAGGTGTAGCTATGAGTTGCACTGGATGTGGTCGTCATAGTTTCTTGAGTCGCTCGAGAGTCGACAAGTGATGCGTGTTTGCTAGGTGGGGCTGCGAGCTCTTAGCTTGGCATAAGGGCATTTGGATGTGCATTTGGAGATGTGGGTGTGTCTTTGGAGCTATTGGCATTGCTGCTTGCTTGCATGCATGGAGGCTCATCAGATGGAGTAGCCACTGTTGTTGTACCTGGTGGCTAATGGAGCGTCTGTCATTGATGCACGCGGGCTATGAGGTGGTGCGACTCACCCTGTCTAAGTTTCTTTCGAATGACTTTCGTATCAAATCATGCCATTAGAACTGTATCCCCCCTTGTGGATCAAAGGCATAATAATGTTGCGTATGTCATCTCTCTCACCCATCCGCATAGGGATATCTTCGCTCAGTGGTCGGTGCTCATTGTTGGAGGAGCTAGTCAGGGTCTGTAGGCTAAAGTCGTTGCATGTTTGTTGTAGCTGCGGGCTCTTGGAGGCACTGTTCGTCGGCTAGAGCACGTTGCTTGAAGATTGTGATGCCCACCACTTGAAGGCGTTGGCTATGTGGACCTCAAGCTAGTGGTTCCAGAGAAGGCACTGAGAGAGTTGCATTGGTTGAGTGTCGCCTGTGGGGCTGGCTTGTTGTAGAGGTCATGGGAGAAGTTGCTAGGTCATTGTGCTGTGAAGCTTCATGTAGTTGCTGTCAATGTTGTTGAGTTGTGGAATTGTTGGGACTTTGAGGGGCTACTAGCTGTGAGGATTAGGTACTTGCAAAAATATAGTTTGAAGAAGAACCTTTAGTTGCTTTGGCTCTATGATCTAGTCGAGAAACCATTTGCAGAGCACTCAGCTGCTTTGGTCCAGCATGCTAGCTAAAGAAGAGATGTTCTATCACACGAATAGAAAGGTTTCTTTGAAGACTCTTTTTCTGAAGACTCTCTCTCTTTTGTCACAGTATAGAAATCTCTCTTAGAGAATCTTCAAGAAAGAAAATGATGGAAAGTTGCCGATGAAAGGAAATCACTTCTTCCTCTCAGCAAAAATCTCTCAAAGAATGCTCTCAAATTTGAATGAAGACTCAATAGAAATCACTCATGAATCTCTCATGAAATGGATGGACAGAAAATTTATCTCTCAAGTGATGAAAATTTTCTCTCAATAAAGCGAAAGTTCTCTCAATGGAAGAGAACACTTGATCTCTAGATCTCTCAATCACTCTATCTCTCTCATAAGGATGGCACCTCAGTAAAAGGTAGAACCATGCTCTGATACTATGACAAAATATGAAGAGGGGAGAGGACAAGAGTGGAGATGAGGAGAGAGGGCATAGCTAGAGAGCACACCATAAATGACTAAATGTACACTAGATTTAGTTGAAAATGTAGAATATATACAAACCCATTTAGGGTTAGGGTTAGGGCATCTAACCCTTTCCTTTATAGCACTCTAAATGTGTTAGTGCTATGCACATATGGTCACATGATGTTGATCGTGATATCTCAACACACTCAATGCATTGTGATCCTAATAGTCAATCATTGTAATCAAGGTGAAGTCGAGGTGTGCTTTAAACTTTTAGATATCTCATAGGTCTTTCTGGTAGTGTCCCATTTAGTAGATTCATTAAAGGGGTGCCCAATAGCTCCTTTGTTCCTTCAAGGAGCATCAAGTACAACAATCTACTCCCTAGAGGGACACTCTACAATGCTAGTCTCCTCTCAGCTACTTAGGGAGACATCCATAGTTCCTTCTCTCTCGGAGTTTCTCACAGAAACAGCTATATAAGTTAAGCAATCTTGGCATCACTTAGGTTTTTTGGGAGACATTTATGATACACTATTCTAGATTCTAGGAGAGTGGTAGAGTTTCTAACCTTAGAATTTATCATGCCAGCAGAGGAGGCAAGTGTATTCTAGCTTTCCCTCACCATAGTCATGCTACAAACAATAGTACCATAATTTCCAAGAATGCATATGAGTATTCTGGAGTTTTTGGACTGCCATTTATCATACACCATGACCCCATTGTGAGTCCTATTCTAGGGATGAGTCAGGCATGAGCTATGGGTGTCCATTGTCATTTCCCAAATTCACAAGCCACGGCAAAGAAATTCGGGTCGGTAGGGCACCTAGCAACAAGTTCAAAAGAGAGGAATGTCACATGCACCAAGGTCAAACCTAGGTGGCAGTGACAACGAGTTGCCTTCTCAGCCATTTCCAGCTCCATATGTAGCATATATGGTAGGATTTGGAACCTCTATAGCATAGCAATAAGCAGTCTAAGTGGGATGGTGGAGGCACCTTTTATAGGTAGCCTAACCCCATCCTAAGGCTAGCCCCTAGGGCTTATTAAATAGTATGACCATACTGGCTGGTTAGCTAATTAGGGCTAGTTGGGTTGACCAAAAGAGGCCCTTCCAGTCCTTATATAAAGAGGTTTTCCCCCTCATTATAGCATCCATATCCTAGCCTCTAGTAGCCCCATTGAGCCACCCTATGTGTGAGGTCGGGTGTCATGTTTCCACAGTAGAGCTCCATCTCCCGCATGTCATAGTTAGGGGAATGGTCTCTGTGCAGTTTTGTATGTTGATTGGCAATCATGTATAAATAAATCATGGTGCTATAGATAGGTATATATTTGGTGTCTTGCATGCTTGATTTCTTTCTTGTATGTTCATCTAATTTCCACACAGCTAGTCCTAGCATGTTACATGTTGGCATGAAGGTATTTTTTTATAGCCATTGATTGGCTAGGGCCTCCACATCCATGATGCTTTATATGTCTGTGGGATAAATAATATTTTTCTTTTGGTCACCTCCTTCACTAAAAGAAGGTTTCAAGTCATCTTTGAGGACGACATGCGTATGGTTATTGACATGGAGAATTGTTGAGAGTTCATGCTCAACATCATGTGATCATGTGTGCATAGCACCATCACGTGATCATATGTGCATAGCACTAACCTTATAGAGTGCTATAAAGGAAAGGCTTAGATCCCCTAACCGTAACCCTAAAAGGGTTTGTATATATTCTATTTTTTCAACTAAATATAGTGTACAGTTAGTCATTTGTGGTGTGCTCTCTAGCTGTGCCCTCTCTCCTGATCTCCACTCTTCTCCTCTCCCCTCTTCATATTTTGTCATGGTATCAGAGCATGGTTCTGCCTTCCGCTGAGGCGCCATCCTTCTTGTGAGTGTGAGAGAGATTGTGAGATTGAGTATTCTCCATGAGAGTCCACTTCCGGTAAGAGACCACCTTCCATTTCCTTTGATAGAGAAATTTCCATTCTCTTCTGTTGAGAGAAAATTTCCGTCATTGTTCTTGAGAGAATTTCTATTCATTGAGTGATAGAGAGATTTTCGTTAATCTCTTTTATTTCTTGAGTGTTTGCTTTCATTTCTTTAATAGAATTCCGGTTGAGAGAGAGAGATTCATTGAGTGTTGAGATCTATTCTCTCTGAGAAAGAAATTTTCATTTGAAAGAGATTTGTTTACGAGAGAAATCCAAGAGAAAGAGAGAGCTTTCTTGCTCCTCCACGAGAGAGAGCAAGGTTCTTCATTGTTTCCTTTGAGATAGAGATCATCGACCTCCATCAGTGGCTCCATCGAGCAAAAGCAGCGTCTGAAGCACTGAAGGCTCCCGTGACTCAGACTCACAGCACCCTTCTCCACAGGCTGCGCCATCAACAAAGCAGCATCGACCTTGGCTTATTGAGAGCCACACGACTTGGCTCCAAAGTCTTCACGTAATGGTGCCATCCATTGTAGACGATGGCCCATCTGACCGCCACCTACGAGCTATGTTATTTGCAAGCTCTTGCTACTTTATTTGCAATCTCTTCATCAACCATCTACTAGCATACGACCCGAACTATAGCAGCATACGTAGTGCTCAGACTTCCAAAGTCTCGAGCGCTTCCTCTCCAACAAGAGTGCTTCCTCTCCTTCAAATGCCTTTTCACGGGACGCTCTAGTCACCATGGCTCTTCTAAATGAGCTCCCAACTGCTTCTATCAATGAACAGCACTCCTAGCCTACAACACTATGGACTAGCCTCCACCGCCGGCTTGCACCAACGAATAGCTCTCTTCACAAAGATCTACATACCACTGAACACAAGATGTAAGGTGGCCTTGACTAGCAACGCCTCCACAACGGTGGCTCCTCCAAGCCGCTCCAAAATGCAACGCCTGCTCCTGGCAATGCCTCTCCTGACGGCTATTCCTGATGGCTTACAGGATCCCATACCCTCTGATGCCAGTGATACCCTACGCCAATCGACCTCTCGGACTCTTTGCAATGACTAAACGAAACTGTAGCTCCAAGGCGCCATCTCCATCATTCAGTCCGTCGCCTCCGTCGACCAAGATACCTGCATCTCTTGTCTGAGAGAGAAACTACCATGTGGCACTCCTCAAACCACACCCACCTTGGGTCAAGATAACTCGGGTAGCATCACTCTGGTTAGAAGTGGATAGGGTTGGTTACATTAACCAAGGTCTAGTTAACCCAGGTTAAAGGTTGGTCACCAACTACCACGTCAGTAGTCCACATCATTTGTGCCACATCATCTACCACATCATCAATGCCACATCATCATTACCATGTCACCTTGCTGACATCATCATCTATGCCACCTCAACAGTACCACCTCAGCTGTCTAGTTAGCACTGACCTTTGCAGGCACACACAGTGCTCCACAGTCACTTCATGTGACCACCCCTTCCACCTCAGCACAAGCTCCACTGGCACACCTCTTGCTAGGCACAGTGCCACATCATCACTGGATGTGACCCACAGTGACACATAATCATTGAGCACCATTTGCACTCCTTTTGCCCCTCCACTTAGATCAAGTCGTATCTCTTGATCCAGGAAGAATTTGAGGGCGCTCTAAAAAGGAAAGTCGCTTGTTTTTGTGCTCTAAGCGGTCGTCACATCACGCGCACATTTTGGCACAAGTTACACTCACATTTGAGGCTCGCCGACAAAACCACTTCCTTCACTCACATTTGCCTCTACATCGACGGATCTGACCCAGCACTTAAAAAGAACAAAAGAAAAGGAATTATTTGCTATTCTTTCATCGATCGATGGTTGGTATAGATCTCGATCAGAGTAGGCTAGATTGCCATAGAGGGGACGTTTTGAATTTCCCCAAGTTGCCAATCTAAGCCATGCCCAAAATTCCCGACTAGTACCGACTCGGAGTCAGTCCATATGCTCACATACGGTTTCACATCATTACATTACCTGAAACCTTACGTTCATCAGTTCAATGAGCAAAGTTTAGAGAGTACAGAGGCATTGTAGATTGTTTCAGTGGGCAGATAGCATTTGATTTCACACACACATGCCACCGTTGTAAAGCCTATTTGGCTATCTCATGGCATCGTGCACATTATTTCAGCCTTGTAAAGCCTCTTGGCTATTCCCGACATCATTGCCACAAGCCTTGTAATACATATCAGATTTTATGTATTGCAGTTCTATCTTCACCGACGGTACAAAGATTTCACTTGGCGTAGTCAGTGTATTTGCAGTTGATTCATACAAAGATTTTCACGACACTTTTGAGTACATTTCTTGCACCATGTCTATGACTAGCAACCTCAATTTGGAGGCATCTGCTAAGTTAGACAACTCCAATTATGGTACATGGAAATATTGAATGGACACCATTCTTGTACTTCAGGACAAATGGGAGTATGTCAATGGGTCTACACCTAGACCATTGAACAATCCAACCAAAAGTAGCTCTACTCCATCTGTTGTCACAGCACAAGCAACGGGATCTACAATGGCAACTATAGATACACAAACAATTTCTGCACCAGGAGCAAATCCTACCATTGCCCACGCTCAGGCAGAATGGGATAAGAAAGACAAGTATGCCTATCATCTGATCAAGCAGAATGTGTAAGATGTCAGGCTAGGACAGCTCAACACAGTCAAGACATCGAAAGAAGCATGGGATATGTTCACAGCTCTCTATGAGTCCAAGAACACATCCAAGATTCTCACCCTGAGAAACCAAATAAACCAGAGTTTCCGCAACAACAGTGAAATCGTTCATGCTTATGTACTCCGCATAAAAGACTACAACAATCAACTTGCAGCAGGAGGAGAGACTATGAACCCCACAGAAATGGTTCAAGTCATTTTGAATGGACTAGGAGAGGGATACGAGAATCTAGTCCAGAGTATTGCCATCCAATGGCCAATTTCGACACTGGAAGAACTTCAGTCAGTTCTACTTGGTGAAGAACTCAGGACTCAGGCCATTCAAGCACGTAAAGGTCATTCTAATGATCAGGCATTCACAATTTCAGACAAAAGCAGAGGCAAAGGCAAAGGAAAAGGTAGATCATATCAGAAATGTGGTTATCATCAGCAACAAAATCAAAGTCAGCATCAGCATCATCCTCAGCAACATCATAATCAACAAAGAGGAAATCATTCCAACCGAGGAAGATTTCAAGAACGAGGGAATGCATCCACCAACGTGTCAAACATTCAGTGTAGCTACTGTCACAAGTTTGGACACTATGAAAGAGATTGCCACAAGAAGCACTACGACCAAGGCGGTCAATCCAGGTAGAGGAAATCATCGTGGTGGACATTCTAGTCACAGTCATTTTGCAAATGAACATGGTAATATGTTTCTTGCAAGCGAGGAATTGCATCCGATTGATACAATGTACTCAGACAATGTACTCAGACACTGATCTCAATCCCAAAGAGGATTTCAGCTATCAAGTTGACCAAGTGGAATAGGATCCTTGGTACATCGACAGCGGTGCATCATCTCACATGACAAATCATCAGGAATGGTTCATAGAAATGAAGCCATTAGAAGGACAAAAGAATGTCATCTACACAGCAGACAATACATCGAATCCAGTTCAAGGGACAGGTGTTATCCCTATGAACAATTTCACTGGTATGAAAGGATTAGTGAAAGATGTGCTCTATGTTCCGAAGCTCAACAAGAACCTTTTGTTAGTAGGTTAAATGACAGAACACAATTACAAAGTCATCTTCGACAGTGATGAATGCACTATCAGAGACAAATCCAAAAGATGTCAGCTAGTAGAAAAAGGTGTCAAGGAGGCTTATACAAAATGCTAGCTATAGTACCAGATAAGCATGCCACATCAGCTCAACCGCAACAGATGCCACTATCTGCAAAATGGCACAAGAGATATGGTCATGTCAACTTTAAGTACATGTTAGATCTCGGGAATCAGAATATGGCAATTGGGATTCCGAAGCTACAGTTTCTTGGAAAGGTTTGCGACGCATGCTGCTTTGGTAAACAAAAGTGAACCATCATGGCTACAGAAGAGCCAGTGTACTTCGAAGATGCAATAGACAAGCCAGAATGGCAAACTGCTATGAATGAAGAAATGAATGCTTTGTATAAGAATAATACTTGGGAATTATGCAACCTTCCACCAGGAAAGAAGACCATAGCAAACAAATGGGTATACAAAGTGAAGTACAATCCAGATGGAAGTATTCAAAGATACAAAGCCATACTAGTTGCAAAAGGATTTGCACAACAATATGGTCAGGACTATGATGAGACTTATGCTCTAGTAGCAAAGATGGATTCCATAGAGTTCTTGAGATCACTACGACACTTAGCAAATGGAATGTGTACGAACTCGATGTCAAGAATGCATTTCTCAATGGTTATCTAGATGAGGAAGTCTACATGCAACAACCAATAGGTTATGTTGAACCAGGCAAGGAGAATAAGGTTTACCATCTCAAGAAAAGTCTCTATGGCTTAAAGCAAGCACCCAGAAGTTGGTACAGCAAAATCGACAAGTATTTTGCTGATCTGGGATACATGAAGTCCAATGCAGATCATACTCTCTACTACAAAGTTCAAGGGGAAGACATTACTATTGCACTTTTGTACGTAGATGATCTGATTGTGATAGGAAGCAAGGATAGGTTCATCAAAAATCTGAAACAAGACTTATCTGTAGAGTTCAACATGAAAGATCTTGGACTTATGCACTATTGTCTTGGAATTGAGTTCTGGAGAGATTCAGATAGCACATTCATGAGTCAGCTCAAGTATGTTGACAGTCTCTTGAAGAAGTTTCATATGGCAGATTGCAAGATTGCAGCCACTCCCATGGAACAGAGTTTGAAACTTACTAAAGATTCTAAAAAGGCTACAGTCAATGACAGATACTATAGGCCGCTCATCGGATCTCTTATATATCTGACTATCACACGGCCAGATATTTGTTATGCAATAAGCTCACTAGCATAGTTTATGGCAAATTCAAAACAGTCTCACTGGAATGTAGCCAAAAGAGTCTTGAGATACATCAGAGGTACAAGAAAGTTTGGGATAGAATACAGAGGAAGTCATCCATGGTTGCATGGATACTGTGATAGTGACTATGTCGGAGATCATGAAACCAGGAGATTGACATAGGGATATGCATTTTTCCTTGGTCAAGGTGCTATATCATGGTTGTCAAACAAACAACCAACTGTTTCTTTGTCTTCGACTGAAGCAGAATATAGAGCACTCACTACAGGTGCATGTGAGGCTATATGGCTCAGAAGATTATTGTCAAAAATAGATTACTTTGATGAGTCAAAGCCAACAACAATATATTGTGATAATGAATCGGCTCAAGCATTGGCCAAAAATCTAGTATATCATTCCAGGAAAAAGCACATTGATGTCAGAGAGCACTTCATCAGAGAAAGGGTGTTACTTGGTGACATCACACTGTAGCATTGTGATAGCAAAGAAAATGTTGCAGACATCTTTACCAAACCAGTCGGTAAAGAGCTATTCGAGAAATACCGACTAGCTCTTGGTTTGACACAGAGGAAGGACATTCCCATTAAAGGGATGTGATGGAATGTAATGCTCAGTTCTTCTTCGATTCCCGAGAATCATTATCTTGAGAGAAGGCCTACTTCATGATGTTGATCTTGAGGGAAGGTGTTGAGAGTTCACGCTCAACATCATGTAATCATGTGTGCATAGCACCATCACGTGATCATATGTGCATAGCACTAACCTTATAGAGTGCTATAAAGGAAAGGGTTAGATCCCCTGACCTAACCCTAACCCTAAAAGGGTTTGCATATATTCTATTTTTTAAACTAAATCTAGTGTACAGTTAGTCATTTGCGGTGTGCTCTCTAGCTGTGCCCTCTCTCCTCATCTCCACTCTTCTCCTCTCCCCTCTTCATATTTTGTCAAGAATGATTATGCATTGATGTTATCAGGCACACTGTGTCATCACACTCTTTTTCAGCTTGATGCATTTTTAAGTTGCTCTCAGCCTCCAAAACTAAACAAAATCTTTGTTCTAGGGTGCCATATTGGTACTAGATCCATTTCTACTTTTAGAATTGGACTACTAGGGGCCAAAAGTGTGCCAGGAGGAAATCATTTTTTGCTATTTTTCACCTCTTCCAGGGCTATTGCTGTTGCTTCTAATTGCCAAACTGCTTGGGAACTACTCCAAATCAATTCTCTGACTTGCTTACTACTCCTCTAGGCTTGTAGAGCCCCTAATTAGTTTCTTGTCTCTCCAAAGCCCTATAGTTGACTCTTAGCCTCTTGCCTTGTTGCAACTGACCTCTTTGTGAGCTAGGAATAGCCAGGTTGGCTATTTTGCTGGGCTCTACTCTGCTAGGGCTCCTTTGGAGCTACTAGGATAGAAAATGCACAAGGGTGCTTTTGCTAAATTTTTGATGCCTTCTCAATAAAAGATAAAGAAACACCAAAAGGTGCACTAATGAGTTTAGGGCCAATCTAGTATTTGGTGGAGATAGAGGTAATGTAGCTCCTTGTGTTTATTCTATGATTATTTATTTGGTTGTTATTATTTACTAGTTGGGGGTAATAATTCTCTAACTATTTGAAATTATTTACTAGTTGGGGGTAATAATTCTCTAACTATTTGAAATTATGGTATTTAGTAGCTAATAATTGTTCACCATCCTTTGCTATTATCTGCCTTCTCATATAAGGTGATTGTGTTGCACTCACCTAGAGTAGAAATGCTGGCACTAGTGGACACCCTTCATTCCCATGGTCGATTCCCCCCATATCTACATGTCACCACCTTTTCTTGAAGGCCAGTTTGAGTGGTTACATTGCTATGATATCACCAACTTTCTCAAGGGAGTGAGACTGTACTTGTTGTGGATGATGGTGGGATCCCATATCTCTCAAGAGGTGAGGCCTATGGTTGCTAAGAGAATTCACCCAAGATGTTGTGCAGTGAAAGAACAGGATGTGCCAAAGTATGTGCCTCATGAGGAACAACCAGAGATAGAGAAACATGACGAGATCTTGATCAAGAATAGTTATTGGCACATAGTGGTAGAGTTTACCCATCACTATTTGGATATGATGTGGATGGAGGAGGGTGAACGGGCAGACTCACCTTGGTTGATGCAAGTCTACTTTCCAGTTTGAGCCAATTTTGATTGTGGCTCATTCAAGCTCAGCAATGCATGTGTCTAGAGCATTGCTTGATGGTCAAGAGGGGGTTATCACCTCCACTCTCTTGGTTTAGACCACCTCCACTCCCTTGGTTCAGACCACTCCTAATATCTAGAGGTTCCTTAGTGACACTGTCCGTCTTCCCTGAGGTACCACTTGTTGTTGACAGTATATCTACCATGAGACTTTAGATGAGTGCACTAGTCACTACAAGTTTTTGCTTATACATATATTGAGATCTATCGAGCCATATGTTGTATATATTTGCTAATTTTTTTGTTTCAAGTACAAATTTGAATGGGTTCTTGTAATCTTGGCAGAGTCTGCCACTTCGTATTTTGAATTTCTTGATTTTGTACTTGTTGTTTTTGAACCAACAAACAAGGACGTTTGATGTGTTTCAAGAAGGGAGTCTATCACATGAGGATGTGAATTTCTAAGCTTTGGGAATTTACGGTGACTGCCATAGCCTCCAACTAATTAAATAGTTTAAAGGACACTTCAGGGCAATTTATTCCATGTGCCAAGGCAAGGGACTAAGGGTCAAAATCCCTTTAGCTAAAAATAGGTCTAGGAGCCATATTTGGCAAGCTGGCTTGTGGAACAAGGCAAAAAGTAGTCCAAAAACAAGCCTCAAAGCAAATTTCAACAAAAGACCAAGGAGAGGCAAGTGATAAGTCGGGAAAGAGCTCTAAGGCTATTCTATCACATCGCCTTGCTAATTTTTGACTACTAGGATATTCTGTGCCCCGTTGGTGGGCTACCAAGTCTGGCAGAGCTCAAAAACAAATCTACTTTTGTGCTTGGAGCCTACAAAGTAGCTCGTTTTTGCTACATGCCTACTATTCACGCCTTCCTAGAGCCCCAAATCTGATTCACTTTTCTCCCAAGAGCCTTCCAGGCTAGGCACCTATCGATGAAATTGCATTTTGTTAGGAGTTTGGAGCTTCCAAGCCAGAGGATTTGCTAAGTTGCATCTACCAAAGGCTTTCCAAGGCTGCCAAAATTGATTTCCTTGTTCCACGTCCATTGTAGGGTCACCAAATAGGTCGTTCTAAAAAATTTGCATACTTTTGATTTTCTTCGAGCCTTCAAAACTAGATGAAATCTTGTTGCGGGCTTCTAGGGTTCTAGATTGTTACTAGATCAATTTTGCCTTTCAAGATTGGATTGCCAGGGCAGAAGGGTGTTAGAAGGAAATTCTTTTTTGCTGATTTCGACTACCAAGCTGTTTGGGAACTACTCTAGATCAATTTTCCCAGGACCATAAGGTTCATCCTACATTATGGGCTTACAAGATAGCCTATTAGGTCACTATTAGTCATACCCATTTCAACTTGCCTATGGCTTAGAGGTGGTTGCATCATCATAACTTTGGGTACCATGCTTCAGAGCCATAGCTAAGTATTATCCAGGTTTGATTGCATTATCCAGGTGTATTTTGCCTTTGGTATAGTGCACTATCCATCATAAAATCTCAATTGTAATCTCTTCTCAATGCTATTGCCAAAGAATATGATATAACCCAAAGCCACAAGTGGAATGAACACCTTTAACACTTATTTCATTAATTTTGGACTTGTCAATGTACAAATTCATTTTTATAGATACTTTTGGACTAGATTTTGGATAAAATTTAAGAAAAAAGCCACTCTTTAAAACAAAGATAAAAACATAAAAACAAACAAATTTTTAGAGTTTTTTGAAGGAAATTAAATCAAAATTATAAAATTTAACGAGACATAGTATAATACATAAAAACACTTGTAAACTCTCATTAATAGTTACATCAAAAGACTTAATTTTTTCTTAATTATTTACTTATTTTTTTATAATTTAAATTAATAAAAATAACTTAAATGCATGAATAAATTTATGTATGTATGCATGTATGTATGGCCCATGCATGACATTAATTTACTATAAGAGTCCTCTAATGTATGTATGTATGTCATAGCCCCTGTATGACATTAATATACCATAAGAGTCCTCTAAAATCTTCAAGATATCATAACGGTATCAATAAACACCTTTTAAGAGTGTAAAAACTCTAAAATCTTGTAGATATGGTGTCACACACGATGCTACACATGCATGCATGGAAAGTACATGTCCCTGGTTCATCTATGGAAGGCCATTGATACATATGGTGGGACCGGTGCAATGCACTTGTCCATGTAACATAGGCATGCCTATGCAAGCTTTTAGTTGATCCGTGTCCGTGTGGGATTCACATTGCGACTATTGATGGAGGGGAGGGAGGGGGAAAGAGAGAAAGGGAGGGAGGTAAGAAAGAGAGGAAAAGGAAGGGGAAAGGGGAGAGGAGGGAGAATGGAAGGGAAGGGAAGGAGAAGGGGTAGGGAAGAGGAGAGAGAGAGAGAGAGAGAGAGAAGAGAGAGAGAGAGAGGGGGGGGGGGGGAAGGGAAGGGCATGGTGAGGAACAGGGAAAGGGGAAAGGAGGGGGAAGGGAAGGGCATGGTGAGGAAAGGGGAAAGGAGGGGGAGGGAGGAAGGGGAGGGGAGGGGAGGGGAGGGGAATGGGGAGGGGGAGGGGGAGGGGGAGCGGAGGGAAAGGA